>NC_140948.1:17125808-17533308 GCF_014529385.1 Adiantum capillus-veneris | reverse complement strand
ATGAGAGCTTTCAAGCACATAACTTGTAAAAGGGGGATGTTAACTATTTACATACTTACTTGTTCACAATGCTCGGGTAGTACGAAAGTGTCTCTTAGGTCAGTCCATTTCTTAGTAGAATCCACCTCAAGAAAACCAGACTCTCCTCTACGCACAGTAGCGTTGCGACCCTCCATGATTATCTTGAACCATTGCACGTCGAACAAGTCGACAAAAAATCCTCTGTAATCGATCCTCAAAATCTCTTGCAGCGTGCCGAAGTAAGTGAGTTCCGCCACCACAGGATCTGCATCAGAGGAACGTCGTCGACTAGACTGTTCAAATTTTGCCATGATTCCACAATCTTGAGTAAAACGCTTTTTGTCGATTCGTTCCACCCTAAAATGTCGACCTTTACACCATGCTGCTGTGTATGACTTATACTACAACGAACAAAGATTATGAGTGGCCGTTCAAACGTTTAGAAATAAAGTCACTAGCTAGTCGTACATTGCAAACTTACCTTGGTCGCGCAACCCCGAGAGTACTCCCACTCTTCCTCAGTCACTTCGTCACCGCATTGTTGTGCGCTTTTCAATTGGTTGTGCAACCATCTTAAGCTCATGAATGTTGGTAGGCTCTCCAGACCCGTCGGATAGTGCATCGGTGGTCGTCTTCCCCGTCTCCACTCGATTCGTGCCCTTTGTCGCTCTTGCTTTGCATCCTCATATTGTGAAATCCACTTTTGCATCACTGGATTGTGAAGCATGCAAAATCGGTTGATTTTAGCCTCTAGATCTTCCGTCATCTTCTTCTCAACACCGAGATTGCACATGACAATCCCAGATATGCGCTCATCATCTATGGTTCGCCATAGCGTGTCCCGGGCTTTATCAAATCCGTCTAGCCACTCTCCAATGTACACTAGGGACTCTGATACCAACCAACCTTCTGCCATGCTACCCTTTGGACGTGCCTTTTGACGCACATATCCCTTAAGCGTTTTCATGAAACGTTCTAAGAAGAACATCCATCTGGAATGAACTGTGTCAGCTATTTCCACCTCATCAACTATGTGAACAAGAAGATGCACCTGAATGGTTAGCATGGTAGTAGGAAAATGTTTCTCAAACATGCACACAAGCTCCGCAGCATTTAGTTTGGCAAATGGTATGGAGTCTACGTTGATCTCCTTTTGTGAGATCCATTGCACTAGCTTTGCAAGTTTGTAGATTGTGTTACGGATGTCGAGAGACAAACATCCCTCAATGGCAACCGATAAAATAAACTGTAAAGTATGTGCAGCAATGATATTAAAGTCCACATTTTATGCAATGATATTAAAGTCCACTTTTGAACGTACCTGACACCTTTTATGCCAATCGTGTGACTTCAAACCGGTAAGCTTTCCTTCTTTAGTAAAACACGTTCGGAGCGAGTGCATTATGCCAGTGGGGGTCAACAAAGATCAAATGGTCTCTTTTACTTTGCGTTCTTGGGCTCCTGTGAAAATCCATGGTGCTTTAGGGAGTTTTATCGATCCATCAGACGCTGTTTGCGGCCAATATTGCTCCATACGATCCACATTTCTAAGGTCAACTCTAGCTCCCAAAGTATCTTTCTTTCCGGTCAGATGGTCCCATAGTAGATTACCCACATTCTTGAATATGTGCATTGGATCGAGCAAGTGATAGTCTCTTCATCCCTGGAGGCAATCCGTCATCGCACATCTCCTTCTGCTCTAACCATGCTTGTGCAGACATCCTTGGTGGCTCTCTTCCCAAAAAGCCATCGCGTAACACATGATTCTCTGGAAGATACGCTTGATGACCTTCGTAGATTTGCTTCTTTAGTGAGGGCGCCCTACGTGCATTCAATCTAGGTCCACATGTGACACATGCTCTGTATCCGCTTGTTTGAAACCCTGCATGTATACACATGATAATAGATCAACTATGGGAAAAAACAAGATTTACAGTGTCTGAGTGAGGAGTGTCAATAGATCACCTGAGCATTCTGTTAGCCCGGGATAGTCGTGCATGGTCCACATTAAAATGCCTCTGATCAAAGCATTCCGTCGTCCTGTGTGTCGGCTCATATCCACCACCTCTATGCCAATCCACAATTGTTGTAGCTCTTCCAATAGTGGACGAAGATACACATCCATATTCTCTACTTTATATCGCCCTGGCACAATCAAGCTTAGCCATAGGTGCCCCTTCTTCCTAGTCAACCACGGGGGAATGTTGTAGTTGACGATGACAACGGGCCATACACTGTAAGATGTTGATCTTTGACCAAATGGATTTACGCCATCCATAGCCAGGCCTAAGCGCAAATTTCGAGCTTCCCTGGCAAAATCCGACCATGTTCCATCTATATGTTTCCAGGCTACGCAATCTGCAGGAATTCGTAGCACACCATCCGAAGATTTATTCTCCTCATGCCATGATGCTAGGGCGGCCATGGACTTACATTCGAAGAAATGCTTGATGCGAGGAAGCAGAGGAAAATGTCGCAAAACCTTTTGTGGAATTTTTGTCCCGTGGAGATCTACTCGATATCTTTCGGAATCACATTTCGGACACTTCTCCATGTCTATGTATTCCCCTCTGAAAAGAATGCAGTCATTAGGACAAGCGTGGATAGAATTGTAATCCATCCCCAAGTTTCGCAAAATCTTTCTTGCTTCATCTCGGGAATCTGGCATCACATTGTCAGCTGGTAGTATGTGCTCTTTAAGCAATCTACACAACATAAAAATACGATACAGTCGTGTAAAAATCTATCAGATCATTATACATTTAGAGTTTTATTAAAGTAAACTAATTGTAATAGATCACCTGAAAAGCGCTGTGACGCTAGTGTCACTCCATCCAAACTTTGCCTGCATGTTGAGAAGAACCAGGAGTGCTTTCAATCTAGACATACGTGCTCCATTATACAATGGCGTATCGGCTTCACTTTTCATATCATCATAGATAAGCCTTTCTGAATCCATGATCGTCTCGATCATTTCATCAATCTCGGGCTCAAACATTGCCTCGTTGGGAATGTGCTCTGCATGATCATCCCCCGAGCTGTCAGAGGCTACATCTTGTGGCCTCACATATGCTGCTTGACCAAAGCGCCTGCGAACACGTCTATTGGGTTGCAAGATTGCTGCTTGTTGGCCAGCGTCAGAGTCCGACGAGTTATAATTGGCAACAACTCGATCTATAATAGATGGATCGAACTCGCCAAATTCGCGAACGTGCTGCAAAGAAACACGTCTTGTCCGTCGCACAGCATGCTTGCATTGATTACAAGGACATAAGACCCTCGTTGAGAGATAGGTGTTTCGGTTGGACGGTCCCACATCCTCGTCACTACTCATAATGAGGATAAAAATCTTATAACCTGGACAACAAATTTAATATTCTATTGGCATTCTTCGTCTTATCTCTCTCTCTCTCTCTCTCTCTCTCTCTCTCTCTCTCTCTCTCTCTCTCTATCTCACATTCTCTAGTCATGTCCAATCCCCGCACACCTCGGTCTAGAGGTGCACGGAGATCAGAACCACCGGGTTATAATCTCGTCTTTATTGGTCAATACCTATATTTGTGGGTACAAGAAATCTACAGAACCACGTCTACATGATACTGCATGTAGTGGACAAAACCCCTTTGCCTCTTCTCTAGCTGTAGCACTTCACAGCATCTTAACATCTTTTCACAGTAGATCTTTTCACTGTTCGTCTAACTCTAAACCCTAAACCGTAAGTAATTCTTGCATGGACTCGATCTAACGTAAATAAGCGTAAATCTAAATAAACGTAAATCTAACTAAAAATAAACCTAAATCTAATTTAACGTAAGTCTACATCTAACCTAATCTTTAACGTCTTTTGGGATAGTTTCCTACGACGTTAAAACTCTCTTTTTCTTTTGTGTGTGTGTGTGTGTGTGTGGGTAAACCTAAATAAACCTAAGTCTAATCTAATATAACATAAATCTAAATCTAACGTAAATTATGTTATATTAAAAACAAAGAACTAAACTAACAGGGATTATAAGAACCTTAAAGCTGATTTAACACATAATTTTTCACATAACTCGGCAAGAGTTGGCATTCTCATCACTAAAGATGTGAGAGTTAACTTCCGGCGGTGACGCTGCCTCATCTCCATCCACATCTGACGACAGCAATTGGCCCTTTGGACCGTTCTTGCTCTTGTTACTAACTTTGAAGTTGCTGTTGAATGACTAGAGGTTGTCTAGATGGTCATTGTCGGGGATGTAGTGACTCTTGCCGCCCTGAAGATCCACCTTCTTCCCTATCTTCTGAAGACATTTCACCAGTACTTTTGGATCGACGGAGCCCACCATGAGTGAAGGCAGCAATACCCTATATTCCATTGAGGGCTTTCTTCACCCGCTTCATGCAGGCATCGCAGTCTATGGAGACCTAAATCTAATCTAATATAACGTAAATCTAAATCTAGCGTAAATAAACGTAAATCTAACTAAAAACCTAAATCTAATCTAATTTAACTTAAATAAACCTAAATCTAATTTAACGTAAGTCTACATCTAACCTAATCTTTAACGTCTTTTAGGATAGTTTCCTACGAGGTTATAACTCTCTTCTTCTTGTGTGTGTGCGCGTGTGTGGATATGTGTGCCAATAAAAAGAGATAAATGGTATAACCTTTCTATCACCCATGCCAAGTATGATAGATTGGTTATGCCATTTTCCTCTTGAATAATAGGTCTTGAGTTCAACTCCTCGTCGGCTAGATCTTTAGGTCTTTTAATTTTAATTAGTTTCCTACGACGTTAAATTAGTTTCTCTCTCTTTCTCTCTCAATGTGTGTGCATTTTTTTGTTTATGCATGTTTTCTCTCTCTTTTCCTCTCTCAATGTGTGCGTTTTTTGTTTATGCATGTTCTCTCTCTCTTTTCCTCTCTCAATGTGTGCGTTTTTTGTTTATGCATGCTCTCTCTCTCTTTTCCTCTCTCAATGTGTGTGTGCATTCTTTGTTTATGTATGTGTGTGTGCGTTTTTGTTTATGTTTGTACTATTTCTCTCTCTCTCTCTCTCTCTCTCTCTCTCTCAAAAACACTATGTGTGTGTGTGTGTATGTGTGTGAGAGAGAGAGAGAGGGAGAGAGAAAGAGGGGAAGGGAACATGAGAGTGAGGAGAGGGAAGGAGCATACTTGGCTCTCCTTCCTCTCCTCGTGTGTGTGTGTGTGTGTGTGTGTGTGGAGAAGAAAGAGAGAGAGAGAGAGAGAGAGAGAGAGAGAGAGAGAGGGAGAGCGTTACCTGCTCCTTGCTTGAGGGCGCCGAAAAACTCCGATCTGAGATCTGAGTTTTTGGGCGCTCTCTGTTATTTTTTTTAGCCCAGCCGGCGTCGCTATGAGCGTCGCAAATTTACTTGTCAATTTGCGACGCTCATAGCAACGCCGGGAATTTTTTTTTTTGAGCGTCGCTAATATGAATAGCCTCTTGTAGTGAACTAATAATACAAGCAAATAAGAATAAAAAAGGTACATGTCACTCACTTTCTCACAATTGCACGGTAAAACTAAATTCTCATCCTCTCTGTGCGATGCACACTAGAGTCCACCATGTAGAGGCCATTCTCATGTCGTCTAGACACATTTGCAAACCACTTGCACTCAAAGATGAAGGTATGGAAGGTTCTAAAATTAACCTTTAGTATCCTTTCAATAGTTCCACAATACCTGGCTTCATCACCGTCTGTGTCAAAGTTTCCCATGATGACACAATCCATGGTGGTTTTGTTACCGTTACGGTAATTTAAAATCACCTTTTTCTAGATCTACATGAAGGCAATGTCCGATACATCCATGCTATATATAAATAGATAGAATTTGAAGAGTAGATTCTAAATTCCAACCTCCGACAAGTTTGGATATTATTTGCAAAAAATTTACCGATCCCCACTTTTTGAAAGCTATGCCACATCAACAATTCTTACAAGGCCCATTTTTGAGTCCAAACTTTTTCTAATGCTAATATTTTCCATGGTAGAATATGTGAGGATCGTACTTTTTTAAGAAGGAAAAATTACAGATGCAAAATTTCCACATAGAGAAAAGCTTAATGTAGAAATTTTAATATATTAAAAACATAAATTTATGTAAATGAAAAATTTTCATAGGAAGGAAAGGTTATTATAGAAATATTAACACTCTAGTAAAATAGCTCTACTTAATGTGCATATTTTAACACATTGAAAAAATACCAAATTTTTTTATTTCAAGTTGAGTTTCAAACTTGCACATTGTTTTTTTGATTTAAAGACCCATTAGAATGAAAATTTCTCTTCTAATCCCTTTGTCAAGTAGTATCTCTAAAGTGCTTGAATATCACATTGAAAAACTTATCTTTAATAGCTAATCATACCTATGTAGGTTGAGTAGAGAAGTTAGAGTTTCTTATGCATCCTTTTAAGTGGTACTTCTTTCAACGGATTCTATATACTCAACACCATTCTAGTAGAACTTTCAAAATAAACCATACTAATTCATTCAAATAAGAACAAAAACACGTAACGTAATGCTTTCAGATTTTCAAGACCATAATCGCTTAACTGATCTCCTAATACTTTCAAGACTCCTTTCCCTACTACTCCTAGCGGCCTTCTACATGCCCTTCTACATTATCCTTGTGCACCTGTCATTTTGAAACCCTCCATACGAAACATGCAACAACACTTGACTATTGTCTCGATCCGCCTATGTAGTAGCCTCGCCTACTTGAAGCATGTCAACTGTCTTTTTTCACAAAAGGAGTCCATGCTCCTCCTTTATCACTCAACCCCGTGTGCATGCATATTGATGTCTTCCTTTAAGCATACCCAGTCTAAGGTTCTGGAAGAGAGAGAGAGAGAGAGAGAGAGAGAGAGAGAGAGAGAGAGAGAGAGAGAGAGAGAGAGAGAGAGAGATTTTATTATTGTCCTTGAAGGTCAAATATGACTTATGGGACCAGAGGTACATGTGACATACTCCTAGCCAGGCCTTCTACATGCTCTTCTGCATTATCCTTGTGCATCTGCCATTTTGATACCCTATGACCACAAGCAAGAACAATTGACTATCATCTACACCTATGTAATAGCCTCGCCTGCTTGAAGCTTGTCGACTCTCTTTTGTCGCAAAGGAGTCCGTGATCCTCCTTTATCACTCAACCCCTAGTGCATGCATATTGATGTCTTGCCTTAACCATACCCGATTTAAGGTTTAGAGAGAGAGAGAGAGAGAGAGAGAGAGAGAGAGAGAGAGAGAGAGAGAGAGAGAGAGAGAGAGATTTTATTATTGTCTTTGAAGGTCAAATATGACTTATGGGACCAAAGGTACATGTGACGTACTATATGTGGGTTGATAAATGATTCCTGACACCAAGGACCAAAGTGATGAGAATTGTAATGGAGAACACACATTATGGTTGGAAAGCAAAGTGGGTAGGTTTAAGTTGTGGATGCAAATGTAAGGGAACCAAGTTAGAATGTGAGAAAAAGATGAGCACACTATCGGTGTGTGGTACCTAGACTCCTAGCGTTGTAGTAAGCATAATGACCATAGCCAATGGTTCTCTTGTCTATTTCCCCAATGCCCCATCTTGCATCGAAGGAAGTGGGCACTAATTTGAATGGCTATGATATTGTATATCATGGATAAATTGGAGTTTCCTCTTTCAAGGAAGAACATCATGGTGTTTTAGTTGAAAAAGGTATGGGGTGTAATGTATGAAGTGTGACCCACCGTATTCCTTCCAAGTTGTGATACATTGTATGGATGGATAGCCTCTTTCTCTACAATAATCTCAAGATTTGGATGGAAAACCAAAGCAGATTTTCATTTACCATCAAGAGGAAAAGTTGGTTTAATAAATCCCACGTTGGACTAAATGGATGTTACTTTTTCCCTAATGTGAAAGTCTTATGGAAATAATTACCATATAAAAATGAATATTTTCCATGATAGTATTATCATTTCATGTAGAAGGTCAAATATGACTTATGGGACCAGAGGTACATGTGACATACTCCTAGCCAGGCCTTCTACGTGCTCTTGTGCATTATCCTTGTGCATCTGCCATTTTGATACCCTACGACCACAAGCAAGAACAATTGACTATCATCTCTGCCAATGTAATAGCGTCGCCTGCTTGAAGCTTGTTGACTGTCTTTTGTCGCGGAGGAGTCCGTGTTTCTCCTTTATCACTCAACCCCTTGTGCATGCACATTGATATCTTGCCTTAACACTAGGTTGGTAACCTAACAGGACATAAAAGTGTCCTTTCAGGGTTTCAAAAAAAACCTCTGAAACCATAGTAGATCCACTCATTTTGTAAAATCATTTCATGAGGTTATAGTTCAAGGCCTAGTACACATGGAAAAAATAAGAAACTTGTAAAATTTCTCATCTTTTGGTCACACCAAGCCTCCAAAGTTGATGGACCAGTACATTTTCATCAAAACAGTCATTTCTTACGTTTTGTTGCATAAAAATAAGATTATGGATTTTTGTAGGACTTGAGATAAATTCCCCAGTTAACTTCAATGGGTTGGTGATCAGAACATATGATTGCTTCTCACTTACTATTTTTTGTTTTGCCAAAAGAAATAGGTACAAAAAAGTTGAATTTTTACCATTCTGCAAACCTATCATCAAAGTTTCTATAGCCACGCTCAATAAAAATAATATATGCATGTTCTTAGTTCCCTATTGTCCTTTAGGTTCATAAGGAGCCATGGAGCATGTCAAAGAATAATAAATCTCTTACCAAGGGGAATCTTGGGGACAAAGATGAAGTGCTAAATACAGCAAACATGAAAAAACTTGGTTCAACATTATGAGTTGTAGAATCTCATAGAAACTATTCAATATCTAGCCAAATTTGATCCTTATGAATAAATATGGTTACTACCTACAAAATGCATGTAGTTGTCAAAAGAAACTAACAATATTGAAAAAGCTATACTTGATATACTAGAATGTTTTGTTTTCTTCTATAATTGAAAAAATCAACCATCGTTGTCTACTATGCAAAGTAGGGTATTAGGTGCCCCAAAACTCAAGGAATATTAGCTTTATGTTACAATATGCAACATAGAAAATCAAAACTGCATTTGGATATCATGAAAACCACCAAAAAAATAATAGAAGAGCTAAAATTGGCTAAAAAACAGGATTTGACAATTTTTGTAATTTGGTCATAACTTACAACTTTAACATTTATTTCTCCCTAGAAGCATCAAGACATATTGAGGACTACTAAAGATAGTTCTCTAGAATTATAGACCTCACAAACATGAATTCTAGAGTGGTATAGTTGCAAAGAGTTGAAAAAAGCCAAAAACAGAACCCGTTTTTTCACACAGTTTAGGTTGTGAAATGTTGTGCAAGGACAAGGTTAAAGATGGAATTGATATTCGAAAAAAATGTCGAGTTTTTTTCAGCTCATGAGACAACTTTCTAGACAGATAGCACCTCAAAATCCATTTTGAAATTCTTGACATAATTCAAAAAAAATGGTCACTTAACAGGACATAAAAGTGTCCCAAGACATAAAAGTGTCCCATTACCAACCTAGTGTTAAGCATACCCGGTCTAAGGTTCAAAAAGAGAGAGAGAGAGAGAGAGAGAGAGAGAGAGAGAGAGAGAGAAGGAGCAAAGCAAAAGAATAGGCCTTGATTAATTGATTTAAGAAATTAATGTTAATCATTGCAACTAGTATTTTTTAGTATAATTAATGAATAACTTTGAAAAGAAATGGAGGTCCGGACCTAAGTTGAATAACAAGAAAATATTAAGGCAATGCTCAATGAAACAAAATTTACATGGCTTCCTCACAACTTTGAGTTCAAATCATTAGGTGCTATTAAAAAAAAGCCTTCATTTAGGCATTTTGTTGCTAAGAACCGAATGTACATATCATCTTAGAACATCTTCTTGCTTCATTTTTGCTTGTTCACTTTCCAAAGTGAGCCTTGTGTATCGACTTGAGGTCTCTAAAATATGCTGGACACTATTGACCATATATATTATCAAGGCCATCCACATTCATTGCACTCATTGCTTCATTATCAAAAACTAACCAAACAAGCAATGTGCTTGCAAATAAAAAATTCAACTCAAAAACTAACCAAACATGAAATGTGCTTGCAAATAAAATATACAACTCTAATATGATAAACATTCACTCTTCCATAAATATACATCACCTCTTCTTCACAATTGTTATTATACCTTACAAGATTTTAAAGAACCTTAAAAAATCTAGTTGCTTTCATAGTCTACACACAAAGGTAAACCACACATTAGCATTCCTGTTTACATTTAATTATCTAGTTTTAGATGTTTCATGCTAAATATACTCTCACTGGCAACTAGAGGGCTTTTCCTTTACACAATAGGGCGAGTTTCTTTTGGGAGCTATGTCACAAGTCTTACATCGGTAACACTCTAAGAGGATGAAGAGTTTTCCATTGTGGCATATTTTAGTGAGAGAGTCCTATATGGAGTGGCCAAAGAGGAGAGAGGGGGCATGAGGATTTTTTAATGAGTTAAATATTTTTACGTTTATTATCCTGATTATTATCAACGTTATTATAGCATCTTTATTTGCAAATTTTACCTCTATCATCACCATACAACGGTTTGGAGCTGAAAAAAAGCCCAAATTTGGACACTTCTTTTTATTTTACAAAAAATTTACAAAGGGATATTTTTTATAAAAACAAAGAGTGAAAATAGTAGGATTTTGATCACTAAATTAATCACATACATATGATTAGATATTTAGAAACATCGCTCTTTAGTGAAGTAAGAAAAATAGTATATATTAACATGTTTGATAAAATTAGAGAGAGAGAGAGAGAGAGAGAGAGAGAGAGAGAGAGAGAGAGAGAGGGCGACACAACAAAAACCAATCGTAGAATATAATATCCTTAAATGACCCTTAGCTTAAGTATATGATACATTTTAGAAGATTTTTTAATTTTTGAGATTGGGGAGGCCTACTTGTAGAATAAAATATAGGAATTTTTATGAATCATCTTTCAACATATCTCTACAAGCGGCATCATCTAAATAAATCTACATCCATGACTCCTAGATAAACAAAGAGAGAAATTGAATTATCATTTTTAGATACGTTGGCTTTCTCATCTTCTAATTCATCATCTCTCATCTCATTGTCATCATCATGAAAATCATCTTCCTCACTAAGATTAATGGTGGGACTTGATTCATTAACCTCTCTCTCTTTGGTCTCCTCCTCATCCAAAGTAGTAGGTAAGAGAGGGTCAAAGTAGTCTCCACTTCATTAGAAGGAAAAATCGTCCTTGCTCGAGGTGTTATGGAACTACAAAACAAAATATTGGTTGGTGGGATGATGGGATATAGATAACATGTAGAGAATACCTTCAAAGTGAGTCACATTGGTATTGGGGCACACACGAATAAAGGTAAGCTTGGTCATCACTCACCTGCTCACAATTGCCTGGCAAAACTAAGTTGTCTTGCCTTCTTGTGCGATGCATACATACTAGATTCTACCATATAGATTCCATTCTCATGCAATCGGAATACATTTGCAAATTAAGTAACTTTGAAAATCTCAAAATTTCTATCGCGAACTTTTATCGCGTTTTGTAGAGAGAGAGAGAGAGAGAGAGAGAGAGAGAGAGAGAGAGAGAGAGAGAGAGAGAGAGAGAGAGAGAGAGAGGGAGAGAGAGAGAGAGAGAGTCTAAAATGGGCTAGACAAAGAAGAGAGAGAGGGGAGAGTGTGAAACTTCTTGTATTTTATTGCCATTGTTAATACCTCTCGTATTATCGCATTTACTAGCTCTAGTACTGGCACTATAATTGCCGCGCTTATTAACCAACCCCCTTTAGCGCTTAAACATTCAAACTTTGGTGTTTCCCTCTTTTTTTCTTGTGAATAAAAATTAAAGAACATTAATTCAAACTTTAAAAAATGATATTAAAACATGAAACAATGGCTATGTGCATGTGCCTCCATGTAAAGCAAGCAACATCAGAGATGAGAAGCCAAATATGGACGACATCTTCTATCGAGGCATGGGCACTAATTTCTCGGACTTCGCATATGCCCATAGGAGCGTCCTCCATGGAATATATCCATCATGTTTTGGATTGGCTCTCACAAACTGAGACAGCCGATTCATCTTGTTATAGCAAAACACAGTCAAGTCTGTTGTACAAGTGAAAGCCCTCATGTTGTACCTACACCCTCCAAGCTTGAGGATGGCATGGCTTATGATGAACCAGAAAGAACTTCGTTAAACAAAGAAATCTCACTTTTAAGGTAATCATGGAGTTGTTTTCTCAATGTCCCTTTGGAGCCCACATTTTTCAATTTTCATCATGATAGAGTGAAGAGTGCACACATTTTACCAGATGATAGCACGTATGTTAGTTTCTTCAAGCTCTATCTTGTAACAATGTTCAAGTGGCCTACACTTTTGCAAGAACCTTTCTCGTTCTCTTGCTTATCATAAATATTTTCGCTTTTATTATCACCTTTGTCACCGCTTCTACTACCGCACCCACGTTTTTCAATTTTCATCATGATAGAGTGAAGAGTGCACACATTTTACCAGATGATAGCACCTATGTTAGTTTCTTCAAGCTCTATCTTGTAACAATGTTCAAGTGGCCTACACTTTTGCAAGAACCTTTCTCGTTCTCTTGCTTATCATAAATATTTTCGCTTTCATTATCACCTTTGTCACCGCTTCTACTACCGCGCACTTCCCTTGAACAACACACACATTTCACCCGAGCGACTACATCCATGCATTCTTTGCATATTTAGAAAGGCTTTATGTAGTGGTGTCAAAGAGCTTTTTTGTCATGAAAAGGTGTTTAGCACGGAGCACAATAAAGGAGCTCTTCTTCAAGGCATTCTTGCAGTGCCCACGACACAAAACGCTAGCTCCACTTACACCCATAACGCTTCATAATAAGAACGCTTCTTAGAAAAATACAAAGCATTTGTTAATCTTATAAATAAAATTTTCACAAAATTATAGATATTTTTCATCAATTAAGTTAATTACACCCATTTAATTAACATAATTTAGCATGCTTCATTTGATTGACATAATTTAGCATGCTTCACAAAGTTAGAGAGAGAAAGAGGGGGGAGGGAGAGAGAGAGAGATTAAAGAGAGATGAATGTACGATACGACAAAAAAATTTCATAACTAATTAAAGTGTACAAAATGTTTATGAATCATTTTCCAAAAGATATGTACAAGAAGGGTCATCCAATTCTAAACCCATGGCTCCTAAATCAATAAAGAGAGAAATAGAATTTTTGTTTGTGGATGTGTTGGCTTGATCATCTTTGAATTCATCATCCTCCATATCATCAGCATTATCATCATGGAAATCATCCTCGCTAAGACTCGCGGCGTTCGTGGGACTTGAATCATCAATTTCTCTCTCACCTCATCCAAAGTAGTAGGTGGGAGAGGGTCAAATATGGTCTCCACTTTATTAGTGGAAAAAATAATTCTCCCTCAAAGTGTTACGAGAACTACGAACCAAATTTTTGGTTCGTGGATTGCTGGGATATAGATGACGTATAGAAGAGAAGTTCAAAGTGAGTAACATTAGTATGATTAATGTTGCAAGCAAATAAGGGTAAAGAAGGTAATCACTCACGTGCTCACAATTATGTGGCAAACCTAAAATGTCATACCTCCCCGTCTGATACACACTAGAGTCCACCATAGGCCATTTTCATGCCATCTAGACACATTTGCAAACCACTTGCACTCGAAGATGAAGGTATGAAAGGTTCTAAAATTGACCTTTAGTATCCTTTCAATAACTTGGTCATAATATTTGCATTGAGGATGAAAAATTTATTGACCACTTGGGATAAATCCATATCCATGTTAAATATTGTTCCCTTTCCACTTGGCAAGTGTGAAGTCATCCTTGTATCCTCCTCATCTAACCACATGCGAGGCCTTGATGAGGGCTCAACTTGTGCCAAATACTCTAAAAATGTAAACAAATGCCTCTTGCATGATCCATCCTCGGCCTTGTATGCCTGTGGCTAGGACCGTAGATGCAGAAAATCTTTGAGAGTCTTTAAAAACCTCTCTAAAAAGAATATCCATCGTGCATGCACTACTTCACATATAGCAATCTCCTCAACCACGTGAACCAAGAGGTAGATTTGGCTAAGAAGAACAGATCGAGAAAATGAATCCTCAATGGCACACACAGCTTCCACATCAAGTGTTTATCAGGAATAACATCTACTTTAGTTTCTTTGGAGCTTACAAATCTAGAAGATAACACACAAGAGTACACTAAGTTTAGTACATAGAAAAGTTTAGTTGAGTGGCGATGTGATATATCTTACTAGCTCTTTGAGTTTGAAAATAGCTTCGTTTACTTTCTTATCCTGGCATATGCACATACTCACCGACAAAATGAACTACAATGTCAAAATAGTAAATGAGAAACTGAGAGAAAGTCATACATACAAATCAATATGTATACAAAATGAGGGAGATGATAAAACAAGAGAGAAAGAATTATCTGTAACATCTTGTGCCATTCATTGGATTGCAACCCATACAATTGGACACTTCCACCTTTCTTGTGGCTTTTGTGAAGGCTCCCTTTAGAGATCTCATGTCTCTGGTTGGTGTGCGAATAGATGCAATGGAACCCTTCACTTGATCTATCTCAACTTTGGTTAGCATCCATGGTGCTTTGAGAAGCACACTACAACACGTCATGCGAATATCGACGTGCGTATCGACGACAAAAAGTTTGTTTAAAGAATAAAAGCCCTGGTATGAGTGCCAATATGAACATTGGTAAAGTATCGTCAATATTAAAGTCGGTATATTAGTCATAAGAATATGCGGTGATATGATCATCAATATATCCATTTTAACTAAGTGATGGAAATAAAATAAAATTTCAACGCTAATTTTTGCACGCATATCGATGCCTATTTCAAGAGCCTTTTTTATGCCTATTTAAGGGTGATTCCGACGCCTATTCCTATACCTCTATTGATGCCAAAACCTCCTTTTTTTTTGGCAAGAGAGGACTGGAAATTGATGATGTATGTATTGTAGCACCAAGGATCAACCCTCTCTGTCCAAAGAAAGAGTCCAAAACCAACCGCACTCCACCTACATTTTGACGGTGAAGAGCGAGAGGTATATTTAGTACAGATGAGCACAATTGTAAGCATAACAAAACCACAAAATCAAAAGCTGAAACATGAAAAGTTTCCAACTCCCAAACCATAGGCACAATGACATGAAGATTTTCTCCATAACTAAAACATAACTTGAAAATCATAAATATAACGTTATGAACATTTCCAAGCAAGAATTGTACTATGATTTAAAAATCGTAACCATAACAACAAGAAGATTCTCAAACCGTACATGTAACATGATTCAAAAACTATTACCATATTCACAGTGGAATTGCAAAACCATAACCATAACCATAACCATAACCATAACCATAACCATAACCATAACCATAACCATAACCATAACCATAACCTGATTGCCAAACCATAACCCTAACGTGATTGCCAACCATATTTGCAAAATCATAACCATACCCTGCTTAACATACCATAAACATAACATAATTTCCATACTATAATTGCAAAACTATAACCAGAACCTGATTGCCAAACCATATTTGCAAAACCTTAACCATAACCTGCTTGCCATACCATAGCCATAACATGATTGCCATACTATAATTGTAAAACCATAACCATAACCTGCTTGCCATACCATAGCCATAACATGATTGCCATACTATAATTGTAAAACCATAATCATAACCTGATTGCCATACCATAATTGCAAAACCATAACCATAACCATAACCATAACCATAACCATAACCATAACCATAACCATAACTTGATTGCCTTACCATGATCATAATCATTAACAAAATGCAAAACCATAAACATATACGTCAAACCATACATGTATACAATGAATATGGTCATCAATATGACCACAACTACAAAAAAAAGCATATATGGAGGATGTCACCCTCATGGTAATGCCTCCCGGTTGGCGGCCTATCCCTCCTCTTGTAGCTGGGTCAAAAGGGCCACAAATCCATGCTTGTACCCATACTTCTGCTCTTGGCGTGTCGAAAGCGGTTCACGATAACTTTTTGCAAAATAAACAATTAACCATAAGATAAATATTTAGATAACATGTACATATTTGGCAATTTAAAGCGTACATATATACTTACAAACTCATGCCGAAGAGTGTCGTGCCTCCACTCCCAAGATGTGACGCTTTAGCAGACTCCAAACATGCTCTAGCTGAATCTCTCTGAGGATTTTCTTGTGTCTCTCATGCAATCCCTGTCCACTTCTCTACGTCCAACCATGCCGGCTTTGAACTGTCGGCCTTATACATGTCTCTCTCCTCTGATCGACGATGTGACATTGTGACAATCACCACGCTCAAGGTCCAGTCATTTGAGACTGGATCATACCCCTCTACCGGCCTGTACTCTCTATGAATGGCCTCGATGTAATTATTTCTTTCATCATCCTGATCATCCCAAATCTCCATCAAAGAGTGGCTGAAGTTTTCATTTTTGGAATCCGTTTGTACACGTGAAGTCTATTTGCATTATTGTAATTAAGTACACAAGCTATTCTTGAAGTCTCTTTGCGTTCCTGAAGTCTGTTTATATTTTTCTACCATTTGCTAATAGCTCTAACTCCCTCACATTCTCTAGCCATGCCCACAACTCGGTCTAGAGGTGCATGAAGATCTGGACCACATGTAATAATCTCGTCTTTATTGGTCAATGCCTATATTCAAGGGTTCGACATAAGTACACACCCATGTCTACATGAAAATGCATGCACCTAGATCTAGTGCAAACCCTAATCTGGTGTATGCGGATTACTTAAATGAATCGATCTAATATAGGTCGATCCTCTACAGACTGCCATTTCTGAAGATCATTTGCGTTTTTGGAATTCGTTTGCGTTTTTTAAGTCTATTTTTGTTATTGAAGTCCGTTTGCGTTATTTTACTTTTTTTGTTGAAGTTTGTTTATGTTTTTAAAGTACACAAGCCGTTTTTGAAGTCCGTTTGTATTTTTTCTACCCTTGCCCCTAGCTCTAACTACCCCACATTCTGTAGCCATGCCCAATCCCTGCACACCTCGGTCTAGAGGTACACGGAGATCAGGACCAACGGGCAATAATCTTGTCATTATTGGTTAATACCTATATTTGAGGTTTCGACATAAGTACACACCCATGTCTACATGTGCATGTACGTAGATCCAGTGAAAACCCTAATCTAGTGCATGCGGGTTACTTACATAGTTAGTGCGTGCTTTCTGCGATTGTCCCCAAAATTCTTTGCGTAACCATGTCACCATATCACGATCTACAAACTGTCAACATTTTTGTCCACAACAATCAATGCATGAAACCCTTTTAATTGACTCTCTTGATAGATAAAAGGCAGTAGCTTGTGCTACTTTTGCTTTTTGAGTTATGCTGATGAATGTGTATCCTCTCTTCCTTGACAAAGGGACAACGTTACTCCCATCAAGATTTTTTCCAACATTATGATCATTGGATACATCCTCACATCTATCGTGCATACCATCAATAAGAACAAAGTGTTGTAATGGGCCCCATTCAACATTGTTGTCTACTTGATGGGTCACTTTAGCAAAGTGATGCTACCCACTTGAACCATATTCTTAGTGATTGCATTTTCCCTTTCAATACCCACACCCACAAAATCATTATCAAGTCCTTGAAAGTTGACATAATCATGTGGACATACATGTAGTATGGTCCCTTCATTTATAGTCTGCATCATTGTGTCATCCTTTAATAGGACCCTCTGATTTCTCCAAGCTTCTCAAATCAATGTTTCAAATTCTAGGCTTGATATAGATATTGTATTTGTAACTAGAGGATCAAATGATTCCCTTGTTCATCACCACTATAAATGTTGTTTTTGTTAATTTATTTTTTTCATTTATTATGGAAGACTGTAAGAGAAGCTTTGAACGGTACTCCATAATGAACCATGGAGAGATGTAGTATACATTGTAGGAAAAGGTAGAACCATATCCTTCAAACCTTCCTTCACTAGTATAGATACGTTTGCTGGTCCTATCTTTGTACCCCCACAAGTGGAATCCGGATCTAGTCTACACACACAACCAATACCAAATATTTCATCATCAAGTATCATATGCACTTTCTCCCCAGATTCCAAATCCATCATGTAAGTTAAAAAGATGGCCTTGTAAAGTTCATAGTCATAAATAAATTCCATATGAGCAAAAAAAATATAGTTTCCATTTAAAAAAATACATGAGGGTTATAAGGATTATAACTCCACTTAGTCTCAAAGCAATGAGTCCAATTAAGTCTAGCTTGGACAAGTGGTTACTCTTGGCTATGGAATGCAAATCCAACCAAGAGCCAAGCTTCAATGGCATGCTCATCTCCTCTATCATGCTAATTACTAAGCTATGCTATGCTAATTAGAGTGATTATGTGAGAACAATACTTCTTTCTCGTAAGATACATCTTCTTCATCTCAATCTATCCTCATTCCTACTAGCTCTCACCATTTTTGAAGGTGTGTGAGGTCTTGGGACTGAGGCTAGGGACACTAGCACTACAAGAGGTTGTGTGCTCTTGTGACGCTTTTAGCGACGAAAATACATTGGGTTTTTATAACCCTCGGTGTCGCTAAGAGCGTCGCTAACAGCGTCGATACGGGAGAATCTCTATAAGCATCGCTATAAGCGTCTCTATATAGCGACGCCTATAGCGACGATTATAGCGACGTTTGCAGGCCATCTATAGCGAAGTTTATAGCGACGCTGCAGAGCCTTATATAGCGACGTTCATAGAGATGCCCGAGAGGAAAATTTTTCGGTGGCAGGGCATCCATCAACCATATTGAATGTTTCATTAATTGATTCACCTTTGAAAAAAATGCAAAGGTAGATATAGACCCAAAATAGTCACCCACAAGACATAGTCACCCACAAGACAATATAACCATTAACTCCATCATCCATAGTATGTATTATTTGCAAAATAAAGATACAAAACTGACAAGCGTGAATTGATGAAAGTAAATCAATGACAATTGTACACATAGGCAAAATCACTTGATTGTTAAACTTTGCAACTGTGATAGTTACAAACCATTGTCATTATTGAAAAAATATACATGGTTTTTAAAAAGATGTATAAAAGTCGTCTCATGATACATAAGCTATGACAAAAATAAACTAATGCTATCTAGCTACAGATAAAATGACGTCGTCTAATCAAACGTCTCAGCACGTCCAAGCGGCGTATCCGTCGGATTCTGCAAAAAAAAAGACAGCTTTTTGTAAGTATAAACATATAGCAACGTTTATAAACAATACAACAAATAGAAAAGAGTAAACCCTAATACTAACCATGCCACCACGAGAACTCAAAATGTCCATCAGGGCGTTTAAACCCTTCCTGCCCGCGTACTCGTGCTCGTACGGTGTGGGATCATGTCCTATCATCAACCACTGTCAAAACATACAAAGAATCCATTATGTTAGAATTTAAAACCCCATAAACCCTAAACTATCAAACATAGAGAGCAATGTGAAAACACTTACAAAATAGGCCTCAAATGATGCCCACCCACCGCTCCCCAAGTGGTGCGAGCTCCCTGCCTCTACTCGCGCTCTGGCTGCCTCCTTTTGTTGCTTCCACTTGTCGGGATTCTCGCGTGCTGCTTCTTTGCATTCTTCCAATATTCTTTGGCCAGCCAATCTGGTCTGTTCCATCCATGCTTGATTTCTTTTTGCACTTCGGAATGCTTGTCCTTGGAGTATTCACGCATTCGAACCTTCATCACATCTTCATTGAAGCGCTCATCCCGTGTTGGAACGGGAAACTCGTCATGAATAATGCTGATGACTCTGTCTTTTAAATCATTCGGTACTTCACTCCAGCTATTTAGTATGTAGTATCTAAACACATGAGAGCAAAGACCGCGCATGCGCAAAATCACCTTCTTGCCTTCATCATCCAGGATGATGCCGCCGCTGAAGTTGACGGTGTAAGGCAAGCCCTCTCCCCACCGTTGACGCATGAACCTGGGTGTCCGCGAAGGGGTCTCTAGCGGCGTGTTGATGGGGGTACGGACGTCAGGTTTCTTCACTGGAGTCTGAGCCCCGAAGCGAGGAGTGTCCATTGGAGTGACTCCTAGAGGAGTAGCTAGTGGTGTGTAGCCGCTAGGAATGGCAGTCAACCGTGCAAAACCTGGTGTCGATGGCAATGCCATGACTGGTGTTGGGGCGGGCAAAGAAGGGGAGAGTAAAGATCCTCGTCGAACACGAGGCAATGTCGAAGCATCGGCGGCGACATCCCCACAACAACCACCACCGCCACCACTAGAGCGCCGGTGCCTAGACGAGTGTGAAGAACGTCTCGTCGACACCAAAGTTTCAGAGCAGGCTGAATGCTCCGAAACAGAGGGAGATGTGGATGGATTAGGAACGCACGATGGTGCGCCAGAGCGATGATACTCCACGTACCACTGTCTCTACTGGGGTGACAAAGAAGAAAGAAACTCCTCATCATCCATACCTGCATGAAACACACGAACATTTAAACTTAATATTGAATGAATGGAGTAAAAAACATGGACAAGTAGATAGAGAGAGAGAGAGAGAGAGAGAGAGAGAGAGAGGAGGAGGAGGAGGTGCTTGTCGTCCCTGCTTGTGAGAACATACCTAGAGCATACGTACCTAGAGTGGACGCAAATACCAGTAAATACAATGACGCAATGATGCATATAAATACAATGATGCAATGGCGCAATGATGCTTTCTTCTTCTATTCAATTTGAGTGATGGAAGAGGCAAGTCGATAACTCAGAATTTTCAATCGAAGAGAGAGAGAGAGAGAGAGAGAGAGAGAGAGAGAGAGAGAGAGAGAGAGAGAGAGAGAGAGAGAGAGAGCGCACAATCAAATCTTGCAGTCGAAAAACCAGGTGGTGGAGCTGTATGTGGCCATGGATTGCCCAGGATGTGAGCACAAAATCAAAAGAGCGTTATACAACATGGAAGGTACTTAGAGAGCCAGAGTTTTTACAAAACGGAGCAAAATTGTTCAAATAAAATATTTATGGCTTTAAGAGATCTCTCTCTCATCCTTGCATAGCTTAGCATAACTTCCTATATCTATATAGAGCTCTCCATTTAAAGAGATGTCCTTCGTTTCATTTTGTAGATCCTCTGCATGCACCCCATAGAGAGCAACAGCTTGATGTTCGTCTGGCTCCACCTCAACGGCTTCTGACTGAGTATCTTCTCTGATCTCCTCCATTGATGCCGCTATGATTGGCACATGGTAGCCTTCATACGTCCGTGCACTACGAGGGGCTACCTCTACGACGTACCACCAGTTTGATGCAGACTTTGTAGGATGAAATATCACCTGCCAGAGCCACATAACTTACATGAGAGCTTCCAAGCACATAAATTCTAAAATGGGATGTTAAATATTTACATACTTACGTGTTCACAATGCTCGGGTAGTACGAAAGTGTCTTTTAGGTCAGTCCATTTCTTAGTTGAATACACCTCAAGAAAACCAGACTCTCCTCTACGCATAGTAGTGTTGCGACCCTCCATGATTATCTTGAACCATTACACGTTGAACAAGTCGACAAAAAATACTCTATAATCGATCCTCAAAATCTCTTGTAGCATGCCGAAGTAAGTGAGTTCCGCCACCACAGGATCTGCATCAGCAGAGGATCGTCGTTGACTAGACTGTTCAAATTTTACCATGATTCCACAATCTTGAGTAAACGCTTTTTATCGATCCGTCGCAAAACCTTTTGCGGAATTTTTGTTCCATGGAGATCTACTCTATATCTCTCGGAATCACATTTTGGACACTTCTCCATGTCTATGTATTCCCCTCTGAAAAGAATGCAGTCATTAGGACAAGCGTGGATCGAATTGTAATCTATTCCCAAGTTTCACAAAATCTTTCTTGCTTCCTCTCGAGAATCTTGCATCACATTATCAGCTGGTAGTATGTGCTCTTTGAGCAATCTACACAACATAAAAATACATACAATTCTGTAAAAATCTATCAGATCATTATACATTTAGACTTTTATTAAAGTAAACTAATTGTAATAGATCACCTGAAAAGCGTTGTGACGCTAGTGTCACTCCATCCAAACTTTGCCTGCATGTTGAGAAGAACCAGGAGCGCTTTCAATCTAGACACACGTGCTCCATTATACAATGGCGTATCGGCTTCACTTTTCATATCATCATAGATAAGCGTTTCTGAACCCATGATCGTCTCGATCATTTCATCAATCTCGGGCTCAAACATTGCCTCGTCGGGAATGTGGTCTGCATGATCATCCCCCGAGCTGTCAGAGGCTACATCTTGTGGCCTCATATACTGCTTGACCAAAGCGCTTGCGAACACGTCTATTGGGTTGCAAGATTGCTGCATGTTGGCCAGCGTCAGAGTTCGACGAGTTATAATTGGCAACAAATCGATCTATAATAGATGGATCAAACTTTCCAAATTCGCAAACGTGCTGCAAAGAAACGCATCTTGTCCGTCACACAGCATGCTTGCAATGATTACAAGGACATAAGATCCTCGTTGAGAGATAGGTGTTTCGGTTGGACGGTCCCACATCTTCGTCACTACTCATAATGAGGGTAAAAATCTTATAACCTGGACAACAAATTTAATCTTTTATTGGCATTCTTCGTCTTTTATCTCTCTCTCTCTCTCTCTCTCTCTCTCTCTCTCTCTCTTTGTTCACACTGTAAACTACCTCACATTCTCTAGTCATGTCCAATCCCCGCACACCTCGGTCTAGAGGTGCACGGAGATCAGAACCACCGGGTTATAATCTCGTCTTTATTGGTCAATGCCTATATTTGTGGGTACAAGAAATCTACACACCCACGTCTACATGATACTGCATGGGTAGTGGACAAAAGCCCTTTGCCTCTTCTCTAGCTGTAGCATTTCATAGCATCTTAACATCTTTTCACAGTAGATCTTTTCACCGTTCGTCTAACTCTAATTTTTTTACCGTAATCTCGAAGGTAGACTCTAATATAAAAACTCAATCCAAAATCTTATCTTAAATCTAACCTAATTGAACATGTGGTGGTTCGCTCCATTGAAGGGTAAAAGACATACCAATGGGGCTACTAGCTGTGTAGATGTGAATGGGACTCACATATACAAATACTTCAATGCAAGAGTTTAATACTCTCACCTCTCCACCCTGTCGATCCATGACGCAGGTGATGGGACAGAGTCCTCCTCGAAGCTGGCCCAACCGCCACTTCCCAGGTGATGGGATAATCCCATCTTGATGCAAACTCTTGCTGCGTCACTTTGCTGCCACCGCCTATCTAAAGTGGTCAGCTTCTCCTCCCTGATACCCCTCCACTCCTCTCCTCATGTAGTCGCGCATGCGTCTCCTCATCCAAGCATCGTCTCTGGTATCAGGGAGGAGAGGACGACCAATCCAGACACGTGGTGGCAGCAAAGTGACGCAGCAAGAGTTTGCATCAAGACGGGATTATCCCCGATGCAGCGTCGCAATAAGATAATCCTTAGAGGGTTTATCCTGATCCCTCCAAGAGACCATGACAGACTACAGTGTGTCAAAAAACCTGTTTACACAACTGTTGTATGCGACCCATCACTTGCTTCCCCTTAGGGATCATAATGGTCTCATCGGACATACGATTGATGAGGTAGGCGTATCACTTTGGCATGTCCCTCCCGTGAACTATAGCAACCCTGTCCGATGAATGCTTATCATCCAGGCCTCTAGGTGAGCCCGACGCAGTGTTCGAGTCACTCCTAAGCATCTCCGACGCAGTGACCGTAGGCAGTATTATACAGCAAAGTGACCGAAGGATTATACTGCCTACGGTGTACTCAAAATAAACCTAAATCTAATATAATCTAACTTAAATAAACCTAAATCTAATCTAGCGTAAATCCAAATCTAACCTTATCTTAAATGATAAAAAGAGGAAAATGGTATAATCTTTCTATCACCGAAGTGTGGTAGATTGGTTATGCCATTTCCCTCTTCCATAACAGGTAAATAACGTAAATAAACCTAAATCTAATCTAATATAAGGTAAATCTAAATCTAACGTAAATAAACCTAAATAAATCTAAATCTAATCTAATATAACGTAAATCTAAATCTAACGTAAACAAACCTAAATCTAATCAAATGTAAATCTAACTAAAAATAAACCTAAATCTCATTTAACGTAAGTCTACATCTAACCTAATCTTTAACGTCTTTTGGGATAGTTTCCTATGATGTTATAATTCTCTTCTTCTTGTGTGTGTGTGTGTGTGGGGGGGGGTGTGTGTGTGCCAATAAAACTAGAAAAATGGTATAGCCTTTCTATCACCAAGTGTGGTAGATTGGTTATGCCATTTCCCACTTGAATAACAGGTCTTGAGTTCAACTCCTTGTCGGCTAGATCTTTAGGTCTCTTGAATTAGTTTCCTACGACGTTAAATTAAACTCTCTTATTCTCGGGTGTGTGTGTGTGTGTGTGTGTGTGTGCACGCCAATAAAAGGAGAAAAATGGTATAACTTTTCTATCACCCAAGTGTGATAGATTGGTTATGCCATTTCCCTCATGAATAACAGATCTTGAGTTCAACTCCTGTCGACTAGATCTTTAAGGTCTCTTGGGATAGTTTCCTACGATGTTAAGACTCTCTTCTTCTTCTTCTTCTTCTTCTCTCTCTCTCTCTCTCTCTTTGTTTTATATCTTTGTCTCTCTCTCTCTCTCTCTTCCTCTCTCAATGTGTGTGTGCATTCTTTGTTTATGCATGTGTGTGTGCGTTTTTGGTTTATGCATGCTCTCTCTCTCTCTCTCTCTCTCTCTCTCTCTCTCTCTCTCTCTCTCTCTTCCTCTCTCAATGTGTGTGTGCATTCTTTGTTTATGCATGTGTGTGCGTTTTTTGTTTATGCATGTCTCTCTCTCTCTCTCTCTCTCTCTCTCTCTCTCTCTCTCTCTCTCTCTCTCTCTCTCTCTCTCTCTCTCTCTCACACACACACACACACACACGCACACACACACACACACACACACATTGTGTTTTTGAGAGAGAGAGAGAGAGAGAGAGAGAGAGAGAGAGAGAGAGAGAGAGAGAGAGAGAGAAAGAGGGAAGGGAACATGAGAGTGAGGAGAGGGAAGGAGCATACCTGGCTCTCCTTCCTCTCCTCGTGTGTGTGTGTGTGTGTGTGTGGAGAAGAAAGAGAGAGAGAGAGAGGGAGAGAGCGCGTTACCTTGCTTGCTTGAGCGCGCGCCGAAAACTCAGATCTGAGATCTGAGTTTTCGGACGCTCTCGGTTATTTTTTAACCCCTGACGGCGTCGCTATAGGCATCGTTATGAGGGCCGCTAAGTTACTTGTGGAGAAGAAAGAGACAGAGTGGGAGAGCGCATGTTAGCTTGCTTGCTTGAGCGTGCGCCGAAAACTCAGATCTGAGATCTGAGATCTGAGATCTAAGATCTGAGTTTTTGGACGCTCTCGGTTATTTTTTGTACCCCTGACGGCATCACTATAGGCGTCGCTAAGTTACTTGTAACTTAGCGACGCTCATAGCGACGCCGTGGTTTTTCACATTTGAGCGTCGCACTGCGTCGCTAATATTAAGTACCTCTTGTAGTGTAGGTGTTTTTTTCAAGCATAATTTGGGGCATGAAGATTCCATCTTCATTGCACCAACTAGTTTTGTCAAGGAACACAAAGATTGTATTGTACAAAAGTCTCCTTTGATGGGAGAAGCTATAATACAAAGCCTTTATGGAGGGGGGACCAGCTCTATGTAAATCCAGTTGAGGCCTCAACTGTTGTCAATTGTTCTATTTCTCTCTCTTTTCAAGTATTGTCAATGCCAAATTAGCTAGGTGTAAATTACTATGT
This sequence comes from Adiantum capillus-veneris, assembly GCF_014529385.1. Lineage (NCBI taxonomy): Eukaryota > Viridiplantae > Streptophyta > Polypodiopsida > Polypodiales > Pteridaceae > Adiantum > Adiantum capillus-veneris. The sequence goes on along the minus strand of NC_140948.1, from coordinate 17,507,247 downwards.
TGCTTTCTCAAATTAAGTACTCTCTCTAGGCTCATTAGTAACTTATTCTTAATAAAATGCTCACTATGTTATCAATTTTTTCTACACACAAGTTACTAGTGCATTAAATGTTACATTGGTATCAAAGCTATTGGTTTCTCTTTTCTTGCTCAAGAAGAGAGGTCCTGAAGCTTGCTACAAATGGTTGGTGTTATTAATTGCAAAAGAGTAAGTAGAATAGGGACTTTTCATCCTTGAAGCATGCCTGCTTTATGCAGTTAACGGGGATACTGTCGAGAGCTATGGTCTTAATAATGGAGTCCTACGGGGCTTGCCTATGGCTTAACCATTATTGAGCTATTAGAAGCTTGACAGGAACCGGTGTTGTCTTGGCTCTGTTAAATCCTCTCTTCTATTCTTTGCAATTAATAATATTCGAGCCAAGGGTATAGATGTTTGAGTGCTTATCTTTGAAGGTAAAGAGGAGTAGCAACTAGCGCTTGAAGTGCCAAAGTACAAGTAGAAATTTACACCTAAAATTTTCTAGAATGGCTGACAAGGTAAAAGAGATTGAAAAGAATGGTGATATCTTTGATTTTGCTAATGAAAGAGAAACTAATGATGCCCCTATTCTTGTGAACTATCTTGTTTCTAGGCTTCAACAAGCCCTAGGCAATCCATCTCTCTGAGGTGAAGTGCTACAGTAATTGCGCACCCATGGAATTATCCAAACTCCCCATCAAGAAGAGAGAGTACCTAGGAAAGCTCCTGATGAAACTTCCAAAAGAGGACTCTCTTGGATAGGAGAAGAAGAGGAGGATCCGTACGAAGGGCTCATCAAAAACTTACTACTCGACGAGGCATCTCCCTCCCAAAGGAGAACCCGAGTTTTAATGGTAGAGCCCCCACCTAAATAACGAGAAAGAAGTGAGTCTCCTGCCACCTCGACGAAGATGGCTCAAGAAAGACGGCGAGCAAAATTCTCTCCAACACTCCCTAAATGGAGAAGACCATTGCATACTTCTCTACACCATAATTCAAAGAAGGAAGATAGAAAACAAGAGAAGAAAAAGGCGAGAAAGAGGTCACCCTCTTACCCATCTTCTTTATCCTCTTCCTTTTTTGAAGAAAGTTATGGTGCAAAAAAGGAGGAACAAGGGAAGAAAAAGGCGAGAAAGAGGTCACCCTCTTCCCCATCCTCCTCATACTCTTCCTCTTTTGAAGAAAGTGATGGTGCATCTCTTGAACCACCCAAAAGAAGAGGCCATAGGAAATCATATGCCGCCTAGAAAAGGTCGTCCAAGCTCAAAAAGTTCAAAGAGGGAGGAAAGAACATCTTTCCTTACCTACAATGGCACCTTTGGTGCTACAAACAAAGTCTTGGCCTTTATCCAACAATTCGATGCGGCGTTTGGAGATGAGGGATTCACGGAGTCCTCTAAGCTACATCATGTAGCCATGCATTTTCAAAAGTCCGCCAGGCAATGGTGGTTTGGCCTACGAGAAAATGGTGAAGCTCCATGAACATGGAAAGCTTTAAGAGCTTCCATCATGAAGCAATTTTTGGCTACCGATGCCAAAGACAAAGTACTCAGTGAATGACGAAGCTTGAAGCTCTCTCCCTACAAATCTATTCACAAATATGTAGACAAGTTTTGGGACTTACACCTCAAAGCCACTATCTTCAAAAAGATGGATTTTGGAGAGAAAAACAACAATTTTGTGTGGGTTTAACTAAGGATATGGCGGAGTATGCACCATATTTGCGGTCATACACCATACCATGGTGGCCTCAAGAATCAACTTCCAATAAGGGGCTAAGAGAAATCTTAAGCCCACGGAAAACAAGGACCACAACGATCCTAAGGGGGAAGGACAACATCCAAAAGTCTCTCAAAGGAAACGCCAACAGCAACAAAGCTAAGGAGATGGGAGTTTGTAAAGGCAAAAATAAAATCTCTCATGAAGAGCTAGAGTGTTTATCAAAAAGATGATCGTTGTTTCAAGTGCAAGGAGCAAGAGCATGCCTATCGTGCTTGTCCCCACAAGAATACATGTAATGAGCCTCCTAAAGCTACCTTGGTAAAAATTCAAGAAGAGGATGCTCATCACAAAGGATTTTCTCTATGCCATGCTTGGGAAGGTAAGAGAACATGCTGCTTTCATTCTCTTTCACCCTGGTTCTACTCACAATTTCATATCCATAGAGTTAGCCACCAAGCTAGGCATCCAAGCCTGTGAAATGGGAGATGTACTACATGTTGATGGTGCTTTCAAGGGGCAAGAAGCCTCAGTCACTCCCTTAATTAGGAAGTTGAGGCTCCATGTCCAAATTTATGTGGACAAAGGTGATTTCTTCATCTCTCCTCTCAAGCATGAGGATGTAATCCTAGGGGCACCATGGTGGCTGCCAATGTTAAATTCCCTGATAGACAAATCTAATTTAGGTTTATGGAAAAAGATATCTACATAGATGCTAAAAAGTTGGGTAGTACCATACCCATTGTACATAAGCAAGCTTTTAATAAGTCAATAAAGAGATCTATTTTAATGTACATGATTTTCGTTAAAGATTCTCAAAATGAACCTAATGTTTTAGCAAAAGAAGATATAACCAATCAAAAGGAATTAGAGTTATCCAAGTTCCTCAAGGGATTCCAAGATGTTTTTATTGATGACATCCCTTGCGAGCTACCTCCCAAACAAGGGGATGACAAACATGCAATTGAACTTCTTTTAGGAATCTCACTGCCTAATAAACCTCCTTATCGAGTTTCCCAAGATCAACAAGACAAGATTATGTGGCAAGTGCATTAGTTGGTTGAGAAAGGCATAGTTAGGCCTAGCTCGTCTCCATTTTGTTCACCAGTGTTACTAGTCCAAAAGAAATATGGCACATTTTGTATGAGTGTTGAGTATAGAGCACTAAATAGGATCACTATCAAGAATAAATTTCCCGTTCCACGGGTAGAAGACCTATTTGATAAGCTACAGGGGTCAACCTACTTTAGTAGGATTGACTTAAAAAGTGCCTACCATCAAATAAGGATAGTTGATCAAGACATTGTAAAGACCGCATTTTGTACTACGTTTGGTCTTTATGATTACATTGTCATGCCCTTTGGCTTAACCAATGCACCAACCACATTTAACTATCTGATGGAGAAGCTATTTAGGCCTCACCTAACCTTTACTGGAGTGTTCTTTGATGATATAGTCATCTACTCTATTTCATTAGCCTCCATGTAATATTTCAAGTTTTATGAGAGAATAAACTTTATATTAATCAAAAGAAAAGTGATTTTTTCTTACAAGAGATTGAGTATTTAGGTCATCAAAGCTTAAGGTAATAAAAGGATGGCCTAATCCAAGCAATCTTCATGAACTAAGAAGCTTTATAGGTATGTGTGCATATTAAAGACGCTTCTCAGAAAAATTCTCACAAATCGCGGGACCATTACATGAACTAACAAAGAAAAAAGTTAGGTATATATGGTCCACCAAGGAAAACAATGCTTTCAAAAAGCTTATCTCTCAACCTGTGCTTACACTGCCGAATCTCTCAAAGCCATTTGAGGTCCAGTGCAACACTTGTGGTGATTGCCTTGGAGCTGTTTTTCTCCAAGAAGGGCATGCCATAGCCTACAAAAGTCGAAGGCTTGACCCTATTGAGCAAGCTCTAGGAATATCTGAGAAGGAACTCTTAGCAGTTCTACATGCTCTAGACCCGTGGAAACACTATTTATTGGGGACTCCTTTCATTTTGTGAATGGATCGCCAAAGCTTGAAGTACTTCAAGACACTGACCAAGCTCTCCAACAAACAAATGAGGTGGGAAAAGTTCCTTTTGCAATTTCATTTTCATATTGCTCACATTGCTGGCAAGCATAATCAAGTGGCCAATGCACTCTCAAGACGACCGAGAGTGAATGTGGTATCCATAGCAACTCACAATGATCTATCTTCTATGATAGATGAGTAAGCTATTGATCCCAATTTTGGAGATGTGATTTCAGTCCTTGCACTAGGGAAGAAGGAAGAACCATTTACCCTACAATATGGTTATCTTCTCTATGGCAATAGACTATGCCTTACTAACTCACTACGTGAGAAAGTAATGTATGAGTCTCATGCTCCTCCTTATGCAGACCATAGAGGGATTCAATCTACCCTAGAAGGATAGAAACGCATTTCTATTGGCCTTCCATGAAAGAAAACATACAAAAGTATGTTTCAAAATGTGTGGTATGCCAGAAGAAGTTTGATAGAGGGAAGCAACCTGGATTTCTTCAACCTTTTCCAATCCCTAATTCACCATGGGAGAGCACACCCATCGATTTTATCTTTGGATTTCCCAAGTATATCCATGGGAATACATGAACATGGATGATAGTAGACAGGTTTAGAAAACAAGCACATTTCATACCTATCAAAAAGACTATCAAGGCCCATCAAATGGTGACCCTCTTTATATCACAAATCTTCAAGTACCACGGATTGCCAATGTCCATAATGCCAGATAGAGATCCTAGAATGACCAGTAGTTTTTGGAAGGGTCTCTTTGAGAATTAAGGTACAAGGCTAAACTTCTCTTCGGTCAATCATCCCAAACAGATGGCCAAAGTGAAATAGCTGCTAACAATTCTTGATCTACTAAAAGCTCATGTCACAGAAGTAGATCGAAAGTCCCAATGGGAGAAGTACTTACCCTTAGTGGAGTATGCTTATTGCAATAACACTGTACATACTTCCATGGGAAAAGCGCATTTTTAGTTGATAGAGGGAAGATCAAAAAGTCCCCTGCTACTCAAGATACATGTGAAGATCTTTGTTGTAGATGAATATAGCCCAGACCTGCAAGAATCTTTCCAAAAGATTAAGGATGCTATATTCATCTTTTAGCAAAGGCAAAAGGCTGCTGCTGATAAGAACAGTAGAGCCCTAGCCTTTAAACAAAATGATTGGGTCTTGCTTAAGTTTATTAAGGTTCAATTAAGGCACACAACGGGCAAGAACTCTACAGGACACCGAAAGTACTATGCTAAGTTAGCAAAAGATACTATGGTCACTTTTAGATTCTTAGGCCTGTCAATGAGATGACATATCAAATTAAGTTTCCCAACCATTGGCTCATAAAAAATTCTTTCCAAGTGAGCCTAATAAAGCCTTACAAAGGAGAGCCACCTCAATAAGCAACCATTGAAGACCCACCGGAGATCGAGGACCAAGAAGAGGTGCTGCAGCCTCAGTCCATTGTCCAACACGAAGACAAGGTATTACAAGGTGGTAAGACTATCCCGATATCTTATCAAGTTTAAAAATTTTCCTTTTGAAGATGCTAGATGGATGCAAGGCATACAATTAAAGGATAACCTAAACCTTGTCAATGCATACAATGATTCCCTAGAGTAAGCAAATGTAAATACGTATAAATGAATAAAGTTTTTGTCATATAAGACTCTCTTTTTTTAAATTATGCACTAAGTATTCATGCTTAGGATCTTGTTTGTGGAGGTGACGTCTCCCAAACACCAAGTAGAATTTGTCACTCTACTATGGAAGATTGATACAGACTAATGTGCAGACAAGCTTGCGGCAGCTAAGGTTCTCAAGCACCAAATGGACTAGTCATTCATTCTGCAATGGTGTCGTAGGGTAAAATAGGGATCCACTACCCGCTAACAAACGGACTAATGACTAGGATTTATCTTCTCAACCTCATAGTCGAGGACGACTATGATTTCAAGAGAGAGGTAATGTCATAAAAAATAATATCTAATTCTCCCAAATGATTTTCTCATGTGAAACTGATCATTTAATATGGGGAAGTACCAGGGGAGTAAAAGCTAGAATATTGGTAAGGCTACCAGACCGGTCTCTATAGGGATCCAAAGGAGAGAAAATAGGGATCCAGAGGGGGGCAGTCTGCAAAAGGGCAATGTGCATCACTGGAGCTTAAAAGACCTTAGGTTCAGCTCCATTAAGACTTCCATAGGCTAAGGTTCCAAAAATTTATTCAAAAAGTCCAAATGGTCAAAGCTAGGAAAAATGGATGGTGGAGGGAAGACTCAAAAGTCTTCCCACATCCCTATCAAGGAGGGGGAGAACCCTAAGACTAGGGGAGGAGAGAGAAACACACACACACACACACACACACACACACACTCCAAAGCTTCCATAGAGGGAATATTGGACACATGGCAGACTCGTAGGCCAGTTGCTCCCAATCTATCCTTAAATCCTATTGGATGGCCATAGAGGTGGCCCAATGAGAAATAGGCTGGAGTAAAATTAGTCTAATCAATTTAAAAATGCTTGATAAAAAAACCAATAAACATTAATCTCCCGAGAAGACTATTGGACGGTCTACCAAGGGGTCCAATGAGCATCCAGCAGCCCAATGGCTTGCCTGATTCCTGTTGTCTAGAAAACTAAAATGTCCAATGAGAGTTTTAATGAATTATTTGATTACCTAAAGCTCTCAGCTAGCATTAGTATTTTGCAAGAGGGGTCGACTAAGAAGAGAGAGAGGGCTGCATTTTAGTCTAACACTTTGCTAGTCTAACCTAAAGCTCTCAGCTAGCATTAGTATTTTGCAAGAGGGGTCGACCAAGAAGAGAGAGAGAGGGCTGCATTTTAGTCTAACACTTTGCTAGTCTAACCTAAAGCTCTAAGCTAGCATTAGTATTTTGCAAGAGGGGTCGACCAAGAAGAGAGAGAGGGTTGCATTTTAGTCTAACACTTTGCTACACACACATACACACACACACACACACAACTCATGTGTGCAAGAAGAACTCCATCTCCTTCTCCAAGCATTGAGAAGTAGAAGCCTACACCAACAACTCTTGGCTATGGAATGCAAATCCAACCAAAAGACAAGCTTCAATGGCATTCTAAGCTCCTCTACCATGCTAATTACTAAGCTATGCTATGCTAATTAGAGTGATTATGTGAGGAGAATACTTCTTTCTTGTAAGATACATCTTCTTCCTCTCAATCTATCCTCATTCCCTACTAGCTCTCACCATTTTTGAAGGTGTGTGAGGTCTTGGGACTGAGGCTGGGGACACTAGGTGTGTTTTTCAAGAATAATTTAGTGCATGAAGCTTCCATCTTCATTGCACCAACTAGTTTTTTCAAGGAGCAGAACGATTATATTGTACAAAAGTCTACTTTGATGGGAAAGAGGCTATATTACAAAGCCTTTATGGAGGGGGACTAGCTCCATGTAAATCCGGTCCTTAACTATTGTCAATTGTTCTATTTCTCTCTCTTTTCAAGTGTTGTCAATGCCAATTAGCTAGGTGTAGATTGCTATATTGATTTCTCAAATTAAGTACTCTCTGTATGCTCATTAGGAACTTATTCTTAATAAAAATGCTCACTACGTTATCAATTTTTTCTACACAAAAGTTACTAGTGCATTAAATGTAACATCCCTTCACTATATTAGATTTTAGCTTAGACAAAGTTGTGGATTTAGTTTTAAGGGCCAATGCCTAAGGCAATCTATTGGAAATAGTGTTGAAGGAGTTGGACCTATGATGGATATTGAAATCAAAAGCCCCTTGGTATCTTAGAATGTAGCTTGGACAAGTGGTGGACCTTTTAACCAATAGCCCTTCTCTATATTAGGCTGTATCTTAGACAATTTGTGGACTGCGAATGCCTAAGGCAAACTATCAAAAATGGTGTTGAAGAAGGGGTTGGACCTCTAATGGATATTGAAATCAAAAGCCCCTTGGTATATTAGAATGTAGCTTGGAAAAGTGTTGGAGCAAGTGGTGTACCTTTAAACCAATAGCCCTTCGCTATATTAGACTGTAACTTAGAAAAAGTTGTGGACTTAGTTTTAATGGCCAATGTTTAAGGCAAACTATTAGAAATAGTGTTGAAGATGGGGTTGGACCTGCGATGGGTATTGAAATCAAAATCCCCTTGGTATATTAGAGTGTAGATTGGATAAGTGGTGGACCTAAACTCCCCATGCTAATTCTTTGCTTGAAGAGCCCCCCCCCCCCCCCCCCCCCCCCCCCCCCCCCCCCCCCCCCCCCCCAAAAAAAAAAGAAAAGAAGAAGAAGAAGAAGAAGGAAAAATACCATAGAATTGGTGGACTTTGAGAATATTTCCAATCAAGAGAATGTCCAGTTTTAAGCTTGGTCATGTGGTGGAACAAAGTTCTAAATGATTGGATGGATCAATGGTTGATATTAAAAAGAGAATTCCTCTTACTAAAAAAGTGCAATGAATCGACAAATTATACATGTTAAAACCACACAACTACAATCGTTCTATTTTCAATTGCCTTAACCCAAGGAGTTCATAAAGTCAATGTAACATAGCACATGGCCTCAACAGAAGGGATTTTATATGCTTGTGGAGTTACAAAAACATGTGTGCATAAGGTGTGTAAGGGGTACATATAATTTGTTTTAGTGAACGAGGCTCCTAGAGGTAGTTTTTGATAATGAACTTTTTTAAAAAAAGTGCATGTAGAAGATGTTTAAAAGTGGTTTTTAGGTCATTATAGACACATGGAAAAATTAGAGTTTTTATAATTTTTTATACTCTCTCTAAACCTGTCCGAGCGTGCCTTTTGTGCTAGTCTCTTTGAGCGTTGAAGGATTTTTTCATTTTGGGCTCCGTTTGATGCTCTAAAGTTTTATGAAGCAATTTTTTTTTGGTATTTTCTTCTCTCTCTAGACTTTTGAAAATTGCGGGCTAATTTTGGAAAAAATAAAGTCAAAACTAAAAAAGTTTGATCTCTCAATGATCGTAGAACTTTTCAAGAAGAACTTTTTAAGTTCTCACAAGCCTCTCCAAATTCTTGTTAAAATTTGAGTTACGGGCTCTAGAAAAGGGCCACTTTCCATGCCTTAAAAATTTAATAAAATAAAAAAACTCTCCTTTCTGATTTTATGTTTGATCATGTTTTTTGTCGATTAAAAGGTGATTTTTGCTTTTTAAAAGTCACGATCGGAAAATAGAAAGTACAAAAGCTATCAATATCAATATAACTATAAAACTGGGTTTGAAGCTTACGTGGCATTCTAGTAAGTAAACCCTACGGAGAAAGAAACGTGAGTGCACACATGAGAAAAAAACACAGAGGAAGCACACAAACATCACACGTAGATACAAAATTCATGTGCGCATAGGAATCGACAACACACACCGCAGGCAACGCAAGTAGGAGGCCATCATCTCGCACAAGGTACAAAATTGCCATCGCAAACAGGAGGCCATCAATGTACAGATTTGTGCTAACATGTGCAATGAGGAAGACACATTAGCTTCCTTAAAGGTCCATCTCTCTCTCTCTCTCTCTCTCTCTCTCTCTCTCTCTCCATGTATACTTAAAGGTTCTCTGTCATTCTTTCTTGTGTACAAAGATACAGAGTTTTTGAGAAGAATTTTTGAATGTTGTTTGCATCCCTAAGTCAGTCACACACAAATCAGTCAAATCTGTCATTCTTGCTTGCTATCTCTCTTGAAAATAAAAAAACTACACAATCACAAGATTACTCTCTTGCTATCTTTATCCTTTTTCTTCTTGCATATATTCATCAACATGCAGGTGTGTGTTATCTCATCATAATAGTCATGCATAATATTCATAGACATTTACATCTAACCCACCTAGTAGACATAGGTATCTACATAAATAGCAAAGATAACTAAACCATTATAGTACTTGTAAACTTGAATGGACGGATGACTTACTTGTGTGATTTGTTGAGATCGATTCTTGCAGCAAGTGATGGAGACCTCTTGAGTTTCCTTTCCTCTAATCCATTTGTAAATCTAACTGTAATGTGGTTTTTCAATAGAATAATGTAGTCTACTAAAATTCCTACTTAACATAAACGGTTGGGACTAGGACAAGTAAACAAACAATAGTGGATAGAAATATGATACATTGTTGGGATGCAAAAAAATGATAGGGATGGGTTGGGAATTTCTCATTTTCAATAGCTTATGCTATACATGTGGTGGGTGTATGATGTTCACATTTCTCTATGGGATATAGGTTGGACAAGTGGTGAATCGTTGAACTTTATGGACCTCCAAACAATACCTTGGACACTAAATCATTCTTTGTATGTAGGTTGGACAGGTGGTGGACCTTATTTGAATAAAACTTGCTATGATATTATAGCAATTTTTAGTTAGGATAACAAATTTGGGCGGAAAATTTTAAATTTAGGCAGCTGAATCTGAATGTGGATGGGCCAAAATTTTAAGTTTGGGCCGTTATATTTGAATTTGAGTGATAGATTTTGAATTTGAACAGATATTTAGGTGGCAATTTTTTGAATCTTAAACCAAAATCTCCATAATACAATGTAGTATAGGTTGGAGAAGTGGTGGACCTTTAGACAAAACCATCCATGCTACTAGACATAATTGGTGGAGTGTTGTCTACATCAATGTTTAAATGGATCTTGTCTCAAACAAAGGTGGGACTTACAACTTGGACGAGTGGTTGACGGTGAAACAAAGCTCATCATGTACAACATATATTTGGGTTTTCCATGTTTCCCTCAAGCTTAGCTTAAAGAAATAATGCAGCCTTCTTCTCTCTAGGTTTACCTGCAGCCTAGATTGGCCAAGTGGTGGATCTTAGCTACTCTCCATGCTTCAATGGATCCTACTTTGGACAAGTGGTGAAGATTTCTTCTCTCCACATTTCAATGGAATATGGATAGATCAGGTTATGGAGCTTTATATAGTCTTATAGGTTGGACAAATGGTCAATGTTAAAACTAATTCTTCATATTTTAGTAATTTATAGGTCAACTATACCTTGATACCAAACCATCCATGCTACAAGAAATTAGGTTGGTAAGTGGTGACTTTCTATTGTTTCCCCACGTCAACCTTACAAAATGCGTTCACCTTTCATCTAAAGGTCAATGGACCTTCAACAAAAACCACATATTATCTATGTACCCTACCTTGAAGAAGTGGTTGGGAGTTGCTTCTCTCCATGCTCCAATGGATCCTAGCTTGGACAAGTGGTCGACCTTGGAACCAAATTTCCATGTAGAATAAAACCATCATGGGGCTTATCTTGGATAAATGGTTAAACGTCCTTCTCTTTGTCTTTCAATGGATATTGGCTTAGACAAGTGGAGGACCTTTGCTTCTCCCCATTTTCCAATGGATTAACTTAAAATAAAAATAAAAATCCTTGATATTGAAAACAGCTAGGGTTTTCCATGGTCAGTTGGAGCTTTCTTCTCCTCATGTTTCAATTGATCCAAGCTTGGACAAGCGGTGGAGCTTATCTTATCTCCATATCTCAATGATTCTTGAGACCAAACATCCACATTCCTAGCTTAGATATCTAGATTTCCTTGCACGTCTCTTTAGAGGTTAGGAAATTTTTGGATCTTTTAACTAAACGAACTACTATCTATGAAAATTAGGTTGCACAAGTGGTGGAGCCTTTAACAAAACTCTCCATGTACAACATATCTCTTTTTTCCATGTTTCAATAGATCCTAGCTTGGACAAGTGGTGGACCTTGACACAAAACTCCCCATGTAAAACATATATATGGTTTTTCCATGTTTCAATAGAGCATAGCTTGGATAAGTGGTGGATCTTGAAACAAAACTCCCCATGTATAACAACAAGTTTGGACAAAACATATATATGGTTTTTCCATGTTTCAATAAAACTTAGATTTGAGAAGTGATGGAGCTTTTTGTTGTCAATGTTTCAACAGATCCTAGCGTGGATGAGTGGTGGATCTTAGATTCTCTCCATTCTTCAATGGAGCCTAGCTAACTTGGAACAAAAATCCCATGTAGAGTAAAACCATCATGGGGTTTTCACGTTTTAATGGAGCTTGGCTTAGATAAATGGTTAAACTTGATTCTCTTTGTCTTTCAGTGGAGCTTGGCTTAGACAAGTGGTGGAAATTTTCTTAACCCCATGTTCCAATAGAGCTAAGTTAAAAAAAATAAAATCCTTGATATTGAAAAGAGAGACTTAAGCCAGATTCTCAAAATCAGAGTTTGCGGACACAAAACAGTTGATAAACTTGATCAGATTTTGTCCAAACTTGTCCAGAGACTTTAACAAGTTGTATATTTGCCAAACCAATCAAAAAAGTGTAAAAAATTGGCAAAAAAGATAATAATCACGATTATTTACTTTTGCTATCCAGAGACATCAATTTTGACTTTTGAACTTATACAGTGTTAGACCAACATAATATAAAGCCACAGGGTAATTTTGGATTCAATTGGATCAAAATTGATACAGATACACTCAGTTTCTAGGTTGCAGATCAAACTTTTGAATTTTTTATAAAGTCGAATCTGAAAGTCAAATTTTGACATCCATAGCTCGATTTGAAGTGATACACAGAGACCAATCACGAGGGTTAGCAAAAAATCTACTGTTTTTATAGAAGAATAGCTAACTTGATGAACTTTGTACATGAATCAGCTTGCAGACGAGGAATGAGTGGCTTGATAGAAAGTTGCAATTGAATCAAGTGGAAATTGATGACAAGTCAATCCAAAGGTGAGTGCTCTATCCAGGGCTTCATAAGTCTTTATGAACCTTAGATCTGGCCGTGTACTAGGAAATCAAGGCATACTCGGAGAAACCTCCAGTAGAGTATCCACCGAAGAAAGCGTGAATCAAGGCACTTCCTTGCACCCAATTCCTGAAGAATTCTCAGACACTTTTTCAGATTCAACATCTGAAATGTCTTCTTACTTGACTCACTTGGGAACCGGAATGACAGTGCGCTATAAGCATATACTATCCGAAATGTCTTCTTACTTGACTCACTTGGACCCTAATGACGAGTATGCTATTCGCATTGATGACCATGGTATTGAGTTCGAAGAAGAGATTAGGGCAAAAAAACAAGGAAAAATGTACATGGATCGAAACGGAACTCAGTATTTACAAGTCGAAAACCCTGACGTGATAGAAAAATGGGGGTTAGAAGTAAACACCATAATCCCAGATATGTCAGCAAAAGAAGGACCACCAACTGTAGAATTCGAGGGATATAATCAAGTAGACTTGAAGCCTTTAAAATGGCTTAGCACAGATAATCCTAGGATTGGGGTCTATTCTTGGGAAGATAGAAATGTAAAAGATATTTTGTGGACTTCTCATGCCAAACTAGGATAATTAACGGCCATGAAGATCATCTATATCTTTAAGATCAAGGATAAGGGATCGGCAGACCTACCAACCTATCTGTTTAGGGATTGTTATAACAACAACTTTGTTATGATGACTCCTGAGGAGGTAGAACAAACCAAATACTAAGGGTATTCCATACGAGATTGGATATTGGGGCAAGGACCAGAAACAATTCCAAGAGATAAACACCGTGAGAGATCATCTGAGAGTAATGTGAAGAAACCAAAAACCACCTCATCATGTAGAAAACCGGGTGACACTAAGGCCAGTCAAGGGCTATATGAGTCACTATTTCCAACAGACTGGTTTGAAGGACTCAGAATAGGACCAACTACCAGAAGACAGGGAGTTGAACCAAACAGACACGTCAGAAAATATAGTGGATCAGGGGATCCATACGACCACCTAGCAAGCTTGAAGCAAGTGCTAAGAGTAGAGCGTGTATTCGATTTCTATACTCAATTCGAGGGGTTTGGTATGACATTAGAAGGAAAAGCATTGACATGGTTCCAAAACATTCCACCAGGGTCAATCATGGACTTGAACACATTAGCTCAAGGATTTGTGGCTGCTTGTTCCAAAACGGGGATCAAACATAATACGATAGCTCAAATCTACAGCTTTAAACAGAAACACGGTGAGTCTGTTAGGGATTGTGCAACTCGAATGAAACAATACATTTCCAGATGCCCAAAGATGGAGATACCTACAGAAGAACGACTTGTATCTTTATTTATGGAGGGACTGCTAAACAAAGAACTTCATGCTATACTCTATAGTAAAAAGCATACAACCGTAGAAGCGTGTGTGTCAGATGCTATTGACCTAGGAGACAATTGCAAAATTTTCAATGAAGAAGACATCCCTAAGGATAACCAAAGCGAGAAAACAACATCCACTAAACAAACCCAAGTGGGAACGGTTGCTGTGGCACCACTCTCAGCCATAGAAGATATGCTAAAAAGGATGAATGACATGATGAACAACATTAAAAAAGCACCTATAAGGGGACCAGGACAAGGGATACCTCCACAGGGACAACCATTTAGGCCACAAAAATGGTGTGCAATCGAGGGTAAATGGACCAACCATGAGACTCACGAGTGCTATTTCAAACCAAAGTATGATGGTAATGTTCAGTACGTGCCCATGAGGCCACAAGAACAACCCATGTATATATATCAGCCTAATGTGGCCGAAGCTCAAAGACCACCAATGGTTATGGAAAGACCTCAACCTGTGTTGGGACAACAACCGCCATACCCAAAACATAATGCAATGCCTGTAAAGTACATGCACTCTGAAGGAGTCATAGATGAAAAAGCATTAGTGCCTGTTACACTCTATGTAGAGCCTAGTCCATCTACAATAATGGTAGAAGGATATTGGCATAATCCACATCCACCACCAATGGAAGAAACAGTGACTTCTGCTCCACCAAAGATCACACCAATGTATTATGTAGCTAATCAAGGTGTTAGACCTCCCATGGTAAGACCCATGATGAAGCCAAGAACAAGAAACTATCATAACTGTGGTGTTGACGATCATTGGAAAAATGAATGTCCAGAGCCCGAAAGAAACCTCAAACCAATTGAAGCCTATTGCATACAATGTTGCAAAAAGCGAGGACACTTTCCAGAATATTGTCCAAAAGATTCTTTGAACAAGGGTAAAACGGTAGTAAACGTAGTCCAAGTGATACCTAGTAGCTCATCAGAGAGTGAACCGATTGTTCCAATCAAGATAATCACTAGAGCCTAGGCCAAGAAAAAGAAACATAATTCCTCTGATAATTAGAAAATACGAAAGTTTCTTCTCAAAAAATCAAAAGGAGCTTCTAGAAGCAAAAGATATGAGATGAGAAAACAAAAACAACAGGTTGAAATCGAGGAGAAAGAAAAGAAGCTAGTCCAGGATAAGTTGAAAGAAACTGGCAGTGAATTCAAGGAAACAACCGTGAAATCTGGAGGATCCATTCTAGTTGTTAAAATTTTTGAGTCTATTAATGCCACCTTGGAAGCCTACCAAGCCGGACTTAAAGCAGGCCAAAACATGGAAAACAAATGGAAAAACTATCCTTCTCCTGACATGGAAGCAGCTAAGATGGAAGCTTATCAAATTTTGGTAAGAATCACTCAAGATATGCTGGAAAAACAAAAACCCAAGCTTGAAAGTATCGCAAAACCTGAGGAGCTTGTCGTAAAAGAAACGAACGAAAAATCCAATGTGGTGGTAGAACCCCACCTTGACACAAAAGAACCAGAGCTTATAGTGCCGGACAACGAAGATGCCTTAGACGGAATTCCATTCGTAGAGGAAGACTGGCCAGGACACTTATGGGAAAAAGTAAGTGAGATCAATGGTGGGAGCCTAACTCTAAAGTCAGATCCCATAGAGGAAGTCTGCTTGGACATGGGGATTGCAAATCGGAAGCTTCAGGAATGTCAAAACCATTGACCTCGAAAACATTATCTTCTTACTTGGGAGATAACGAAGATGAATCCATCGTATGTAAGACCACTCACGTAAAAAGAGCTGAACAGACTCTAGAAGTAGACAACATTCATTCAATCATGTCTACACCCATCCAATGCACTCTTATGTTGGGAGAACTGTTAAAACTCAGACCCTACTTGTGGAATGATTTATAGAAAATCCTAGAGAGGGTGGGGATAACGGGGTTAATCTCAAAGAATTTGGGAGAATTAAAAAATGAAATGGACAACAAAGAGATTCAATTAGTTCCCATGAACAAAGTCAGAGAATATTATGAAGGGGAAGAAGGAAACACCACCCTCCTAGTGAAATATAATGGCATTGAAACCATGGCGATACTGGATAGTGGAGCGGGCATAGCCATAGCCACTAAAGCAGTATGGGAATCCTAGGGATAGCCAGCCATTAGACAAACTTAAATGAAATTGCAATTAGCTGACGGACACATTGAGAGACCATTAGGGCTTCTTGAAAAAGTGATAGTCAATTCCTGTGGAATTGAATATCAAAATACTTTTGCCATAGTAGACTTTGGAAAAAAACTCAACTATGAAATCATATTGGGAAGACCTTTCATGCGACAGCTACAACTTATCCAAGATCGGGGAAACAATTATCTGTACTTGAAGCAAGTGGGATCTATAACACGAGTAGATCTAAAAGATCACACTTATAGAGATGTCTTGAAAACATCCATCCAAGAGTTTGATTCAGTCTTTTCGGCTGAAACTAAACTCCCATTCTGGTTAAACAAAGACACTCCTATTTGGATGTGTGGAGCTTCAAAAAATAAAAGCTTAAGACGAGAAGAATGTATTCTAGAAAGGGACTGCACAGACGAAGCCTACATACCTGAACCCTTTCCAGAGCATTTATTTGAGCCATTCGAGTGGACTCCAATTTTAGCGACAATGGATGTATGCGTGAATACCTCTATGCCTACTCAATTTTGAAATGAGGATGGCATGAAATAATTACCATCCAAATGATTTCAATTCTAAACATTGAAGACAAAGATGAGGAAACCAAGGACTTAATGAAAGCTCAACAAGTCTTTTTAGACCTCTATTACGATGCAACTGATGAGTTAAATGAACACTCAGCTACCTCAGAAGATTTGAGGTCAGAAAAAGAGCATACAAGAGCTAAATTACTCTTAAAAGGAGGGGAGGAAAAGTTTTTAACTTTCCAAACAAGAAATCAAGAAGACAAAAATGGTATAGATGGATCGGAAGAGAGGCACCAGAATTGTGAAAACACGGCCTATGCCATCAGTCTCCAGTAAAACACAATTCTTGATGCAGATAGATGCTAATGATTGCATCAAGGATAAAGTAACTGGCATATATCCTTCAAACAAAAACTCAAAAATGTCTCAAACATCGAGAAAAATAGGGAAGGGTACTCAAAAAAAGTCACAGGATAAGAAATCACTCATAACCAGAGTCGCGAGCGAAAAAAGGAAAGATCAAGAGTTGAAAAAAGCTCTAAAGGAGATATACACAACTTAAATGGAAACCACGGAAGAAGATGGTAAGGATGTAATCCATGTTCCATCCCATTACAAAAAGTATACTCTCCAAGATAGAAAAATTATAGTTGAACAACTTGTTAGGGAACTACGGCAACAGGGCGAGTCTTACAAAGGGCCTGAAAATGCTAAAAAGATAGACTTGACTGAACTAGGAGAAGAGCCTAGATCTGCTTACATTGCAAATGACCTAACAAAATAAGAAGAAAATATTTTGATAAGCTTGTTAAAGGAATACCGATATATCTTTGCTTGGTCTTACAAGGATCTCAAGGGTGTTGATCCAGAAATCTGTCAACATACCATACCTAAGAGAGATGATACGAAACCAAGTAGACAAATGCCATACACGTATAACGAAACATTTTCCAGGAAGATAAAAGAAGAGATTGAAAAACTAAAGGAAGCCAAATTCATTTATGAAATTGAACACACAGATTGGTTGTCTCCAATTGTGGTAGTACCCAAAAAATTATGAGTGTGTGTTAATCTCAAAAAGGTGAATGCAACTACCATTAGAGACAACTTTCCTCTTTCGATAACTGAGCATGTTTTAGAATGAGTTGCAAGAAAAGAAGCTTATAGCTTCTTAGACGGCTTTTCGGGATACAATCAACTTTTGATCAGCATAAAACTGCTTTTGCAACAGAATGGGGTATATTTGCCTATTGGGTTATGCCGTTTGGGCTAACTAATGCTCTAGCCACGTTTCAAAGGTTGATGAGACATGATCTCAAAGAATATCTTAGCAAATTCTTACAAGTGTATATGGATGATCTATGCGTACATTCATCAATCCGGGCTGATCATTTTGAGCACCGCAAAAAGGTATTCGAAAAATGAACACTTTATAGGATTTGCTTAAATCCTGAAAAGTGCACATTCATGGGTAGACAAGGAAAATTTCTTGGACATATAGTGTCTAAAAATGGCATAGCTACTGATATTGAGAAGATTCATGTCATTGCTGAATTGCCAAGACCAACAACAATCAAGGGGGTACAAGCCTTCATGGGGCATTGTGGATATTACCGACTGTTCATCTACATGTACACACTTTGAATTAACTGAGGCATGTGAAGAATCCTTCATGAAGCTTAAGCAAGCTCTCACCTCAGCTCCAATATTGAAAGCACCAGATTGGAATAAGGTATTCCACATACATGTAGATGCTTCCAATTTTGCTATAGGTTGTATATTACCTCAACCAGGAGATAGAAAAACTGACTTTCCTATTTCTTATGCTAGCCGACAGCTGAACATGGCGGAAAAGAATTACACCACCACCAAAAGAGAAGGATTAGGAATGATCTATGCCGTTGAAAAGTATAGTCATTACTTCTTAGCCAACAAGTTTATGTTCTTTGTGGACCACCAAGCTTTGTTGTATTTGGTCAACAAGCCATGCAGCACAGGGAGAATAGTGAGATGGTTCATCATTCTTCTCGAATTTGATTTCACTGTGGTTGTAAAAAAGGGCACTACACATCAACGGGCAGATCATTTGTCAAGGGTTGTTTCAGGGGAATCACCTAAACGGGTAGGCGATGATCTACCAGATGCCTATTTGTTCTCCATGGAAATGATACCTAGATGGTCGAAAAACATTGTGTCATTGATGAAAATAGCTCAAGTGGATTCACAAATACCACTTCCTATCACAATCGGATTAATCGAGCAATCAACTATGTATCAATTACTAGCTGGTAGGCTATAGAAAAGAAATCGAGATGGGATATTTCTTTTATGTATTAATCCTAAAGAAAAAGAACAATACCTAAGTCAAGCACATGTTACCATAGTGGGACTTCACTTTGCGGAAGGCCAAACTATGCAACGAATCTTGAGACTTGGAATATTTTGGCTGACTATGAGAAGAGATGTTAGATCTTTTGTGAAGGACTGCCCTCAATGTCAAAAACAAACACCCATACCTCATGTAACCTTGTTTCAAATGTCACATGTTCCTAAGTGGAGTAATTATCTGGTTAATTACTTATCGAGCCGAACATTTCCTGAGGATATGAGTAAACGCAATCAAAGAACAATTGAAACGGAAGCAAGAGACTATGCTCTTATTGGGAACCAATTGTATCGGAGAGGTAAAGATCAACTTTTGCGTCTTTGTGCATGTGAAAATGAGTATATTCTGATTATAGAACAAGCACATGATGGATTAGCTGGAGGTCATTTTTCTGGTGAAACCATCGCAAGAGCAATCTTGATGGGCGACATATGGTGGCCAAAATTTTTTGCAGATGCTAAAGAATATGTTCGAAAATGTGATGCTTGTCAACAAGCAAAAATGCCAACACAAGTAGATAGCATGTCCTTAAGACCAATTATGGGGACTAGAGCTTTAGCAAAATGGGGTATAAATTTTGTTGGACCAATACATCCACTTGCTTATAGAGCCCAAGCTCAATATATCATTATAGCTATGGACTATTTGACCAAGTGGACCGAGGCTAAAGAAAATCAAAACAATGATGCCAAAACCACTGTTGCATTCTTATATGAGTATGTATTCAGGAAATATGGACTGCCAATAGAGATTGTCAGTGATCGGGGAACTCATTTCCTCAATGAGGTAATCGAGCGTAGGACGCATCTTATTGCAGTATTAGCGAGAACCACAATTAATTTTTCAAACCATGGGACGAAGCTGACTCCACTAGTGCATAGAGGCTACAAGAGGTTGTCAATCTCTCGGAAAACAACTAACACCTCGCATCTAACTCAAGCTACACTAAAGTGACTGAAATCACGAAAAGCCAATCGCTCATTGGCAATTAAATCACATCCGTTACAGCATCAAATGACATCCAAATGTAACAAAACTTCTAGGACAAGTTAACAAGACCTAAGCACACATGCCTATGGTCTCAAATCCCACTTTAGGTCAAGTTTCAAAATCGCGATTATTAACAACAGTGGATTTTTGACCTAGTCGTTTTCAACCCAGAATGCATCTAAATGCTTAGCAATGATGCCCCAATACCCCGCCTATGATAGTTTTTGATTTAAAAGTGTAAATTCCTGGTTATGATGAAATTAGGCCGCGGGTCGGCGATGACAAAAGCTACGAAATACTATGAATAGCTTACATCAATGCGTAGAGCTCTTACATGCGGTTGCAATGCAACAAACGCATTCGCAATGTGACAACCGGAGAGGGAGTAAGAAGTGCGAGAAGGAGAGAAGTGAGCGTCGTAAGCTCACGCTATGTATTTCTTATCCAAAAACCTATAAAAAACTTACAAAAATTGGCTTTTATACCTTAGCCAAGGTTTTTGGGTGGTCAAAACTAATAATATGGAGTTCTACCAAAGCTGCGAAATGATTGGCTGATACAATCTGGAAGCTTGTAGCCCTTGCTCATTAATTACAAAGTTTATCCAAGAAAATAGAAGTTACAATATTCTCGATTTATCAAAATAATAAATGTTTTACAGGGAGAACTCTAAAAAATGGTGCAAAAATGGTGTCCACGTTAGCTTGCTACTAGCATTCCCCCCCTCCTTGCCTGTGTCATCCCTTGACACAACTTTATGGGCTGAAGTAGTCTTCAGGTTGACGGCAGGCGAGGCAGTCTTTAAGTGCGTCCAGTGCCTTCTGGTATCTGATTCTTCATTCTTTGTCAGGCACTTGTAGAAATTGCATGGTGACTTGATTCTTCAGCTCCACCGCTGAGTAGCCTACAAACCTAGATGCTAGGTTGCTTATTACCGACACAAATATCTTCGTTCTCCTAGTGAACAATCCAGTGTAGAATGCTTCTTCAAAGGCTAGCATATTATTCGAGCGTAGGAACATGCATCTGGCATAGAATCCGTAAAGGATTTCTTCTGAAGGTTTCCCACTCAGATCGTAGCATAAGCCTTTGTTTCCTTCCAAGAATGAGATCCATGGGGCTCTTGTCTGCTTAGGCTCATTGAAAACTTGTATGCATGTGAGTAGCATCCTGCAGATCTTATATAACATTGCACAGGAGAGATATGACAGACTCTTGAAGAATGACATGGCACCCGTTAGGGTTTTCACCAGGTATTCCTCTATCGCATGGCCTCTCTCTGGAGCTAGCAGCCTGGGGAAGTTGAGCCAAGTTGACCTCTTCTTCTGCAGTGCTTCATGCGCTTGCCATGTCCTTACTCAGGGTACAGGACAGAATGTTGGATCTCTTTGTAGGGTTGCAGGTGCTCTTGTGAACATAATCAAGTATCTTGGATTCTTGTTCAACCAGCTTAACCTCCACTTGGGTGGTCTTTATCTGCACCATCTTCTTGCATATCCTTGTACAACCTTTCTTTTACCTGTAAAAGTTCTACTTTGATGAGAGGGTACGGCAAGGATTGTTGGTGCCATTGAGCATTGATCTGATTGGGAGTGAGTTGAGTGACATTAACAAAGTGTAAAACTCTCAACTCCCAATCCATAGTGGCCTTCCACTGCCCATCCACCTCTAAGGTGATCTTCTCCTTCAGTGCATCTTCTTCATCTTTTGATAGCTGGACCATTGACACTGTATCTGCGTCTATGATGTGAACCTAAAAATCTTCATCACCACTTGGATCTGCTGTGGATTGCGTCTCAAACTCGGCAAGCGAGACCGAGGGTATTTCTATTTGTGGAAGCTCTGAAGTACCTTCCTCTTCCTGCGTGTCTGGCTTTCTATCTCTAAGGAGTTGATTTATCCGCTTGAGTTCTGCTATCTCCTTTAGGAGCTTCTCCTCTCTTTGAACCCACATCAGTGCCAGGTCCCTGTGCTATGACTGTTCAAGCTTTAATTCCAATTCTAGGTCTTTGTTTTTCTTTTCAAGTGCCTTGTACACTTCATCAGTTCCCTTGATTGAGGCCACAGCTGGTTTTCTTTGATTTGCCGTAAGAAAATGGCCCGATCATTGATTCTTTGTTCATAATATTGCAGAGAAGCATTGGCAACATCTAACTGCACTTGAATTTTCTGAGCTGATAGAGAGGTTGTAAGAAGTTCATTCGTAATGTCTGTCAGCTGCTCGTCTTTTACTTTGCAGGCATAAGATAATTTGGTGAGGAGATCACCTAGCTCCTCCATTTCTTTTTGTTGTTTATCTCTGGCCGTCTGATGCTGATCCGCTTCTACCTTCAACTGTTGCACTTGACTTTGGAGATCAGTGATGATAACCATCCTGTCTTCTAGCTCTCCTTGAAGAGCGTCGATCACCATTTCCAGTTCCTTGGCCTTTGTGCTACGGTTCAAGGCTGCTGAACGGAGTCTCTCCGTCATTTCCTGCATCTGGCATTCCATTGACCTGTATTATAACTTCATCGTTTGTTTGCCACTCCTCTTGTCGTGCCAGCTAGGATGTGCCTGTAGCCTCTTGAGTTGCTTCTTGCTGCATCGTAATTGTTGGTGGTTCTTGTGTGGAGGTAGATGGTCGGTCTTCTTCCTGGCCATCCTAAGGCTTTGATGCCTTGGCAGTTTCTGGCTGAGTAGAAGTGGATGGTCTTGTCTCAACCCTTGCTGTCTCTTCAGGTGCCGACCTTTCTTCCTTCTTTGGCTCGGGCTCCGTCTCATGTGTAGTGGTAGGCTCTTTTTCTATATCTGCTTCCTTATCAGTTTCTTGTTTTGATTGACTTGTCTTTTCTTCTTCCGACTTTTGAGTCTCTTATATTGCCTGCTTTGGTTCTGGCTTGGCTTCTTTTTCCTTTTGTCCATCAGGGTGGTCAGCTTCTTGTGTAGATTTTCTTTGTTGGGTGGACTCAAAATCTTTCTCTTTTTCAGTCTCTGCTTCTTCTTTGGTGCCTTTGCCTGCTAGTGATGGTGGTGGGCTAGGCATGGGATGGTCTTGTTCCGGAGGCGGTGAGGCAAGTCGGGGAGATCCATGGCTTTGCTCTTGTGTAGCCGTTTCCTCAGCTTTCTTTGCAGCTTCTTCTACCTCTTTCAGCTTTAGGACTTCGACTTCTTTTCTAGTATGATGCTTTGTTCGAGGTTCTTTCAGTCTTGTGGGTATCCACTTTTATGGGTCCTTCCCTTGTGCTTGCCTACTATGCTGGTAAGCCATTTTTCTCTTTCAAAACGCGCTTGTTTTTGAGCTGGCTTCTCTTGGTGTGCAACCACAACTTTCCTCTTCATCTCTTCTCTCTGAGCTCTCTTTTCTTCGTTGTCAGAGCTCTCACTGCTGTGCCGTTCTGGTGAGCTATCAGCTAACTTATCATCTGATTTCTATGACCTTTTACCTGACCTTGTAGCTCGTGGAGAGGGTTGTGCTGCCAAAATCCATGTATTCTGATCAAGGACAGGCAGTAGGTTGTTGGCCATGCCGATGGCATGATACACTATTCTAGTCAACACCTTTGGCGCACCCAAGTATGTGATTTTGCCTTACTTCTTGGTGCCCTTCAAGGTTGTCAAGACATACTGTGCGTGGTCCACAGGCTGCCTTGTTATTGACTTAAGAACCTGAGTGAAGGTGGTGGCCACGACGTGATTTGGTGTAGTGTACCTTGGTGGCCTTTTTGCCAAAAAATGGAAGTGTTGATGGTACAAACGGGTTGGCTCTTCCACTTGTTTGTGGATAAGATCAGCGAATGTAGCCGTGGTTGTCTCCTTGGTAAATGTGCCTACAGTTTCCTGTCTCTTGTCCGCATGGAAATTCCTTTAGTGGGCAATCTGAGTGCTTCTGCCACTATCTCTTTTGTGACTACTACTTCGACCTTGTTCCCTTGGGTGTTAGATATTTGTGCGGTTCCGTCCTTTTTGATGGTGGATAGAAGCTCGTAAGCTTTCTGAAAGTCCACTCCACAAGGCTCTTGTTTGTAGAAATGCTTGAGCCCCAACCTGTGGTTAGCCTCTTTTGTCTCTGGCTTGGCAGCTACATCATAGACCTCTTTAGGCAGGAGTTGCAACTCCACCTGATGCCCTTCTTCACTCTTGAACCTGCCAATGAAGACCATGGTGTGGTGTTCTTCCAGCTGTTCTCTAGAAAGGTAAGATGCCTTTGCTGCTTTGGACGACTCGGGGTCTAGTTGATACGCAGGTAGTTCTTGTAGTTTGTCTTTCTGGTTTAGCTTCTTCTTGGCCCTCTCCACTGCTTGCACTGCTCCTGTTCAGTGAATAGAGTGCAAAGTTAGCAGATATGTCGGAATTTTCTCTGGAATGTCCTTTTAGACTGAAATGCTAACAACTTTGTCCAAATTGCTCAATTTTTGAACAAGCAAAGATGCATAAAATCATGCAAGAAACAAAACTGTATGGTAAAAACAAAAAATTGCAACCAAAGCAAATAATCACGATTATTTACAGATAAGGAAAATTTCCAACTTTTTGCAAACTTGGCTTTATAGGCTTGAAGTATATACCAAATACATGCTTTGAGTGAATTATGGGCTCATTTGGATGCACAGGGTGAAAATGGTACCAGATTTTGGCTTTAGGTCTCTGAAACAGTAGATACAAAGGGAGTTTGAGATTTTGAACTCCAAATTGATTCAAAATTAGCTAGTGGACACATCACAACATGTACTTTGGATGTATGATGGCAAAATATCAAAATTCCCCAATTTTGACCAAAAGTAAATAGTCGCGACTATTAACTTTTCTTCGAAAATTGAAATTTTTTGGTACAAACTAGTTCTAGGCATGGTATAGACCTTGGGCATGATCAAGAAAAGTTGTTCATAACCCAAATTTTGGCTTGCAAAGACGTCTTTGCGTTTTTTTGGCAATTTTACAAGTAATGGGTGGTCACTTTGGCTCATACTTGATTTTTGGCATGTAATAGGTGGGTACACATGATATGTGAGATGATTTGACAATTTCCAAGCAAAACTGATGGAAAAGTAAATAATCGTGATTATTAACTTCAATGACAAAAACTTTGCAAAACCCACAAAATTTGACCTAGACATGTTTCATACACCTAATACAAGTCCTAAATTGAATTTGGTCAAGTTTGAGCATGCCGGCATCACTTTGTGCTCTGTCGACTCTGAAATCACCGTTTTTTGTGACTACTCTGTCTGTTGGGTTGGTCCGTCAACCTTGAGGCTTTAGACTTGTCTGTAATATAATCATGAAGCAACTTGTCCAATTTTGGCTCATTTGGAGTCAGTTTGGCTTTGTATGTTGAATTTGACGCTTTGTAACCTTCGAGCCATTTTCTGCTTTTTGAGGGCTTTGCTTGATGGATTTCACCAAACCAATCATATACATTGTATATGGACCTCATTAGCAAGCTATCTGTGGAGTCCGGTCGGAATTCTGGCAATTGCCAAAAACCTAACTTTTCTACTGGGGACCCCCCCTTGACCCCAGCCGAATGGTCATCTGATTGTATAGAAAGGTTCTATTATGTTAGGACATGCTATGGTTCAAATCCCATCCGATTTGGTCAAGCTGGCAGTCCACTATGATCAGTTTTAGGTCGTAGGTCTTCGTGCACTGCTGGATTTCTAGGGTTTTTTCTAAGGCTTTAGACTAGCTACCGACCGTACAAAATGGATCATTATCGAGTAAAAAACTTACCCCTCATTTCTCGTGTGAGATGGCACTGAAAATGGTCAACTCTGGGCTCCGGAAATGTCGCGTGAAAGAGGCCAAAATCTCTCTCTGCAAAGGCTCCAAATGGAAATGAGGTGGTTTTCGCCTACCATGGATATCTATACCTGGACTTCCCGAACCAAATTTCCCCAGATTCCCCCGTTAGTTCTACTAGGCCGTGAAATCTATGTTAGACTCAAAAATTTCCCTGATCGGATTCCTATAGCTCATTTTGCAAGAATTTTGCAAAAGTAGGCCTGGCCGCCTAATATAGGCTTCCCACTTCCATCTTCTGATTTCATTGCAAATTTTTGTGCTTGTCCGCCTTGTCTTTCTAATCACCATCGTGTCTTCCATTTTTCCGTTTGAGCTTCCCTGCTATTTATTATTAATTTTGACATGTTTATTTGAAAATAGCAAAATGTTCTAAAAAAGTAAAGTAAAAATCAAATAATTAAAAAATCCCTTGAAAAAACACATTTTTATTGTTTTTTGTTGGATTTCTCCATTTTTAAGCCTCCTTATCAACAAAAATGATGAAAATACCCAAAAAAGGACTATTTTTGATGGTTTTTTGATAGTATATACACTATTTACACTCATTGGGAAGATATTATGAGTGAATTTTCCCTTGATGATGAGTTATAAGGGCCGTCTATCCTTTCTGAACTAACCGCTTTCCCTGATGGTGCAATCAAACAGAGAGTACAAAAGCTACAAGATTTTCTCTTTGGAAGACATCAGCAACAAACCTCGACATCGGAAACCCTTGAGTTAATTACTCAAGCACCGAGCTAAGAATTTTATTCATATGCTCAGCTTGTCCACTTGCTTGTGGGTGATAGGGAGCTGATTTGTTATGGATGACCATAAAATCATTAAGCAAATACTCGATTATCTCATTGAGGAAATGAGTTCCCCGATCACTGACAATCTCTATTGGCAGTCCATATCTCGTGAATACATACTCATATAAGAATGCAACAGTGGTTTTGGCATCATTCTTTTGAGTTGCTTTAGCCTCGGTCCACTTGGTCAAATAGTCCGTAGCTACAATGATATATTGAGCTTGGGTTCTATAAGCAGGTGGTTGTATTGGTCCAACAAAATCTACACCCCATTTTGCGAAGGCTCTAGTCCCCATCATTGGTCTTAAGGGCATGATGTCTACTCATGTTGGCAGTTTTGCTCGTTTACAAGCATCACACCTTCGAACATATTCTTTAGCATCTACAAAAAGTGTTGGCCACCATATGCCTGCCATCAATATTGCTCTTGCGATGATCTCACTAGAAAAGTGACCTCTAACTGATCCAGCATGTGCTTGTTCTATAATCAGAATATACTCGTTTTCATTTGCACAAAGACAAAAATGTTGATCTTTACCTCTCCGCCGATACAATTGGTTTTCAATAAGAGCATAGTCTCTTGCTTCAGTTTCAATTGCTCTTTGACGATGTTTACTCATATCCTCAAGAAATGTTCGGTTTGATAAGTAAGTAACCAGATAATTATTAAACTTAGGAACAAGTGACATTTGAAACAATGTTACATGAGGAATGGGTGTTTGTTTTTGACATTGAGGGCAATCTTTTACAAAAGATCTAACATCTCTCCTCGTAGTTGGCCAAAATACTCCAAATCTCAAGATTCGTTGCATAGTTTGGTCTTCCGTAAAGTGAAGTCCTACTATGGTAACATGTGCTTGACTTAGGTATTGGTATTTTTCTTCAGGGTTAATGCATAAAAGCAATATCCCATCCCGATTTCTTTTTTATAGCCTTCCAGCTAGTAATTGATACATAGCCGATTACTCGATTAAACCGATTGTGATAGGAAGTGGTATTTGTGAATCCACTTGAGCTATTTTCATCAATTACACAATGTTTTGTGACCATCTAAGTATCATTTCCATGGAGAACAAATAGGCATCTGGTAGATCATCATCTACCCCTTCAGGTGATTCCCCTGAAACAATCCTTGACAAATGATCTGCTCGTTGATGTGTAGTGCCTTTTTTTACAACCACAGTGAAATCAAATTCGAGAAGAATGATGAACCATCTCACTATTCTCCCTGTGCTGCATGGCTTGTTGACCAAATACAACAAAGCTTAGTGGCCCACAAAGAACACAAACTTGTTGGCTAATAGGTAATTTCTATACTTTTAAATGGCATAGATCATTCCTAGTCCTTCTCTTTCGGTGGTGGTGTAATTATTTTCTGCCATGTTCAATTGTTGGCTAGCATAAGAAATAGGAAAGTCAAATTTTCCATCTCTTGGTTGAGCTAGTATACAACCGAGAGCAAAATTAGAAGTATCTACATGTACGTGGAATACCTTATCCCAATCTGGTGCTTTCAATATTGGAGCTGAGGTGAGAGTTTGCTTAAGCTTCATGAAGGATTCTTCACATGCCTCGGTCCATTCAAAGTGGGTAATCAAGCTATACATGGGTTTTGCAATTATAGCATACATGTAGATGAATCCTCAGTAATATCCACAATGTCCCATGAAGGCTTGTACCCCCTTGACTGTTGTTGGTCTAGGACATCAACAATGACATGAATCTTCTCAATATCAGTAGCTATGCCATTTTTAGACACTATATGTCCAAGAATATTTCCTTGTCTTCCCATGAATGTGCACTTTTCAGGATTTAAGCAAATCCTATAAAGTCTACATTTCTCGAATACCTTTTTGAGGTGTTTAAAATGATCAGCCCGGATTGATGAATGTACGCATAGATCATCCATATATACTTCTAAGAAGTTCCGAAGATACTCTTTGAAAGCATGGCTCATCAACCTCTGAAACATGGCTGGAGAATTAGCTAACCCAAACGGCATAACCCGATAGGCAAATATACCCCATTCTGTTGCAAAAGCAGTTTTATGCTGATCTTTTGGGTCAACCAAAAGTTGATTGCATCCCGAAAAAACGTCTAAGAAGCTGTAATCTTCTTTTCTTGCAACTCGTTCTAAAACATGCTCAGTTATCGGAAGGGGAAATTTGTCTCTAATGGTAGAGCTGCATTCACCTTTTTGAGATTAACACACACTCGTAATTTCCAATTCTTCTTGGGTACTACCACAAGGAGACACCCAATCTGTGTGTTCAATTTCGTAAATGAATTCAACTTCCTTTAGTATTTCAATCTCTTCTTTGATCTTCCTGGCAAATATTTTGTTATAAGTGTATGGTCTTTGTCTACTTGGTTTCACATCATCTCTCATGGGTATACTACGTTGGCAGATTTCTGGATCAACACCCTTGAGGTCCTTGTAAGACCAAGAGAAGATATCTCGGTATTCCTTTAACAAGCTCAACAAAAGCTTTTCTTCTTCTTCTGTTAGGTCATTTGCAATGTAAGCAGGTCTAGGCTCCTCTCATGGTTAAGCCAAGTCTACCCTTTTAGCGTTTTCAAGCCCTTCGTAAGATTTGCCTTGTTTCCGTAGTTCCCTAACAGGTTGTTTAATTATGATTTTCCGATCTTGGAGAGTATACTTTTTGTAATGGGATGGAACATGCATTACATCCTTACCATCCTCTTTTGTGGTTTCCATTTCAGTTGTGTATATCTCCTTCACAGATTTTTGTTGGAATTAGGGTTGCAGAGAGACACACACAGCTTGGAGAAGACGAAGGAATCTCAAGGCACACAATAGAGAGTGTGTTTCTTACTGTGCAATGGAAAGATAGATAGCCCTAGAGTGATGGGCGTATATACAATGCTCGGGGGAAAAAACCTCCTAAAGAGGGGAAAAATGCCCCGGCGGTCCTAGTGTGTTCACACACATCACTACCACATGTATATGGTAACAAATCCCCCCTGGAGTGATGCGGTGAACGAGAGCTGGCACATGAGTAAAGGGAAGTGCCATGCCCTGAGGACAGGATCAGTCCACAAAGGGGAGTAGGCCCAAAGCTTTGCAGAAAGCTTCAAGATTCTCACGAGACAATGCCTTTGTGAAAAGATCTGCAAGGTTGTCCTGTGTTGGCACATAAGCCAAGCTGATCTCTCCTGCTGAGAGCCTCTCCCTGACATAGTGGTAATGCACCTCAATGTGCTTTGTGCGAGCATGAAAAAATGGGTTCCTGGCAACTGCCAATGCGCTCTGACTGTCAGTGTAGATAGTGTTGGCAGTGTCCTCTCCAACACCCAAATCAGCCATAAGGCGTCTGAGCCATACACACTCAACCGTAGCTATGAAGACTCCCTGTACTCAGCCTCACAAATCAAAGTGGCCACAGTAGGTTGCTTCTTGCTCAACCATGATATACATGAACTGCCAAGCATGAAACAAAAACCACTTGTGGACACTCGCGTGTCAAAACAACCAGCCCAATCTGAGTCCGAAAAAGCATGTAGGTCTAGCGGCAATGATCCCCCCTTGGGATAAAACAAGCCAAGATGTAAAGTGCCAGTAAGGTAGCGGAAAATCCTCATGATAGCCTGCCAATGATTAGACCCTGGGCTATGCATAAATCTGTTGACCTGTGAGACTGCAAACTGAATATCTGGCCTCGTGTTGCATACATAAATGAGGCAGCCAACAGCAGTTTGGTAAAGAGTGACATCAGCAGGATCACCAGCATCATGTAGACTCAACTTCAAACGTGTTTCCATGGGAGTGGCAATAGGTTTGCAATCCTCAAGTCCAAACTTACATAGCAATGTCTCTATGTAAATTTTCTGACACAAGGCAATACCACCATCACACTGCTTAAACTGTATACCCAAGTAATGATGCAACATCCCCAAATCTTTCATCTTGAAAGTAGCATTCAAATCAGCCTTAAATTCAGCAATATGTATCTCATTTGGTCCAGTGATCAGCAAATCATCAACATAAAGAACCACGATGAGAAATACATCACCCTCATTCTTTACATACAATGTGCTTTCTGTTGGACTATTACGAAAGCCTTGTTTGACCAAATGAGTGTCAGCTTTCTCATACCAAGCACGAGGAGATTGCTTCAACCCATACAAAGCCTTGTTACATTTGCACACTTTGTCCTCTTGTCCTTTTATGACAAAACCGTGAGGTTGCGTTACATAAACTTCCTCAAATATGTCACCATTCAAGAAAGCAGTAACAATGTTTGATTGATGTACATCCCAACCAAAATGAGCTGCCAATGCACATAGAAAATTCACAGTAGTCATACGACAAGTGGGAGCAAAAGTCTCTTCATAATCTATGCCTTTTTTCTGTGCATAACCCTTTGCAACAAGTCGAGCCTTATGGTGATGGATCTCACCATCCGGCTTGAGTTTTAACTTGTAAACCCACTTCATACCAATGGCCTTTTTGCGAGGCGGAAAATCACATAAAGTCCATGTGTCATTTTCTATAAGTGCATCATATTCAGATTGCATGGCAGCCATCCAATTTTTTGAATTCTGCGCTTCATCAAAAGACAGAGGCTCCTCAACATCATGTAAGCTAGACACAGCCAAAGCATAACAATCTGATGCATAAGATGCATGGCGAGAGCCTGAACGAGTACGACTAGACAAAGGTGCATCGAATTTACTGTCACGCAAAGTGTGCACCATCCATTTTGGCATACCTCTAGCCTTCTCATTTTCAGCCCTTTCCTCATCAAGTACATCATGTACATCTGCATCAATAATAGGCTAATCTAAAACATTTTCAGAAACCCCCATAGGCTGTACATTTGCCTCATTGGAACTTACATTCGTATTTCCACCACTGAAAAGAGGCAACAAAGTGTCATAAATGTCCTGTGAGCTTACATTATTGTCTCTAGTACATGACATCAAGGGCTGAACAGAATCTTCCACAAACACTACATCCCGAGAAACCAGAATACGTTTTGTTTGCGGATGATACAACCTGTAACCTTTGCTTTCAGCACTATAACCAACAAAAATACATTTGACAGCCTTATCATCCAATTTTCTGTGTTGCACTTGTGGCACCAAAGCATATGCCAAACAGCCAAAAACACGCATGTGCTCAATAGAAGGCTTTCTATCATGCCATGCTTCATATGGAGTAATAGAATGCAAAGCTTTCGTAGGACACCTGTTAAGTACATAAGTGGAACACATGATGGCCTCAAGCCAAAAAGAATGTGGCAAAGCTTGACTTTTGACCATACATCGTGCCATTTCCGTCAGTGACCTATTTTTCCTCTCAGCAACACCATTTTGCTGAGGTGTATAAGGCACTGTACATTGGTGTTTTATCCCACGACTAGCCAAAAATGCATTAAATTCATGAGACATATACTCCCCCCCTCGATCGGAACGGAGGGTGCCCATAGTACATTTCGAGACATTTTCAGCCATAGCCAGAAATTGTTTGAAGCACATAAAAACTTCGGACTTCGCTTTAAGCGGAAATACCCATGCATGCCTAGAGTAATCATCAATGAAAGTCACAAAGTACAGGTAATTGCCCAAGGACGGAGTTTGCATGGGCCCACAAACATCACTATGCACAAGCTGCAACCTGCATGTGGCCCGAACTGACCCATTCTTTGGAAATTTGGAACGCTGCATCTTACCCAAAATACAGCCTTCACAGACATGTTTGACAGGTGCTTCAAGAGGCGGCAAAGAAGCAACCCATATCAGATTTTTGCAAACGCAGCAAACTGGAAAAATTCAGATGACCAAAACGTGCATGCCAAAGTTTTGCATCTGAAATAGCCCTTGAATCTGCAACAGCATTTGCAAAGTTTTGTCCACACTTGTCATACAAAGTGAGCTTATACAGCCCACGGCATAAAAGCCCAGATGCAACAATTTCATCACCAAAACTGAGATCATGAACTATACATCTGTCATCCACAAATTTGACTACAAGTCCAAGTCTAGCAAGTGCGGATACAGACAAGAGATTCTTCTTGATCCTAGGTACATAAAGTGCATCAACAAGTGTGAAGGAACTGCCATTAACAGTAGTGAGCACAATCTTTCCAACTCCCTGAACTGGATAAGAGGCATTGTTGGTACAAGTGACTGAATTCCCATGAGGGACAGACTCGAGAGAGGTAAAAAATTCACGATGCGAGGTAATGTGCTTTGTAGCACCACTGTCGAAATACCACACATGTGAATCTGCAGCAACTGACAAGCATGAATCATGGACAACAAGATTGTAAGTGCACTCTGTGCTAAAAGCCCATTCTGCATCAACATCAGCAACACAGTCTCCTTTCACAGAAGACTCAACAATAGCTGCATGTGTAGTGGAACCAACATTTGCAGTGGAACCACCCTCTTTCTTCTTAGCTTCTTTGGCCTTCAACTTAGGACACGACTTGATCAAATGATCATTGGCTTTACAATAATGGCAACGCATCTTATTTTTGCCCTTATCACCAGAATTGCCAGACGAAGTGCTTCCAGCAGAAGCATTAGGAACATAATTTTTGCCACTCGCAGCAGAACCATAAGAAGTGGCAGCATTACTGTTACCACCCTTTCTTTGAGAACCAATAAAAGCCTGTTCAACTGCACGCTGTCTAGTCTTGTTTTTTCTGGACAGTGACTCTTGCAATAGCAATGTACATAATGCATCAAACTTAACAACTTCTGGATTTCCTTGGGTCATAAGTCTCCAAGTACTAGCAAAAGTCTGGTAGGAATCTGGTAAGGCATCAAGAACAGTGTGCACAAGGGAACTGTCTGAAATGACTTCACCTGCAGAAATAAGCTGCTCATTGATATCCTTGACACTAGCAAGGAAAGTGTCCATATCATCTTCCTCATGCATAATCTTTGACTCCAGCTCTTTACGCAGCAAAGCAATTTTAGCCTCATTGCGGCTTGCATAAAGACCTGCTAGAATATCCCAAGCCTGTTTTGCAGATTTTGCTGAAGGGATGTGAGGAACAATGGTGCGCTTCACAGACAACGCAATCAATGCATGAGCCTGCGCATCCTTAACATCCCAACGAGCTTGTTCTGCTGCAGGAAAAACAAATCTAATAGCTGCAATCCTTGCAGGTCTTGCTGCAATCCTTGCAGCAAGACCTGCAACATCCTCAACATCGCCTACATCCTCAGAACCAGGACGTACATCAATGCCCTGCACAATGTTCCAGACACCCTTTGACACAAGAACATGTTGCATCATATAAGCCCACATAGGGTAGTTGTCCCCATCCAACCTGTCCTCAGCAGCAAACATCTTGAATACATCTGTGTTGTTGTTGTCAGCCATGGTAAATGCTGCACCTAATGTGAAAACTGACCGAAAATAGGAGAAATGGAGCGGGAACAACTTGTGTTATATAGCAAAATCGTAGAAGACTATAAGGCACCTGTTATGCAGAAAATGACACTGATAGAAATTCTGCACAAAATGACGAAATAGTCTGTGCAGTACTGCCTGTAGTGGAAACGGAGGCCGAAATGAGCCCAAATCAAAATTTTGAGCAGACCTAGCTCTTCGAGCTACCCCAAAATTTTGTTGACCTACGAACGCTCGCCAAAGCTCACTGAAATCGGAGAAAGTGAGTAGGCGTGTGCTGGACCAGCTGGCGACTAAGCCTGTGAGGACGTGACCTGCTCTAATACCAATTGTTGGAATTAGGGTTGCAGAGAAACACACACAGCTTGGAGAAGACGAAGGAAGATCAAGGCACACAATAGAGAGTGTGTTTCTTAGTGTGCAATGGAAAAATAGATAGCCCTAGAGTGATAGGCGTATATACAACGCTCGGGGGAAAAAACCTCCTAAAGAGGGAAAAAATGCCCCGGCGGTCCTAGTGCGTTCACACACATCACTATCACATGTATATGGTAACAATTTTTTCAACTCTTTATATTTCTTTTTTCCCTCGACTCTGGTCATGAGTGGTTTTTTATCATGAGATTTTTCTTGAGTATGCTTCCTTGTTTTTCTGGATGTCTGAGATATTTTTGAGTTTTTGTTTGAAGGATATCTGCCAATTATTTTGTCCTTGACACAATCATTAGCATCTATCTGCATCAGAAATTGTGTTTTACTGGAGACTGATGGCATAGGTCGTGTTTTCACAATTTTGATGTCTCTCTTTCGTCTATACCATTTTTGTCTTCTTGATTTCTGGTTTGGAAAGTCAAAAAACTTTTCCTCCCACCCTTTAAGAGTAACTTAGCTCTCGTATGCTCTTTTTCTGGCCCCGAATCTTCTGAGGTAGCTGAGTGTTCATCTAACTCATCAGTTGCATCGTAGTAGACGTCTGAAAAGGCTTGTTGAGCTTTCATCAAGTCCTTGGGTTCCCATCTTTGTTTTCAATGTTGAGGGCCGACATCATTTGGATGGGAATTATGTCGTAACCATCCTCATTGCAAAATTGAGTAGGCATAGACGTATTCACACATACACCATTGTCGTAAAATTTGAGTGCACTCGAATGGCTCAAATAAATGCTCTAGAAAGGGTTCAGGTACGTAGGCTTCGTCTGTGCAGTCCCTTCCTAGGATACATTCTTCTCGTCTTAAACTTCCATTTTCTGAAGCTCCGCACATCCAAATAGGAGTGTCTTTGTTTAACCAGAATGGGAGTTTAGTTTCAGCCGAAGAGACTGAATCAAAAGACATCTCTATAAGTGTGATCTTTTAGATTGACTCTTGTTATAGATCCCACCTGCTTCAAGTACAGATAGTTGTTTCCCCAATATTGGATAAGTTGTACCTGTTGCATGAAAGGTCTTCCCAATATGATTTCATAGTTGAGTTTTTTCCCAATGTCTACTATGACAAAAGTGTGTTGATATTCAATTCCACAGGAATTGACTATCACTTTTTCAAGCAGTCCTAGTGGTCTCTCAATGTGTCCGTGAGCCAACTGCAATTTCATTTGAGTTTGTCTAATGGCTGGCTGTCCCCAGGATTCCCATACTGCTTTAGTGGCTATGGCTATGCTAGCTCTACTATCCAGTATTTCCATGGTTTCATTGTCATTATATTTCACTGTGAGGGTGGTGTTCCCTTCTTCCCCTTCATAATATTCTCCGACCTTGTTCATAGGAACTGATTGAATCTCTTTGTTTTCCACTTCATTTTTCAATTTTGCCAAATTCTTAGAGATTAACCCCGTTATCCCCACCTTCTCTAGGGTTTTCTGTAAATCCTTCCACAAGTATGGTCTGAGTTTCAACAGTTCTCTCAAAGTAAGAGTGCATTGGATGGGTGTAGATATGATTGAATGAATGTTGTCTACTTCTAGGGTCTGTTCAACTATTTTTACTTGAGTGGTCTTGCAAACGATGGATTCATCTTCATTATCTCCCAAGTAAGAAGGTAATGTTTCTAATGTCAATGGTTTAGACATTCCTGAAGCTTCTGATCCGCAATCTCTGTACAAGGATTTAAATCCATGTTCATAACAAAAGGTAGGTTATCCAACCAGACTTCCTCTATAGGAGCTGACTTCAAAGTTAGGCTCCCATCATTGATATCTCTCACTTTTTCCCATAAGTATCCTGGCTAGTCTTCCTCTATGAATGGAATTCCGTCTAAGGCATTCACGGGAGCAAAGCGAACCCCGAACCCTGACGGCCTCTAAAACACCGGGGACCGAATGGCGCGCCTCAAGCCTGTCATGGTAAAGCAAACAGGGGGCACCACCTAGCTTCAGCGGCAAGGACGCAAACAACACACCACCATAACAAAGTTTTCATCCAAGAGAGATGGATGCTTGGGAGTAATGATGAAGAGGAAAGGGAATGAGATCGAGAGAGAGAGAGAGAGAGAGAGAGAGAGAGAGAGAGAGGGAGGGGTTATAGCGGCTTAGTACTTAGGCATCACAAAAGGATGGCGAATCCGCACACCCTTCACACATACACAAGCTCACTCCAAAACACAAGACTAGGTGGCGATTCCGCACACCTCACATGGGCAAAACATTGCAAGAAAACATACTCACAAAACCTCAAGCTTTATTTAGAGAATTAGGCGATGAAATGGGGAGCATAGGGTAGGGGAATGAGAAGGGAGAGAGTGGTAGAGCACATGGCGGATAGGTGGGAGTTGATGGCGAAGACTCGCACGAGGATTATGGCCATCATCCTTCATTTAGTTGCCCTTCATCTTCCATAGCCAAGGGTGTAGAGGTCATGCTCAAGACAAGCATGGTGATTGCGGTGATGGTGATGGTGTGGGTGTGTGTGTGTGCACTAGGCACACACAGTGCATAGTGTGCTCTTTGGTGATGTTGTGTGTTTTTGTGTGATGGTGACCCCTCTTTATATAGGGGAGGAGGGGGGAGAAATTCTAGAATTTAGAAATGAAGAAATCATTATCTACATAGGCCATGTGACTGTGGGCCCCACTTGTCTGGCTGTGTGTATATGTGCCAGAACAGCAGTCTCATGAGAGAGAGACTAAGAGAGAGAGATGGGTTGATGAAAAAAAGTGAGAGGTGACATGGAGAATAAATTAATTACAAGAGGGGAGAGAGGGGAGTGTGTTCAGAGGTGAATCTGTGTGCAGATGTGTGTGAACACAAGAAAAATCAGGTAACCACCGGGTGAGGATGGGTGTGTGGGCACTTTTTTTAGTGAAACTGAGTGTGTGTGAGTGTGGGGGAGGTTATTTAGCTACAAGACAAGAGACATGGCGCCCTTTAGAGAGAGGGGGGGTATTTGGGTCATGGGATATGATAGGAGAGAGAAAGGGGGGGTGGGGTATACTATTTTGGAAGATAGGGTAAGTTGCATGTGAGTTAGGGTGCATTATTGGTGAGTTAGAATGAATTATTGGTGATAGGTGGGGTAGCTTGAGGGGAGAGAGAAAGGAGAAAGGACAAGGGGAAGAGAGAGGGGGTTGACCTTTTGAGTGGAGGAGAGGAAAAGGGACACACGGCGGGGCAACAGTGAAGAAAAAGGAGGCAAGGTGGGGATGGGCTGCCCCGCAGGCATGAGGTGGCCTATTTTACCTTTCTCATATATTTACATAATCATACTTTATTTTTTTTCTTACTTTTTCCAATGTCTTTTATCACTCCCTCCCTAAGAGGGGGTTTTCATGGGGTGGGGACGAGAGAAGAGGGGTATGGGAGCTTGGCTTGTGAAAAGCCCCCATCATTAGCCCTCTCCTTTTTGCTAGAGGCATTCATGTCTCTAGCTCATCTGTTTGATCATTATCGTCGGAGGTGGTGGCTGATGGTGTGTCCTCATCTGGAATGTCAATAGGTGGAGCCTGGTCAAATCGAAGAAAATAAGGTTTAAGTCGCCAACCATTTACCCTGGTTTTATGAAGTTTTCCATTAGCCTCCATAAGCTGGTAGCTTCCATCGGAGTAGGAGTTTGTTATCCTTGCGCGTGTCGAAGCGATTGTCGTAGCGGAGCACCAACATTCCTTTCTTCAATTATTTTTTCCGGAGATGCTCGTTAAAGCTAAGCCGTCTATGCTCTGCTTGTGCTGCATAATAATTTATTGCTTCTTCTCTGTCCAGCTGCAGTCTTTCCAAGTTGATGATGTGATCTCTCAAATGCATGTTGGGTTGTTGAAGCTGGCTTGCCATTACTCTGAGACTTTGTAGTTGCACTTCAATGGGCAAGATTGCTTCCTTACCAAATACTTGATGATACGGTGTGAATCCCAAGGATGTACGAAATGAAGTTCTGTAGGCCCATAAAGCTGGTAGTAGATACTTATCCCAGTCTCCGGGATGATTGTTTACCTGCTTGGTAATAATTTTAGAAACCATTCCATTTACCTTTTCAACTAGGCCATTACATTGAGGGTAATATGGTGAAGAGTGCCTCCTTGTAATGCCCAGTTTCTGCATTAATTCTCCTACCAAGTCTGCTCTGAAACCTGGCCCTCTATCAGAGATGATCTCTAAAGGTGTGCCAAACCTACAGCATATGTGCTCGTAGATAAATTTAGCTACCTCTACCACTGTGATTCTAGTGGTGGCTGTAGCCTCTGCCCATCTAGTCATGTAGTCGACCCCCATGATAATGTAGAATTTTCCTGAGTTGGCCCTAGGTAATGGCCCAATGGCATCGATACCCCATTTTTCAAATGGGCCATATGAGAGAATAGGTGTCTGTGGTTCAGCCATAAGTGACCTAGTGCCGGCCTTTTGACACAACTTACATGTTTTGCACCAGTGGTGAACATCACGGTTGAGGCTAGGCCATATGAAGCTTGCCTGCAAGATTTTCCTACTTGTTATGTCTAGGGCAAAGTGACCACCACAAACCCCGTCGTGACAGCTAGCAATTACTCCCGTGATTTCCTGAGAGAGAGGGACCTTCCTGAGTATTTGGTCCTTACCCTTACAGTACAAACCGTCATTGATGAGTCGATACCTTGTGCCCTTCCGCGTCAGCCATTTCTTCTGTCCCTTTGTTAAATCTGATGGGCATTCCCCTGTTTCCAAAAAATGCATGATGTCAGGCAAGGCATCACTTCCTTGAAATAGAGGGAGCTTTAGTTTTATTGCTCCAACCACCACTTTCTGTAGTCTTTCACTTGCTAGGGCATCTGCTTCTTGGTTTTGAGCCCTTGGGATATGGTGTATTTGAACTTCTTCAAACTTACCCAACAAGGTTTTTACACCACTTAAGTGATTCCTTAAACTAGGATTCTTGCATGTCCATGCTCCATTTACTTGCCTTACCAGAAGTAGAGCATCCCCAAATACATTAAGGCGTTGTACACCTTGCGAGATACACCATTGTAGACCCTTGGTTAGTGCTGCATACTCAGCTTCATTGTTAGAATGTGAATCTAACAATTGGCCCAACGAAAATACCTTTGTCCCTTTGTCATCAAGGACCACTATGCCTGCAGCTGCTTTGTCGGACGCTCGCTTGTAGGCTCCATCAAAGTAGAGAGAGTATGCTCCTTCCACCATCGGTGGTACTGGAGGTAATCGGACTTCTCCTTCCTTAGATTGCTTCTCCTTCCTTTCAAAGACTTGGTAGGTCATGAGTCCCCCCAAACTTGCCCTTGTCGTGCTTTCTACCTGTACCGTGTAGTCAAACTCTTGCAGACGAACTAGCCATTTAGTAATTCTAGCAGACACATCCATGTGTTGTACAACATAGGGAAATATTTCATCCGTGGTTAGAATCACAAATTGCTTAGGCAGCAAATATGACCTAAACTTTGTAGTTGCAAATCTAAGAGCTAGGACTAAGTGTTCCACATGGGTGAAACCTTTCTCTCCTGCTGTCATCATTCGACTAGAGAAGTAGATTGGCCTCATGAAAGATGTCGTCATATCCTTTTGGAGTAGCACAGCCCCCAATGATTCATCACCAACACTTGAGGTGACATAGAATTTTTCATCCCACTTAGGTGGTGAGATAGTTGGCAGAGTGGCTAAGACCTCCTTTACCTTATTGTAGTGATGTTCGCTTTCCTCGTCCCAAGTGAAAGTTGATCTTTGAGTGAGTTGTTGCAGTGGTAGAACAAGTTGTGATAGTAGATGTATGAATCTACTTAAGTACCTCACCTTCTATAGAAAAGAGACCAGTTGACGTGAGGTCGTTGGTGAAGGTAGGGCTATGAGTGCGGACACCTTACCTGGGTCGGCGTTAATACCTTTTGCTAAAATTTCATGGCCTAGTAGAATGAATTTACTCTCCCCAATGTGGCATTTATCCACATTTAAAAGTTGCCCACCTAGGCTCTGCAACCTGGCCAAACCTTCAGTTACCTTTTCTAAATGTGAAATACGGGAGCAATATATACAAAAATCATCAATGAACACTCTTATGGATGTTCCAAAGAACGGTTGAAAAACATATGTGACATATCTTTGGAATGTGGCACGTGCATTTGTGAGACCAAATGACATAATCCTGTATGCAAAACAACCCCATGGCGTGATAAAAGTGGTTTTTAGCTGATCTTCCAAGGCTATGCGTATTTGAAAGTATCCAGAATAACCATCACAGACGGTATAGCATTCAAAACCCGCTACTTCATTCAAAATTTCATCCAAGAAAGGGAGAGGAAAGTGGTCTCTCTTTGTAGCTGCATTTAGTGGTTTGTAGTCAACACAGACCCTCCACTTACCATTATTTTTAGGCGTCACAACTACAGGTGACACCCATTCTGATTTTTCTACAGGATAGATGAATCCCGCCTCCAGCAGTTTCCTTACCTCGGCCAAGAGTGCCTTTTCTTGTATGACCCCCAGTCGTCTTAGCTTTTGCACAACTGGTTTTACCCCTTCCTTCAGCTTAATATGATGTTCCACCACTGTAATGCCTGTGATTCTTTCATAGTTGTCAATGAACAAGTTAGGAAATCCCATCAACATTTGCAAAAAACTATCTTTCTCCTCAAGTGTTAATTCCGTAGACAACATACCCTTCAACCTACTTCCTCCTAGGCCAAGTGATTTTCTCTCCTCTTCATTGGGTTGCCCTTTTGGTGATGGATCACCAGTTGTGCTTACCCTTTGTGGATCCTTCATAATGATACCCATCACATCAATGGAACTGTCACTTTCGTCGGTGGATGTGGTCTCCTCCTCAGAACTGGAAGATTCGCTAGTGGTTTCATCTGCCGATGTTTCTAGATTCATTTGCTTCTGCTTGCCAATCCTCATGTCGTAGTAGATTGTCTCCCCTTTCTTACCGGTCATGCGTAGAAGGCCAGTACCCCAGTTCTGTTTTGCCTTCATGGCCATCAACCATGGCCTTCCCAAAATTAGTGGATAGCCCTCCCCCTTAGTAGGCATTACAAAAACATCTACCTCCCTCAGTGTTGAAAGCTTTGATTTTCATGGCACTTACCACACCCACACACTTTACTTTTGCGTTGTTTGCCATCTTTGCCTTGCATGGAGAAGGCCTGTCAACCTCGAGCCCTAATCGAAGCATCATAGCTTCGCTCATTACACAGATTTGTGCACCTCCATCAATGTAGGTGTTTCCAACCCTCTTTCCTTTTATGTTTACGTCGACAATTGGAAGGATGTCATCCATGTTGCATCCCGAAATTGCTCCGGCAACCTTTGTTTTGGAGCGTCTTGTACTTACCATTTTAGACCATTGTCGCCTTACTTTTGGTGCAAGATGTAGCAGCTGTGGCCATGTAATCTTCGGTCCTTGCTCTGCCACATCCAATGTTAGATCATAGGGCTTAGAACTTTCCCCTAGCTGGAAGTCGGTGATGCCCAATTTCCGTCGTGGCCTGGATGGCCTCTTGCTAGTTTCTCCTGTCATGCTTCTCTCATCATCTGATTGTGTAGCTTTCTCCCTCCTAGCTCTTTTCACAGTCATGGCTTCAAGTGGTTCTAAAAAGGTTACCTTCTCCTTACCCTTGTCCCTCTCCTTTGCTCTGGGCAGATCCACTACTATGGCTTTTCCTTTCTCTTCTAGCCTTATGATGTTTACAGGGCGATCAGGTGGTGGGGCTGGTGGAAGAGGTGGGATGGATGCTTGTAGTGGTGTCTGGGGTGGACGTAGAATTTGTGTTGGTGGGGGTGGTGCTCGGGGTGGGGGTGTTCTTTCTCTAGGGGGTGACAATTGGTTCCTCCTACCTCCTCTATGATATTTTTGTCGTGGTTTGGGACAGTAGTACATACCGTGACCGTCTTCTCCACAATTGTAGAAATGATACTCCCTGTTTTGTCATCGTGCTCTTCCAGGGTCTTGATCTCTTTCTTGACTCCTCCCTTGTTGTATTAAGTGGACAGACAAATTCTGCAGTTGGTCAGTAATATGGGCCAACATATCTTGTTGGTTATCTCTTACCCCAAGAGCCGGTGGTGGTGGTGGAATGGTGGTTGTCGTAGTTGCTGGTCGACGCGATGTTCCTGATTCTGTTGACTCGGTTTCTTTGGCTTTCATTCGCAGCTTCTTGTCTTTAAGGCGAGCAATCTCAACGGCTAACTCGTACGTAGCCGGGAATCTACCTTTCACCTTCTCCTTGAGAGCGGCCATAAGCCATGCGTGAACCGATCTTTTTTTAGGAAATCGGGTGCAGCTTCCCCCCTAGCCAGTGACTCAACCCACCGTTCCCACAAATCCACAAATTTAGACTCATAGGTGGCATATTCTAAAAGACCCTCCTGCTTCAAGTCTCTCAACTTGTCCCACAACTTTTCTGAAGTGGTACCTCCCCCAAAGCGCCTCTTAAAAGCGGTTTTTAAGGGTTCCAAGTCATCCTTGGTTGCTTGTGGAAGTGCATTGTACCATGATCTAGCTTCTAGCTTCATGAGATGCTTAAAGATTATAACCCGGGATTCCTCCGTATCTTTGTTGCTCACTACACATGCTACTTCAAAGTCATCTAGGAAGTCTGTTACCAAATCCTCCCCCTTCTTTCCTTTAAATGTTGGAAATGCTACACTTGCTATGATTACTGAGAGAGAGCTAGAAAGACACACTGCTTAACTTGCAAAAGTTTTTTTTCTTCTTTACAAGGAGGCGTGTATACCCTCTTATACTAGGACATAGATTAAAACTTCAAACGGTACATTGCCTTGTACCAAAGGTAAGACAAATGGTTGATCTGATGCCAGAACCTCAAAAAATCGCTCCCCACCCAGCATGGTGTCAATGACGTGCTGGTAGTGAGCCTTCAAATCCAGTATTACCTTGATTGAGCGTACACGTGTTGGTATGTGTGATCTGTCTTGAGGTAGGTTGTACTGATTCATGTGAATCTTAGAGGTGCTTAGTCACTGTCCAAGCTTGTGGGAGAGGGTGGTGTTCTTTCCTGAAACAAACTCAGTAGATCCCTAGTTTCTCTAGTGAGAGTGTGAGCCAATGATTCTGTTCTCTGTGCTGCAGCATCAGGTGCGACTTGAAAACTGACTATGATAATTACCTCGGTGACTTGAGTTACCCGATTCTCAAAGTAGAATAGTGTTGATCCTCTATTGTGTAGAGCTCCTTCCATTTTGTTGTTGTGGGTTGGTTGTAGGTTGCGGACATGGTTTCGACCTTCTCCTTCTTCTTCTTGGCACTTGGCCTATGTATATCCACTGGGTTTGGCGTGTTGGTTGACTCTCCCATTGCAAATCGATTACCGTTACGCCTGGCACTCAAGCTTCGATGGAGATGCGGAGTTCGTCTAGTTGTGCTTGGAGCTCTTCTTCTTCTGTCGTCCAATTAGAAAATCCTGCTAGCCATTCATCCATTCACAATAGTTTAGGGGTTTCAGTCTTGTAAACTGAAGGGTTTCATGAAAAGATCCTCAGTGGGGGCACCAAATGACGAGAGCAAAACGAACCCCGAACCCCGACGGCCTCTAAAACACCGGGGACCGAATGGCGCGCCTCGAGCCTGTCATGGT
This sequence comes from Adiantum capillus-veneris, assembly GCF_014529385.1. NCBI lineage: Eukaryota > Viridiplantae > Streptophyta > Polypodiopsida > Polypodiales > Pteridaceae > Adiantum > Adiantum capillus-veneris. The sequence goes on along the minus strand of NC_140948.1, from coordinate 17,463,290 downwards.
AAAGCAAACAAGGGGGCACCACCTAGCTTCAGCGGCTAGGACGCAAACAACACACCACCATAACAAAGTTTTCATCCAAGAGAGATGGATGCTTGGGAGTAATGATGAAGAGGAAAGGGAATGAGATCGAGAGAGAGAGAGAGAGAGAGAGAGAGAGAGAGAGAGAGAGAGAGAGAGAGGGAGGGAGGGGTTATAGCGGCTTAGTACTTAGGCATCACAAAAGGATGGCGAATCCGCACATCCTTCACACATACACAAGCTCACTCCAAAACACAAGACTAGGTGGCGATTCCGCACACCTCACATGGGAAAAACATTGCAAGTAAACATACTCACAAAACCTCAAGCTTTATTTAGAGAATTAGGCGATGAAATGGGGAGCATAGGGTAGGGGAATGAGAAGGGAGAGATTGGTAGAGCACATGGCGGATAGGTGGGAGTTGATGGCGAAGACTCGCACGAGGATTATGGCCATCATCCTTCATTTAGTTGCCCTTCATCTTCCATAGCCAAGGGTGTAGAGGTCATGCTCAAGACAAGCATGGTGATTGCGGTGATGGTGATGGTGTGGGTGTGTGTGTGTGTGCACTAGGCACACACAGTGCATAGTGTGTTCTTTGGTGATGTTGTGTGTTTTTGTGTGATGGTGACCCCTCTTTATATAGGGGAGGAGGGGGGAGAAATTCTAGAATTTAGAAATGAAGAGATCATTATCTACATAGGCCATGTGACTATGGGCCCCACTTGTCTGGCTGTGTGTATATGTGCCAGAACAGCAGTCTCATGAGAGAGAGACTAAGAGAGAGAGATGGGTTGATGAAAAAAAGTGAGAGGTGACATGGAGAATAAAGTAATTACAAGAGGGGAGAGAGGGGAGTGTGTTCAGAGGTGAATCTGTGTGCAGATGTGTGTGAACACAAGAAAAATCAGGTAACCACCGGGTGAGGATGGGTCTGTGGGCACTTTTTTTAGTGTAACTGAGTGTGTGTGAGTGTGGGGGAGGTTATTTAGCTACAATACAAGAGACATGGCGCCCTTTAGAGAGAGGGGGGGGGTATTTGGGTCATGGGATATGATAGGAGAGAGAAAGGGGGGGTGGGGTATACTATTTTGGAAGATAGGGTAAGTTGCATGTGAGTTAGGGTGCATTATTGGTGAGTTAGAATGAATTATTGGTGATAGGTGGGGTAGCTTGAGGGGAGAGAGAAAGGAGAAAGGACAAGGGGAAGAGAGAGGGGGTTGACCTTTTGAGTGGAGGAGAGGAAAAGGGACACACGGCGGGGCAACAGTGAAGAAAAAGGAAGCAAGGTGGGGATGGGCTGCCCCGCAGGCATGAGGTGGCCTATTTTACCTTTCTCATATATTTACATAATCATACTTTATTTTTTTCTTACTTTTTCCAATGTCTTTTATCACTCCCTCCCTAAGAGGGGGTTTTCATGGGGTGGGGACGAGAGAAGAGGGGTATGGGAGCTTGGCTTGTGAAAAGCCCCCATCAGCATCTTCGTTGTCCAGTAATATAAGCTCTGGTTCATTTGTTTCAAGGTGGAGTTCTGCCCCCACATTGGATTTTGCTTTCGTTCCTTCTACCGCAAGCTCTTCAGGTTTTGCAATACTTTCAATCTTGGGTTTTTGTTTATCTAGCATTTCTTGCGTGATTGTTACCAAATTTTAATAAGCTTCTAGCTTCGCTGCTTCCATGTCTGGAGATGGATAGTTTTTCCACTTGTTTTCCATGTTTTGGCCTGCTTTAAGTCCTGCTTGGTAGGCTTCAAAGGCAGCATTAATAGGCTCAAAAATTTTATCAACCAGAATGGATCCTCCAGATTTCACGGTTGTTTCCTTGAATTCACTACCAGTTTCTTTCAACTTGTCCTAGGCTAGCATTTTGGCTTTCTCTTTGATTTCAACCCGTTGTTTTTTTTTTTCTCATCTCATATCTTTTGCTTTTGCTCCTTTTGATCCTTTGAGAAGAAATTTTCGTGTTCTCCGAATCATCAAAGGAGCTGTGTTTCTTTTTCTTTGCCTGGGCTCTAGTGATTACCTTGATTGGAACAATAGGTTCACTCTCTGAATCGGTTCCCTTGTTCAAAGGATTCTTAGGAAAATATTTTGAAAAGTATCCTCCCTTTTTGCAACCTGGTATGCAATAGGCTTCAATTGGTTTGAGGTTTCTGTCAGGCTCTGGACATTCGTTCTTCCAATGGTCATCAGCACCACAATTATGACAGTTTCCTGTTCTAGGCTTCATCATGGGTCTTCCCATGGGAGGTATGACACCTTGATTAGCTACATAATTCATCGGTGCGAGCTCTGGTGGAGCATAACTCATGGTTTCTTCCATTGGTGGTGGATGTGGACTATACCAATCTCCTTCTACCATTACTGTAGATGGACTAGGCTCTACATAGGGTGTAACAGGCACTAATGCTTGTTCATCTATGACTCATTCATAGTGCATGTACTTTACAGGCACTGCATTATGTCGTGGATACGGAGATTGTTGTCCCAACACAGGTTGAGGTCTTTCCATACCCATTGGTGGTCTTTGATCTTGGGCCATATTAGAGTGATATCTGTACATGGGTTGTCCTTGTGGCCTCATGGGCACGCACTGAACATTCCCATCATACTTTGGTCTGAAGTAGCACTCGTGGGTCTCATGGTTGGCCCATTTATCCTCGATTGTACACCATTTTTGTGGCCTAATTGGTTGTCCCTGTGGAGATATCCCTTGTCCTGGTCCTCTCATAGGTGCTTTTTGCATATTGTTCATCATGTCGTTCATCCTTTTTAGCATATCTTCTATGGCTGAGAGTGGTGTTGCAGCAGCTGTTCCCACTTGTGCTGGTTTTGTGGATGTTGTTTTCTTGCTTTGGTTATCCTTAGAGACATCTTCTTCATTAAATATCTCGCAATTGTCTCCTAGGTCAATCGCATCAGACACACACGCTTCTAGGGTTGTATGCTTTTTACTATAGAGTATAGCATGAGCTTCTTTGTTTATCAGTCCCTCTAGAAACAAGGATACAAGTCGTTCTTCTACAGGTATCTCCATCTCTGGGCATCTGGCAACGTATTGTTTCATTCAACTTGCACAATCCCTAACAGACTCACCATGTTTCTGTTTAAAGCTGTAGATTTGAGCTACCGTATTATGTTTATTCCCTGTTTTGGAACAAGCAGCTACAAATCCTTGAGCTAATGTGTTCAAGTCCATAATTGACCTTGGTGGGATGTTTTGGAACCATGTCAATGATTTTCCTTCTAATGTCATTTCAAACCCCTCGAATTGAGTATGGAAATCAAATATACGCTCTGCTCTTAGAAGTTGCTTAAAGCTTGCTAAGTGGTCGTATGGATCCCTTGATCCATTGTATTTTCTGACCCAGTTTTGAAAATAAGCTTGTCCGATACGTCTGTTTGGTTCAACTCCAGGTCTTCTGGGAGTTGGTCCTGTTCCGAGTCCTTCAAACCAGTCTGTTGGAAACAGTGACTCATGTAGCCCTGGACTGGCCTTAGTGTCACCACCGGTTTTCTACGTGATGAGGTGGTTTCTGGTTTCTTCACATTACTCTCAGATGATCTCTCACAGTGTTCCTCTCTTGGAATTGTTTCTAGTCCTTGCCCCAATATCCAATCCCGTATGGAATACCCTTGGTATTTGGTTTGTTCTACCTCCTCAGGAGTCATCATAACAAAGTTGTTGTTATAACAATCCCTAAATAGTAACTTTTTTCCATTATGCTCATTTCATGGTACAAGGGTGCTCTTTTTGGTCGAAGTCAGAGACCTTACAACGTTGTAAGAAAAGTAAAAGCTCCCATGTACGAACAAGCACTGGCCATCTCACGGGCCATTGACGAAGAATTGGAAGAGGTAGGTCACATTTTATTCAAGTTGTTTAAGTAACATTGCATACAATTAGCTAGGAATGAACACACCCCTAAACATGTTGGAGAAACCCGACGGAAACCTCGGCATTTGAATTCAATTGTATATTAAAGTTTAAGTAGGAAAGAATGGTTGATGGATATACGGTTTGCAATAGCAAAGAATGTCTGCTAGGGAAAATTTAGCTCGGCATGTTCATTCTATTCCAATGTTGAACTAGTCCTGAACCCCCTCCTGATCACAAGGGACAGAGTTCCTGGTTAAGGGCTCTTGAATCCAAGACTGCTGGTTAAGCGGTGGATACCCACGTCTGCTGTGGTTAAGCAGTGGGAACCCACGTCTGCTGGTTGAGCGGTGGGAATGTCCATGTCGTGCTTTCTATGCGGTGGACATACCTAGTTGTATGGGCAACTAGGCGACAACGGGAGGAGTAAACTCTCGTTGGAGGGGGGATATTGTACCTCAGAACATTGGAATTTTAATGAATAAGTTTGAGTAGAATTTTTACTAGAATACTGTCTTGGTGCCGTTTGCAATACTGGTTGAAGGGCTGTCTTAACGAACATTGTGATTCGGAATTTAATCAAGGAATGTTTATGTTGAACAATCATTGTGGTAGTAAATTAGGACACACAAGGAAGTGTGGGTGTGGGGTCTTGGCTCAGGTTGCCAATGCCTATGAGAAGGGTGGTCCCGATTGGTCGGGAACTCTCTGTCCTCATAGTGTTAAAATGGACACTAGTAATACTCATCATCCCTAAAGCAGCGAAGTCTCAAGTGTACGTGCCTCTGAAACATGGGGAAAAAGGCACTCGGGGTTTCTCTCCTCTTGGAATGTGGATCTTAGGATTGTTAGATAGTTTAAGTACGCTTCCCCTACGAGGTGGAGCTAGATCTCACTGCTAGTAAGCTCAAACTCGACTCACTTTGTGATGAGAGATCGTCCGCTAGCTGAACCCTAAACCACTTTGTTCGCTTCCGCTATAGATCTAGTGGCCACCAGGTTCACCATCAGATCCGCCGTTTGATACGGCGGGGTGGGGACCTCACACCTGGTATCAAAGCAATAGGTTTACGTACTGGAAAATGATGTTGTTTAAAATTTTAAAAAAATAAGGGATAGTAGGATAAGTCATACTCAAAGCTTGAGCATGATGTTTCCCAGAATAATGACATTGGATTTGTTTAGTGGATTGTCTCGTGAGTGATGTTAAAGAGTTTTAGTCGTTGAGGTTGTTGGGATTTAGTGGGTTCCACATGACGTTTTTTGAGAAGTCGTTGGTGCGACTAGTGCTGCGGGCAGGTAGCCTGTTGATGCACATAAAGTTATAAATATGGATCAAAGCTCTCGAGTAAAGTTTTTACCATCGAACAATTTTGGATGTATTCAATGGAATTTAAACTAATGGTGGAATGGTTAAATCTTTTGTGACAGATGTATAGATTAAGTAGGCTGGTTAAGCCCAAAAGTTAAATTTCTTAATGAGTATGGAAAATCCTAGGTTCATTTGAGAAGAGTGCTATAGTAACGAGTTTTATACCATTGGATAGGTACCGTCTACTGCGCTATATACCGCCGTTCAGGAGAAAAAGATTCTCCTTAAGCAAGCTCAACCTCCAACCTTTAAAGGCGAAGGGGCAAATGTGGAGAGAGATGCGGAAGTGTGGATGGAAGCAATGGACGATTACTTCGAAGCTGCGGGAACCCAACCCGTGAACCAAACCATGCTTGCGATGTTCCGCTTGTCTGGCTATGCCAAGATATGGTGGAAGAAACATTGTAGGGACTTGGATATCAAGGGATCTTCCCAGTCATGGGAGGACATCAAGACTGTTGTGATGGAGCGATACTTACCACCCGCCTATAAAACTTTGAAGATGAACGAGTTCTTTTCACTTCGGCAGCTAACTTCATCTGTTGAAGAATATTATTCAAAGTTCATCACTCTTCGGAGATATGTTCCTAAGATGACTTTGGAACAACAAGTAGCAAGGTTCTGCCAAGGGTTAATTGACCCTCCGAATACTCGGTTGGAAGCTCTCAGGTCAACAACTCTGCAGGATGCCTTTCTATGGGCCAAACCGTAAGCTAAAGAGATTCAAAGGACTACCCAAGATAGTCAATACTATTTGTCAAAGAGAGCCAGGACAGAAAACTGGAGTAACAGACCAATTAACCCTGCATACGACCATCATCCTGTAGTAGCTACTACGGCAGCTACCGAGTTTCCCAATATAAGATGCTTTGAGTGCCAGGAGTATGGACATTACAAAATCTGATGTCCAAAAAGGATTTCCCAAACATCCAGTGCTAATAATGTACCTCTGAGCGTCAATGGGCGAGGTCAACCAAACGAAAGAGGAGGCCGATGAAGAGGGAACATAGGATAAGGAAGCGGAGCTTTCGCTAATGCCGCAGTGAGACAACCAACTGTGGATAACAAAGTTGATGAGAGAGCATCTCTGTATGCTACAACTGCTAATCCTAGTGAGCAATAATTCAAGAACCAGGATCTCATCAAAGTTCAGCAGAATAAGACGCATATAACTAAAGACTATTCTATTATCAAAGGATGTCTTTACTTTAGACAAAGGATATATGTACCTAAGTAATTAGCATAGAGTTTATCCAGATGCATTCTTGAGATGAGGACATCTCAAAATTTTCACGTTGGGAAGGTTGTAAGGTCTCTGACCCCGACCAAAAAGAGCACCCTTGTACCATGAAATGAACATAATGGAAAAAAGTTACTATTTTTAGCAGTTTTCCGAATTCTGTTAGTGCCATGATGTTTAGAATTTTTTAAAGCTTCAAAATGTAAAAAATAATTTTTATAAAAAAATTCCAAAAATAGAAAGTTTCTGGTCACCCGACCCGTCCAGTCTTGACCGTCTCGAAAAACTGTACTCGTATCCCAAATTTGAAAAAAAATGCATTTTTCGGATCCCGAGGGCTGCTAAATATGGCAGGTACTCGGGCAAGTACGCCTTAGTTAGAGCTCAGTATATCAATTTACGGCATTAAAATCCGACTCGTATGACCCGTTTTAGCCTAAAATCAATTTTTCAAAAATTGAGCGGGGAGGCACTGGAGCCCGAGGCTGTGTGGGAACAGGCTCCAGGCCACTCCAGGTCAGCTTTAGCAGCTAGGGGACGCCTTTTTTCCTTGTGGGAGTCTTGAGAGAGTTTCCAAGCTTGCAACTAAGTGTGAGAGCCAGTTAACCAAGCCAACTCGACACTTGGTGGGTAGGCAACTGGACATGCCATGCTTAACTGGAGTAGCTCCCAGATGCATATAGCAAGCAGGTTCGATTTTCAGCTTGAGGAGGCCTATTTAAAGGTGTGCTCACACACACACACACACATATGCTCATACACACACCCAATACACACACACACACACACACCTACACACACCTTGGGGAGGTGCTGCCGGCACACACACAGTTTTTGAAGGAGAAGCAAGGAGGGAGGTGCTGCCAAAATTCTCATCTTGAGGATTCATTGGATCAAAAAATCAAGAGGATTCTCAGCCCCTAATCACGGTAATTATGGTTTAATTCCGGTTCTTCTTAATTCTAATCATTATTCTCCCAAATTCTTCGTCTACTATGTCTACTTTTAGCTATAATTCCCAATAGTTTCTCTCTAAGTTTACATAGCTATACTCCATTACATAATCATCATTCAATTAGCTAAATTATGCAGCCATTCATCATTCTTAATCAAGGATTAATACATGATTAGGAAAGATTCTCTCTCTAGGCAGCATAGTTAATAGATTGTCAGCCAGTAATAGTGTAGATTTGATAAAATTCATTCTTTTACCACTCAATAGTATTGTAATTAAATTAGACTCAATCTTCTCCCACATTAAAATGTGATTAAGGCTGAAAATTAAATCGTCATTCGGCCATTAAGAAGAGAATTTTCTATCACACATGCCTGCCATAATTCTGCATCTTCAAATTGCTCTAGGAAAGTGATTGAACTTGCTTACTTCATCTAATACTTCATCTCTTTTGTAAATCAATTAGTAAAATTCTGAATTTCTTAATCATCTAAGCCAAGTGATTAACCTTAGAGCCAGTTCCCATAGGACAAGTAAAGTATTATCCATAAAATTATTATGTCTCGAAGGAAAAATCTAACCCTCTCTTATAAGGGGGATTGTTCAATGATTCTAATCTATCATTTGGATTGTTATGATGCTCTTGGACATTAGCTCTTTTCTTCAAGTTTATCATTTAAAGTAGTAAGTATAAAATGGCACCGGTTAAGAGAACTCGCTTCGGTGGTGCCCACGACCGCGAGGTGGGAACGAGCAATGTGAATGGGAAAGGAAAAGCTCCCATGGACGAACAAGCACCGGCCATCTCACGGGCCATTGACGAAGAATTGTAAGAGGTAGGTCACATTTTATTCAAGTTGTTTAAGTAACATTGCATACGATTAGCTAGGAATGAACACACCCCTAAACATGTTGGAGAAACCCGACGGAAACCTCGGCACTTGAATTCAATTGTATATTAAAGTTTAAGTAGGAAAGAATGGTTTATGGATATACTGTTTGCAATAGGAAAGAATGTCTGCTAGGGAAAATTTAGCTCGGCGTGTTTATTCTATTTCCAATGTTGAACTAGTCATGAACCCCCTCCTGATCACAGGCGACAGAGTTCCTGGTTAAGGGCTCTTGAATCCATGACTGCTGGTTAAGCGGTGGATACCCACGTCTGCTGTGGTTAAGCGGTGAGAACCCACGTCTGTTGGTTAAGCGGTGGGAATGTCCATGTCGTGCTTTCTATGCGGTGGACATACCTAGTTGTATGGGCAACTAGGCGACAACGGGAGGAGTAAACTCTCGCTGGAGGGGGGATGTTGTACCTTGAGAACATTGGAATTTTAATGAATAATTTTGAGTAGAATTTTCACTAGAATACTTTCTTGGTGCTGTTTGCAATACTGGTTGAAAGGTTGTCTTAACGAACATTGTGATTTGGAATTTAATCAAGGAATGTTTATGTTGAACAATCATTGTGGTAGTACATTAGGACACACAAGGAAGTGTGAGTGTGGGGGTGGAAAGTGGGGGCTTGGCTCAGGTTGCCAATGCCTATGAGAAGGGTGATCCTGATTGGTCGGGAACTCTCTGTCCCCATAGTGTTAAAATCGATACTAGTAATACTCATTACCCCTAGAGCGGCGAAGTCTCAAGTGTATGTGCCTCTGAAACATGCGGAAAAAGGCACTCGGACTTTCTCTCCTCTTGGAAGGTGGGTCTTAGGATCACTAGATAGTTTAAGTACGCTTCCCTTGCGAGGTGGAGATAGATCTCACTGCTAGTAGGCTCGAACTGGACTCACTTTGTGATGAGAGATCGTCCGCTAGCTGAACCCTGAACCACTTTGTTTACTTCCGCTATAGATCTAGTGGCCACCAGGTTCACCATCAGATCCGTCGTTTGATACGGCGGGGTGGGGACCTCACATGTGACCCTTGACCAATTTAGAGAAGAAAGTTAATAATCGTGATTATTAACATTAGGCTTGAAATGAGCACTGTTTTGCAATTTTCTCAAAGAGAGTCTTTACATGATGTATTTTAAGCCTATGAATCAAGTCAAAACTTAATTTGGCCCAAAATGTCAAGAAAAAGTAAATAATCTGAGTTTTGGCAAGGTCTTGAAATTTTTACCTCGAAGTGTCTTTGAGCTTACCACTGGTTCAGACAACTCTTAGGCTTACTCTTCAATCGGATTGAGTGGATTCGAGTCTTTTCAAGCTATTTCTAGTCGTAGACCTGAAATTCTGCAACTTCCAATAACAACTCACACTTGATTCTTTCAGAGAGAGCAATGTTCTAAAATCCACCTCGGATCCTACTCACCCTACTCCTAGATTCTCATGTAATGGGGTTGTGGAAAGCGTCCACAAACACTCGTTTTCTTGTGTTTTATATGTTTTCTAGAGTCTTGATCTTAAAACTTGTCCCGTCTACCAATCATTCTCTAAATCTTAATATAAATCTACAATCCTACAATCCTAAAGGTACTCACCAAGTACAATTACTTCCAAGCTACCTCTACACAGCAAAAGACGACAATTTTAAGCTATGCGGTTTTTCAAAGAAAGTTTTGAACTCTAGGCGAACCTAGAGGAAGTTAAAGGACAACTACACAAGACACTCGTGTTTTTTCCTAGTTTAGGTGTCTTCGATCCCCGGCAATGGTGCCAAATGTGGGACGCATGTCTAACCTCACCATCCTATCTTATTGCAGAACCACGATTAATTTGTCAAACCATGGGACAAAGCTGACTCTATTAGTGCATAGAGGCTACAAGAGGTTGTCAATCTCTCGGAAAACAACTAATAACTTGCATCTAACTCAAGCTACACTCAAGTGACTGACATCACTAAAAGCCAATCGCTCATCGGCAAGCAAGTCACATTCGTTACAGCATCAAATGACATCCAAACGTAACGAAACTTTGAGGACAAGTTTACAAGACCTAAGCACACATACCTATGGTCTCAAATCCACTTTAGGTCAAGTTTCAAAATCACAATTATTAACAGCAGTGGATTTTTGACCTAGTCATTTTTGACCCCGAATGCTAAATGCTTATCAATGATGCCCCAATACCCCGCCTATGCTTAGTTTTTGATTTAAAAGTGTAAATTCCTAGGTTTGATAAAATTAGGCCACGGGTTGACGACGCCAAAAAGCTACGAGATACTGTGAACCGCTTACGTCAATGAGTAGAGCTCTTACCTGCGATTGCAATGTAACAAACGCATTCGCAATGTGACAACCGGAGAGGGAGTAGGAAGCGCGAGAAGGAGAGAAGTGAGCGCCGTTAGCTCACGCTGTGTATTCCTTATCCAAAAACTTACAAAAATTGGCTTTTATACCTTAGCCAAGGTTTTTGGGTGGTCAACACTAATAATCTGGAGTTCTACCAAAGTTGGGAAATGGCTAGCTAATACAATCTGGAAGCTTGTAGCCTTGGCTCCGATTAATTACAAGGTTTACCTAAGAAAATAGGAGTTACAATATTCTTGATTTATCAAAATAATAAATGTTTTACAAGGAGAACTCCGAAAAATGGTGTCCATGTTAGCTTGCTGCTAACAAAAAATGTTTAGGTTTTAAATCATCCCATTTGGAGTTTCAAAATTTATAGTCTATTTCTTACAAGATATAGGATATGGCAACCCATAGACACTTTGGTGTAGAGTATATTGTGAAGGCTTACATGTTTTGTGGCACATGTACACTTAAAATTGTGGTTTTAAATAAGAAACGGTGATGTGGTCAAGTGCATTGCATGGCATGTGTTGTAATTCCATGCCATGGTAGGTTCTTCCTAGTTTCCATGGTCATCTTTTGGGGGTGTGTCTTTATAAATTCTTAAGGAATCACTTTGCATTTGAGTTGTATTTTTGTGGGATTTTATTTGATATGGTTTGTGGTTATGATCTTATTTCTTGAGCACTATTGGGACACATTGCTATAGAGGTGCTCCTTGCTCTTTTTTTGGTGCCTGTAATCGAGGATCTTCCTCAAGCGACCTTTAATTGAAAGATTTGATCTTTGATAGATGTGATGTTAAAGCTTCCAAAGTTCCGTGTTCATGTAGGTGAGGATATTGATACATTAATTGAAATATGGATATTTCATGTTTTCTTGAAAATAAGAAAGTTCCACTTATTTTAAATATTTTGTTATTTTGTTTGAAAGAGAATGCAAGGATATGGGACAATGAGTATGAGTCCTGGTTGAAATCATCTCAGTCTCCACATGTGATGTATTATCATGGGGTGAAAAAGGATTTCCTTGAGATATGTAAGAAGGTAGATGATTCAGAGAATGTATTTCACTCCATTTAAGGGCTTACATAAGATGATGATTAGAATGTAGATGCTTTTATGAAACTGTAAGGTGCAAAGTTGCTTTGGGGAATGATAATGCTACTCTTATGCTTAAGAAGTGTATGCTTATGTAAAGTGCTTGGATTGTAAGGTGATGTACTAAGTTGCATTATACATAAAATGTTAAATGTATTATACACATTTAATGGACATATAATACATATGGAAAAATAATTGGGCCATAGTATACGGGGAAACATAATTGAAATTGGTCCGCCAAATTATTTTTTTCACTTTGATCGAAGTTTTCCTCAATCAAAGAAAACTTTGATCAAATGGTTGTTAGTATATAGCACGCTGCCAGTGCTCTCCTAGAACCATTTGACACCAAAAAAAATATCATTTTATTTTAAAAAACTTATCCTCTCTATCTTTTAATAGAAATTTGAAAAAATAAAGCAACTTCAATGCTTCTACCACTATGGACAAGCAAACTGAAAAAATTCTGCACAGTCTGTCTCTAGCAAGCTTGTAAATCCCCTTTTTGCAAGTTTTGTTGGGTTTGATTCAGCGTTGAGGCTGTTTGAGGATCGATTGAATGAAAGTATAACTAGCCGGACATGTAGCCGAACACCACATTTGTAGTCTATTATTTTGCCGAGATAGTGTAACGATACTCTGTGTGAATCTCGATTCCAGAGTAGTGGATCAATTCCCTGAGTTGTAATGTTGTAATGATATTTGTAAAGGTCCATGTGAGTCGGCCATCGGCCATTTAGAAATCCCTAGGTATAAAGGTCAATAACCTTAATGTGAAAGGAGGCTTATCTTTAGAGAAGAAGGGAGCTCTAAAATGTAAGCTCAATCTACGAGCTGCTCCAACTTGTAATCAACTTTTCTAACAACTGGGTAATCCGTTTTTAAATCCAAAACTTGCATTGTATTCTTCTCTCTTTCTACAAACAAAACCTAGATGTACGACAACCTCAATTGAGGAGATGTAATGCTTGTGGAGGGGATCATCCCACTCCATGGTGTAGCACTCAGCCAAAGCCACTGAAGATGGCTTTTACATAACTCCCTTATTTACGATAAAGGTGTTGAAGGAAGCTAATGAAGTTTGTGAGTGTGAAAGGGGACAGATGGCTACGTCTTGGATCATGAGACAAAAATAAAAATGAATGAAGCAGGACAGCCACAAGAATATTTCATCATTGACATACCTGAAGAATCAACAAAATCTGTTTCAAAGAACTCGCCTACAAAAAAAGTGCAAATGAAAGAAGATGAAGGAGCAACGTTTCCAAGTTCATCAAATGCTCAGCAAACGCAAGATCAAGAAAAGAACAGGGACAAGGAAGAAGATTGATTGTCTCCTACAATGATCAAATTCAACATATGCGAAGAAACAAGACTCAAAATCACATGTTCAGCTGTGATAGACCCAAAAGCAACAAAGAATCTAATGACTTATGGAACGTGGATCATGATGTGGAAACCACCACTATTAAACAGCTAGAGGAGATAGTGTACACAAGTTCTAAAACATCAATTCCTAGCTTTGGAGTGGCAGAAGTTGTACTCAAGTTGAGTACCGGGGAGTATAAGGATACTTTCCACATAATTGACTCCCATCACATCAAGGAGAGTCTGATCCTGGCAGAAGGCTGGAGGAACATCTTCTTTCAACCACAAGGAAAATCTTCAGCAAAAACACCATCCCAAAAGCACCTCAAGTCAATGCAAAAAAGGAGCAACCAACCATCGCGGAAAAAGTTAAAGCAAAGGTAAACACTGAATTATATCAACCTCGCACGACAACTTTACCTTCAACGAAATTACAAAAACTTCTTGCAAAGACTCTACATCAAGAGCCAAACCATCGACAATGCAATGAAAACCGAAACAAAAAGTCTATCAACTAAAGTTTCCACAAAAAAGAATCAAGAAGAAGCCAAAGGGAATTAAGGAGAGTCGGATCCTAGCAAAAAGCTGGAGGAACATCTTCTTTCAACCACAAGGAAAATCTTCAACAACAACACCATCAGAAATCTCAAAAGCACCTCAAGTTAATGCAAAAAAGGAGCAACCAACCATCGCGGAAAAAGGTAAAGCAAAGGTAAACACTGAATTAGGGTAAAGGGGCCAACTTAAGGCCACCTAAGAGGAAACACACACTCCGGAAAGCACGCTAAACAGAATCGAGTGCTTAGATGCTCAAAATGAAGATCGAGATCGTCTCTACCAACAGCAAAAATCTAGAATCAAGTTGCATTTATACAGGCGAAAAACGCCCGCACAACATTTTTTATGTGTATAAAAAATGGGTGTAAATAGGAAACCAGAATGGGAGGGCATTTAGAGCCATTGTGCCAACAAGGCTTGAACCCAAGATCTAATGGCCACGATTGCAAGTTGGCTACGTTGTCCACCCCAACTCTCACCCATTTGTGTCTCACAATGGGTCCGAAAGTGCACAAAAAAATGACCTCGGCAGTCCCCCTAAAGGGGGGTGGTTTTTTATTGGCCCCTTTACCCTATATCAACCTTGCAAGAAAAATTTACCTTCAACAAACTTACAAAAACTTCTTGCGAAGACTCTACATAAAGAGCCAAACCATCGACAATGCAATGAAAACAAAAAAAAAGAGTCTATCAACTAAAGTTTCCACAAAAAAGAATCAGAAGCCAAAGGGAATCATCCAAGTGTTAGTATCCAAAGAGCACATCCAAGTCAAAGACCTAGTTTGGATACATGAAGCAAAAGTTCAGCCTCAACAACAAAAAGTGACAGGGTGGGTAGCATCAAATGAGTCAATCACTGCTCAAGGCTACTTCCAAGGAAACGCTAATGTTTGGGCCAAAAAGCCTAAAGTAACAGCTTGGACCTACCCACCTCAACCAATGGGTTCTACAAAGAACAAGACATGCTATCAACGGAAGACAAATAACTCAACTAGGAGTTAGATCTACCACAAAAGGCAAAAGCAAATATCAAAGAAGCAAACAATGTAACAAGTTTGGGTACCAACGTCAGACCTCGATGAAGCTACCCAACACAAACACGTGAAGCAGCGAATGATTCCAGTAAAGCTACTCAAAGCACAAGGATTTTATGAAGGTGACACTCAAATATGGTTGCCAAAAATTGTAGCTCAATCTAAAACAACCAAGAGAAATCATGCAACCCAAGCTTCTATACAAAGGCAAGCAATGACAGCCAAAAGCCAACAGAAGCCAATTGCAACCAAGATTGCTCCAATATACAGATGGATACCTCGTCATCAACTAGAGAATCAGGGCTTTTGCAACAAAAATAATTAGTTACGGATATCAAAGCCTAGTGCCCATCAAGTCATCAAGAAAAAAAAAAAACAAATGCAAAAGACGGTCACACAAGGACCAAAAACAAGATGGGTTCCAAAATCGATAGTGGAAAATCAATCACAAAGAACCCACACATAGATTCAATTGCTTCTCATACAAGATAAGGCAAAGGCTACATTAGTCACTCAACAAGAAAGTCAAAGTATGCCAACCTACTCGACAAAATGGTAGCATCCAAAGACCAACACAATGGAAGAGGACTAAATTTCTAGAACTTATAGAATTGGGTTTCTGGCTTTGAACAGGTAATTCCAAGTCGTCAGTAAACATACATTTCATAAAGGTCAGATTCGAGCAACTAAGCCACTAAATGAGCGAGGCGTTAGTCCCAAACCTTCGTGTAATATTCTCTATTGTCTAAGCGTCTTAGCTATTCTAGGTACTTCTCAAGTTGGAAGAGTTGAGCATAATTACGTTCTGTCGCTCATGTTGGTATAGGTGAGCATAAAAGTCAAAGTCATTGTAGTATAGTGGTAAGTGAAGGAGGAAGTCCAAAAGACACTCACGCACTCAACAAAGTGAGGTATGAGTGGAAAAGCTTCTATATCAAAAACCCTTCTTGGAAACATGGAAGCTATTGAGACATCTTTTGATGTCACATGTGCTACATTTATTCCTTGAAGCACCCATCAACTCCATCTCTTATGCTACATGCTTTTGTTTGAAAACTTCTCATAAGCATATAGAGTGTCCCATATTTGGCACTTGAATTAGGAACTCTTCCTTTGTTTCTCCGAAGCACTCACCTTGCATGACAGGTACTTCAAGTCCAAATGCTCAACTCCAATAAGAGCGTATACCAAAGGAACTTTTTTCCCATTGGGTTTTTTTCCTTTGGTCATCCAGGTTTTAAGACCCTAATCTAGAAACCCTCATCATATACTTCTTCTACATCAACAATAAGGAAATGGCTACCCAAATCAATCGACAACAACTTGGAGCAAAAACTGCAGGTCTCCATATGCTTATCAAGAGAATATTTTATCTCCTCCAAGGTCAACAATAAAGCTCCTTCAAACAATGGCAGTTCAAAGAATGGTCTACAACAACAAGTAATGAAAAATTCAGCAAGTGAGCTATCCACAACAACCATATGTAGCTCACACAATGCTTCAACATTGGTGAGCTATTGCAGACAACTTAGATTACAGTGGACATGGAAAGCATACCCAATCATAAAGTCCACGCCACATAGAGGATCAGTTCTATGAATTCAAGATATTAAAATCCTTCTTCATGGTGGCCAAGACTGGCAACAAAGAGGCGAGTGCACCACAAAAAAAAAAGTTCCATAAAAAATCAAAGATCAAATCATGTACCAACAACATGGCAGATATGAATCACTCAAGGAAGGGGAGAGCATCATCAATGACAACGCACTTCCCAAGCTAAAGCTCAACCTTGAAGACAAAGCTGAAGACAACCCTATGAGAAGACTGCACAAGATTGTGTCAAGGGACGACACAATTTAGGAAAGGGGCAATGTTTGAGGATAGATCGAACGGGCGTCTAACTGGCCGGACACGTAGCCGGATGCCACATTTGTAGTCTATTACTTTGCCAAGCTAGTGTAATGATACTCTGTGTAAATCCTGATTCCAGAGTAGTGGATCAAATCCTTGAGTTGTAATGCTATAACGATATTTGTAAAGTTCCATGTGAGTCGGACACTGGCCATTTAGAAATCCCTAGGTATAAAGGTCAATAACCTTAATGTGAAAGGAGTCTTATCTTTAGAGAAGAAGGGAGCTCTGAAAACGTACGCTCAAGCTACGAGCTGCTCCAACTTGTAATCAACTTTCTAATGATTGGGTAATTCGTTTTCAAATCCAAAACTTGCATTGTGTTCCTCTCTCTTTGATCTTTCAATTAAGTGTAAGCATTGTCAGTTTTGTTGTGGTTTGCGACTACACATCTGTGAGCTATAATTGCATATTTGAGTGCTTAAATCACTGTTTTTAGTCATTTTGACCAAAGGAGAGTGTTCCTAGACCATAGGGAGACCTTTCTGGATAGTTTTGCTGCAGTTTTCAGGACCTTTTTCAAGATGGATTGTGATTTTGGTACCTTTTTGCATTGCAAACAAACTTGGTAGGATCGTGCCCCTAGGTGTCCTAAACCTACTCCTAAAGTTTTGTTGCATTTCGAGTCCATTCGAGTGCCAAAATGGCATGATGACCTAGAGTTGTGAGAAAGGACATATGCAGATTTCCCCGATCATTGAGTGTTGGTTTGCTTGTAGAATTGTTGTGTTTGCCTGTTAAGGTTCACTTCTTGAGATTGATAGTCTCAAAGAGTCTCCATGCCCCATCCGAGTCACTTCCTTGAGTATTGACATTATGTTAGTATAAAAAAGCTATGTTGCAGATGTCCATCGTGACGACCCGCTAACAGAGACTCTAACCATAAATTTTTCAACTTTTATGGTCTTCGGCATCAAAATAAATTTTTGGACAGTTTTTCCCTGATCCTTTTGCCCGAAATTGATGGTGGAAATTGTTACTTATCCTACTCGTATAAACTAAAATAGATGCACAAACATAAATGAATTTAACAGTACAGAAACAACAACAAAGTGTGTGGTGAAACAGTCCTTTCCAAGCATGGAAAAATCAAAGAACGAAATACTCTCTTGTACTTCACTCACAACTTTCTTTGCTCATAAGGAGTAGTACTGACTAGTCTTGGACTCCAATCTCTACTACTAAGCACAGTAAACTTACTTCTAGATGCTTTACTGTCTATGTGTAAACAGAATGAGTGTCAAAAGATTTGAAGGAGATTTTTTGTACATTGATTCACTCACCACCTAAGGATCGACTTCCCCATCAGTGGCACCAATGTTAGCGGGTCGCCTGGACGGACGTCTGCAGCATAGCTTTTTGGTACTAAGATAATGTCAATATGCAAGGAAGCGACTCGGGATGGGGCACAGGGACTTAATGAGAGTGTCAATCTCACTAAAGTTAACTCATAGGTCTATTCATACTACAACAAAAGCAAATCAACCACTTCCTACTCAGAAAATTAGTCTATGTCCAATCTCACTACTCTAGGTTATCACGCCTTTTTGGCATCCAAACGAATTTGGAATGCAACGAAACTTAAGGAGAGGTATCACAACACTATACGAAAAGGTCCCCTTTAAGCATAGAAACACTTATCCAAGGTCAAAACATCAAAAAACAAGCATGTTAAACCTCAAATCAATGCATTTAGCTCACAAGCAAGACTTTTCAGACCACAACAAAATTGAGAATGATTACACTTAGATTGTAGAGCAAGAGACAAGGAACACAATGTGCTATGCGGAAATGAATTTTGATTACTAGACAAGGAGAAAAGTGGATTACATAGCAGCAAGAGGCTCTCACAGTGAACGTCCAATCTTCCCCTTAGCTAATGATAATGTGTTTTCAAAAACTAAGGGTTTTGACTTAAGAGCTAAGGGGACTTTCCCGTGGCCATTCGGCCACTTATTGTAGGTAAAGCAATGCAACACTATTAACTAGGAGAGCATAAACAAATGTATGCATGCTTCTTGATGTTTTGGATTTCAAAAACCCCTTCAATAGATTTACCTCTATCGGTTATTTATGCCCCTAATGTATGATAAATTGTGTAAGGATTTAGCATATTTAATACACTTCCATTGAATGCACATGCTTTTTGGCATACTTCATAGTGGAAACCCTGGGCCCAGTAGTAGTTGAGGCTTGTCTCCCCCTTAATCTGCATAATCTGGGCTTTTTTGCTATCTTGGTAGTGGTGGTAGAGGTTGCAACCTCAAAATTATGTATGGCCTTTCCCTCAGATATCTTTTGTTGCTCATTTGTCTCATGATTGGTCCACTTTTGCTTGATCACACACCACTCCACGACACATGGCACAGTTTCTACCACTGGTGGTTTGTATATTTGAGTTTTGGCAATAGCTTCGGTTCATCCTTCTAATCAATTCTTTGACCATTTGATCAACATATGGCCCGGTTGCAGCATGAACATTTTTCTTTGTTGTGGCTTCACTTATGATAGAAGAGGCAATGCTAATCATATTGTTTTCATCTTCTCTTACCTCTCCATAAACCTTACAGTCATCCACTAGATACAATGCTTCTCTAGTGAATTTCTCAATTGTCGTCCAAGATTTCAAGTGTAGGTCCTTTTTGAGAGTCTTGTTACTCAAGCCCTCTATGAAGAGAGATGATAATGTCTCATCTTGTGGTAATTCTTGTACGCAACACCTCTCTATGTATTGTTTAAAGTGAAGAGAAGATTTCTTCACTTTCTCATTCTCTTTGGGACAAGCTGTTATGCTTGATTCCCTTTTGGAGAATATATCAAAAAGTTCATGCATAAGTTGCTCTATGCTTGGAAAATCTCTGTTGTTCAAAGGTTGGAACCATGTCAAGGTTGTTCCGTACAATGTCAACCCAAATCCCTCGTGCTAAGTATGAAAATTTTCCACCTTTTTCAGCTCTCAAAACATGTTTAAATAGTGAAACAAATGCATATGGATATCTCAATGCATTGTACTTCTTGGCAACACACTTCACTACTCAATATGGTCACATTCATTGTGTTTTGGAAACCATTCTCCCAACTCCAAGTTCTCTTGCGAGGACATCTCTAACTTGTTTAAAGAGTGAAACAAATGCATATGGATCTCTCTGCATTGTACTTCTTGGCAACACACTTCACTACTCAATATGGTCACATTCATCGTGTTTTGGAAACCATTCTCAAAACTCCAAGTTCTCTTGACAGGATATCTCTAGCCTTGTCCACTAAGAACTCTAGCTAGAGTTTGTTTGTGGCTCCCTCCTCAGGTCACACATTTCTTGCTTCTATTCAAGTATTGAAATTCTCATTGTATGGATTGTGCTAAAAGATTCACTACCCCTATATGTAGTCATTGGAACCCTCAACCCCAAGGATCCCATTGGTCTCAACACTAAAAATTGCAATTGACTAAATGAGTCAGCAATTCTTGTCTATCCGAACTCAATCTTGTTGTTTCTAGTCTTGTCTCTGATACATTAGGTCTCAACGTGCCAGGAGTGACATAATACTGATAGAGTGGGTCTTCAAAGTAAGTATATCTCTCAAGATCCTTACGATCTATTGTAGAGTATCTCGGCCCATACTTTTCAAGCATGATCACATAAGTATCTCTACCCTCAACGTAAGTAAAACATACAATTGCTTGTGTTGTGACAGCTCTCCAATGTAGGGCTCCTCACACTTCTAATAGAGCACTTTCTCTCCATTATCATACTTGTACAACCCCGCATGAGTGATGTCCGTGTTGACTCATGTTGTTTTTTTTAATCACCTTATTTTTGAATTTTCAATGTCTAACTTTGATGGCTTATCCTTTGACTCATTGTCAACTTTCTCTTTTGTGCCTAGCATTTCTCATTTGTCCACAACATAGGGATCTTTCACAACTAGATACATTATTCCCTCATCATGTAAGCATCGATCACCACCTTAGTCCAAAGGCACTACGTCCTTGAACTCACTAGGTCTCTCTTCTAATTTTATGCACTAGCAATCTATACAGTCCTTGTAAATTTTTGCACTTTGGTTGTTTTCAAATTGGTAATTTAAGTGCAACAATTTTATGGTTGATGCAGGTTGGGATGGTCTTGCTCCCACGTTTGTTCCCTTTTTAAAACTCACAAAGTTTAAATCCCTTAGCCATGTAAATATAGGATCTCTCTGATGACGTATCAGATAGGCTTTCCTCTAAGATCAATGATTCACAATCTCCTCAATGAAAATACTACTAACTTGGTTTCCTACGTTAGGTTTATAATCAAATAGAATCCACTTAATCTCAAATATATCAAAAATCACTCTAATAGAACCCTTCATGTAACCTTTTCCATTGCTTCCAACTTTCCTTGACTCAAAGTAACCTCAAACCATAATGCTCTAGCCCTTGAAATCTATACAACAAACACATGATGGCTTTGAGCTCAGAGCCGCTTGTTAGTCACAATTCCAGAATTGACAAAACAATCCCATCCTTGGTATTTTTTATCACACTTTTGGATTCTTTTGGCAACCTTGGTTTGGGAAGTATTGTTTCTAATGGTATCTATTACATACTAGAAAAGTCTCTGTCCAAAATCTGAGATGGGAGACATGGACTGTGATCCATGTTCCATCACTTATGTACTTGGGATTAGGCTAGCTGATAGAATATGATGTTTATAGCCTAGCCCCAAAATCTTTTTGGATTTGGATTAGTTTTGGTCAGCGAAAAGTGAAATCTTGGGTCTCCCTTGGTTGTTTTTAACTATCCTTTGATTTTGTCTCTTTTTATCACATTTTCTTTTCTCAACGATATGTCTTTGGGAAAATATGTTTCTCTAAGTCTCAGCTACTCACTACTCAATTTCTAGCCAAAATCTATGATGAGGTACATGGATGGCAATCCATGTTTAACCTCCTTTTGACATGAAACTTGGTTATCTTGTAGTCTATGCTTTTTTGAAGCTATTCCCCAAATTGTTTTGGGTTTGGATGTTAAAAAAATTGAAAAACACTAAATTTTGGTCAATATGACTAGCTTTTGGTGATTTTTCACAATTTTCTTGATTTGAGTGAAATTTTGGTTTGAAATCGATCCCAAACTTTGGTTTCAATAGATTGACATTAGCAGATATCCGATGGTCTCAATTTTTGCTCACTCTATCTCTAGGCGACATGGATCGCAATCCATGTTCCATCATAAAACCTGATGAAACTTATTAAATTGCTTTTTGTGAGTTTTGAAAGGCCCTTAAGCACTAGCTTCTTGAGTTTTTATCAACTTTTAGGTCTCACCATCAAATTTCCTAAATTTTAGAGTTATGGTATTTTTGCCCCAAATATGGTTTTCAACCCTATTTTCCCTCATCTTTTTAGTCAAATCTAATGGTGTTGGCTTCTACTTACCCCACTCTTATGTGCTAAAAAGAAACTAGGAACAAAAATGGTGCAAATTAAAGTCATAATGGAAAATGGAACAATACTTTTAAAGTATCAAGAAGATTTGAAGAATGAAATGATTTTTGTATCTCACTCACAACTCTCTTTACTTATCAAGGATAGATGTAGCCGGTCCCTCAACTCTCGAATTTATCAAGAACTAATTCCACGTCTACATGCTTTACTGATATATATGGGAGGAGGGGAGGGGAAGGGGGGGGGGGGGGTTGATTAGTTGTAACGATTGGTCATCGGTGTGCACTAGAACTCGGATGAATTTATGGGAAGTTTTTTTCAGGTCACACATCAAATTTTGCATCAAGATGGTCATAGATAAGGGGTGATTTGGAGTAGGTCAAGGGTTGATTTATGCCACCTTTGGATGGGCCAGAATTGGATGAGTAGCTAGAGTGCAGGCTGACCGAGCACATAGATTGAAAGTCAAAATAAAATACATTGAGGGTACATCTAGTTATCAATAGGAGTGGTTCCTTAGTTCATTGTGAGTCACTATCCTACATACTCTTTGACTATTTTTACTTAGTTAAATTATGTGAGACCTAAATTTTATATGTAAGATAGGGGTATGATAGTTTTCTTCATTGATTGTTGTATAAGTGTAAAAAAGGGGTCATATTCCCTAATATGAGTTGTATATAGGGGTTTTATCAAAGTTGTCCGCTCGCAGGTGGCGTCCTGTTTTGTATAAAGAGTGAATCCCCCGGGACTAGAGGCGATGTCCACCCTGGATGGGAGCCCATCTAGGACATGAACCAACTAAAAGAAGAATGTGATGGTTGCTCCCCACCAGGTGATCTCCCATCTGACATCTACATTACAGGTTGATAATTATCAGAACCTAACGCTATATCTAACCTACATACTACTACATGCGTACATCCAATCCTCTCTTTACACCTAAACATACGTATAGAGAGGGTAGAGATAGACACAGACTATAGCTTCGGTTACTACTTGAATCTCGCAGCCTTTGAAAAAATGCACTCAAGTAAGTACACCCTCAGTTTAGAATATTGTTTATTGCAAAGAGTAGTGGAGTGGGTTTAACAGTGCTAATTTGGTATTGATTCCTATCGAGCTTGCTAACAGCACCATAGGCAAGTCTAAAAAGACTTCATTATTAAGACCATAGTTCTCGATGATGTCCCTCAAACCCTATAAACAGGCATGCCAATGGAGATAATAGATCCCAGTCCCACTTACCCTATTGCAATGAACAAATCCAACCATTCGAAGATTAAAAGAGTGCATCTCTCCTTAGGTAGAGAAGAATGAAACCTAAGTTCTGATCACTAACTATCTATCACTACACTGTCTTTATAGAGACACATAGAGGTCTAAGATGAGGGCAATAGAGTAGAGAGAGAGAGCAATAGGAGATTTTGTACTCCTATTGCTCTCTCCCTCTCTTTCTCTCCTTCTGTCCCTCTCTCTTCTCTCTCTCTCTCTCTCTCTCTCTCTCTCTCTTTCTCTCTCTCTCTCTCTCTCTCTCTCTCTCTCTCTCTCTCTCTTTATCCCTCTTTGTCTCTTTCTCTCCCTTTCCCTCTTTATCTCTCTCCCTCTATCTATCTCCCTATCTTTCCCTTTTTCTATATCTCTATCTCGATCTCTCCCTCTTTTCCTATCTCCCTTTCTCTCTCCCCCTGTGTGTGTGTGTGTGTGTGTGTGTGTGTCACCCTCCCTCTCTCCCTCTATCTATATTTCTCTCCCTCTCTGTCTCTCTTTTCTCTCTCCCTCTTTCCCTCTCAAACTCCCTCCCTCTCTCTCTCTCTATCTATCTCCCTCTGTTTCACTCTTTCTCTCTCCCTCTATCTCTCTTCCTCTTTCCCTTTATCTATCTCCTCTATCTCTCCCTCTTTCCCTCTCAATGTCTTTGTCTCCCTCTTCCCTCTCTAGAGCTCTGCCCTTTCCCTCTATCTCTATCTCTCTTTTCTCTTTCCCTCTCTCTCTCTCTCTCTCTCTCTCTCTCTCTCTCTCTCTCTCTCTCTCTCTCTCATGATTTCGCATGATCTCTCTTTTCTCTCTGCCTCTTTCCCTCTCTCATTAGGAAAAATTTGGACTCTCAAAGGGGCCCTATAAGCACTACAACAAAATAAGGTGTCATCGACGCTGATATCGACGCGGCGCGTCGCTATTCGCGTCGCTGTGAAACCAGTCGCTATTTGCGACGTGTATAGCGACGCAGAGTGCCACGTATATAGCGACGCAGATTGTCACACACATAGTGACGACCATAACAGAAAAAAAATTTCTTGGGCAGAGGGCAGGTAGCCTGGCCTGTGCCCAATTAAAAGATGGACACAGCCACAGCCAGACTTCCTGCCCTCTGCCCAAGAAAGCGAGCAGCACCAAAATATCAACCATGCTCCTGCGCGCAGAAATTTAGGCAAAGTTCCCTTTGTTGTTACAAAAACTTTTCAAAAACAACCATATCATGTATACGCCTCCTACATGCTATCCATGTAGGATCTCACATGAGATTTAAGGCCAATGAAAGAAAACCGTACCAACTGAAAAGCATAACCATAACTTAAAAGCATAACCATAACGAACCATAACCATAACTTAAAACCATAACCGGCTATAACCACTTTGATCAAAACCATAATGCAGATAACCATAACCATAAACAAAATTAACAATAACCATAAGCATAACCAGAAAGAGAAACAATAACTGTCTATACAATGACAATGACAATAATCATAACCATAAGGAAAACAATAACTGTCTGAACACTAACTGTTTGTACAAAAAAGAGACACAGAAGCGTGTCTGTGTCTCACAAAGCATATATATGAAATCTGGTCCACTAATGACTAGGCGTCGCAACCTGCACATAGGACAACTCACAAAATTAGTAATGATATTACTTCACATATACTAACTTAATTAAATCAACTTACACATATTAACGTTTCACCTCAAGCGATCAGCGAGACTGTAAGGCCTCCCAGTCTACAGGCTCTCCTGAAGCTTCAAGATCATTCACTACTTCATAGATACCTCTACGATATCCATCTGACTCCTCCTCGCGTGTCGAAGCTCGATGCATCGCAAGATTCTACGTTTATACAAAAATCAAAGTAATAAGAATACATGATTCATCGCGTTTTAAAAAACGCCATAGTTAAGATTGGATTAGGAACTCACAAACTCATAGCGAAAGGTGTCGAAGCCTCCGCTGCCAAGATGAGATGTCCCCTAGTCATCTGTCGTACCTGTGCGGCCTCACGCTGCTGTCTGAACCGCGTGGCCGCTGTCTGTTCATCCTCCCTGATCTGTAGCCACGTCTCGTGTGGGATGCCCGAAGGCTTCGGCGAGCCGGTCCTGAAAGCCTTCCGAGCTGCATCTCATCGATGTTTCAAGGTGTCCCGTGCAACACCCTTGATCCACCGCACCGGAACAACGAAAGAAACCGGAGCAGGCTGGTACTCTCTCAGGATGGTCTCCACTATGTAAATGACTTTTTCCTTTTCTTGCTGATCCCAAGACGTCAGAATGCTGGTCGAAAACTGCAGCTCCACGACCTGGCGAATCCGCTGTCGCATATCAGTCTCGACTCTATCCATGTCAACAGAACCATCTCCCCGTACAATATAGAGCATGGAGGCATTAGGATCGTGTGCCCCCCAAGGTGTCCGAGGTGTGCCAAGAGGTGTGTCGAGAGGTGTGCCTGGGTAGGGCGGGGGTCGTGAGCGAGGAGGGGTCGAAGCATCTGTGGACCCTCCTCCACAGCAACCACCACCTCCACCTGACGATCGCCGAGATCGGCGAGTGCGCCTATGCTGCGGAGATGAGGACGTACCCGCCTCTGCCCCACCCCTAGGTGTCGAAGTGGCCGTGATGGGAGAAGAAGGCATCGTACCCATAGGCGTCCTGAACCTCGTAGGCGTCCCCCCCCTAGGCGTCGGACCCTCGGGTGTGAAGCCCGGAGGCGTAGTACCCGTGCCTCTCGCTACCCAGTACTGAGAAGCCTCTGCCATCTGAGCAGGCGTCATCCGTGTAACAAAGCCCATGAATGCATCTGCACTCATGGAAGCGGGATCTGGAATCTCTTCTGCCATACTAAAGTCCTGCACAAAGAAAGTAAAACAAAGCGTCAGAACACAGTTGTTTAAATTAACTTTAAGCTTAACTTTAAATCAAAGTCTTCACACAAACACTTACAGGCCTAGGCCTCGACGAGTGAGGCATCATCGATAAGATCTTGCACCGTATCTTCGTCTATCTATAATTGCAAACATAAATCTGCCCCAACTCGTTTTGGCAGATTATCTTTATCCATTGCATCTTCATCTACAAGTGTCAATTCTGGCTCGTCTACATCATCCCTCATATATCTGTCAGCTTTCTCTGCCATACCTTCATCCATCTCATCTAATGTCACAGTAGTATGAACGTCATCTGACTGACTTTACTCCAGGAGATCTTGCCCTTCAAATACTTGCTTATTTCTTGGAGCAACCTGAACCACAAACCACCATTGTCGCTCTCGAGGTTTTGGTACAAAGACCACTTGCTCGCAATGTTCGGGGAGAGCAAATGTGTCGCTCGCATCTATCCAAATCTTTGTAGAATCTATTTTCACAAGTTTGTTTCCATCTCTGCATACCGTTGCATTGCGACCAGAAGTAATCACCTTGAATCACTTCACATCCAACAAAAACATCTCAACCCGCCTGAAGCTTACTTTCAGGATATCTGACACCAGACCACAGTAATCCAGGTTGCTAGTGCTCTCATTCATGTCTCTAGCACTGGCCCTGCTCTTTTGCATGAAACTAACCATTACCCCACTGTCAAACTTGTTTCTTCTGCTGTCAATTTGTTGTGTTATGAAATGCTTTCCATGCGACCACAGTGCCATGTATGTATGATACTTCCAGTCACATCCAATAGCCAGCTCTTCCTCTTCTAGAGATATGGGTTCTTCAATCTGTCGAGCTGCTCTCACTGTCTTGTCCAACCATGCCATTGTAGGGAATTCAGGTAGAGGAGTGAGATAGTCTGGCAAGGGTAAGCCTCTAGTCGTTCGACTTCGCCTGAAATCCTGTCGCTCTAGATTCCGTCTCTCTGCCTCTTCTTCGTACCTTTCAAGCCATTTTTGCATCGGCGCTGAATTTAGTATACAGAACTTCATGATCTTTTCTCGCATGGCCAGGTTCATTTTCTTCGGCACCCCTTGCCCTTACGGCTCCTCTCCCACCAGTCTTGCATCCTCCTCATCGCTCCACAGTCGAGGCATTTCTGGGTTAGAAACGGATAGAAATTCGGTCGTCAATACAAGAGACTCTTGCACCAGCCATTCTTCTGCCATGCTCCCCTCTGGACGTGCTTTTTGGCGAACAAAACCTTTAAGTGTTTTCATGAACCGCTCTAGAAAGAACATCCAACGGCTGTGGAATGTACCTGCCCCTACAACCTCATCTACTACATGGACGAGCAAGTGCATTTGGATAGTTAGGCAGCTCGTGGGTAGATACTTCTCAATCATGCAAACTGGCTCAATGGAGTTAGCCCTTGCGACTGCAATAGATTCCTCCCGTATCTCCTTGGAAGAGATCCACCGCACTAGCTCTGAAATCTTGTATATGCAGGTCCGCACTTCCTCCGTTAAACACCCCTTGATCGCAATTGGAAGAATGAATTGCAAGAACTTATGCCAGTCATGTGATTTCAACCCTGACAGTTGATCGTCACGGGTGAATGCTGTCTTGAGACATCGCATATATCCTGTTGGCGTCCTGAAGTCTGAAATCACCCTTTTCACTTGTCGCTCTTCGTTTTTTAGCAATCCCCATGGCACTCTTGGAAGTTTTGTTTGACCAGCTGCATTGGTGAAAGGCCACAGCTCTTGCATCTTTCCAACCGACTGCAAATCATCTCGTGAAGCTCGATTGTCTTTCATTCCCATGATTGTCTTCCAGAGGAGCTCTCCCACATTCTTGAATATATGCATTGGATCCAGCAAATGGTTAATTAGTAGATCACCCCAGTATGGCAATGTATGGAGAATGGGCAAACGTTTCATTCCTGGAACAGGTTTCCCCTCATGTTGCTCCCATCGGCGACGCCACTCTTGTACAGGCATAGGACGACATTCAACGCGACCAAGCTGGACTTCGCGCAAGTGATGGCCATCTGAAAGATAACGGTGGTGGCCTTGATAAATTGTCTTTCGAAGAGAGGTAGAATAGCGCACATCCAAAGACTGCCCGCAAATTGGACATGCATTGTATCCCGAAGTTGTTAGTCCTGCATATATCAAAGCATGAATGAAGCCAAGGCAAAGGGCTTGCGAATAGCGAGAATTTTGTAAATCAATAACCATTACCAGAAGCTTCTTCGTATCCTGGCCAATCATGCATAGTCCACATAAGAAGTCCATGGATCCTTGCATGTTGTTGTCCTACTGGTTCAACCGCATCTGCTATGTCGATCCCATGCCATAACTCCTGGAGCTCGTCAACTAGTGGAGCTAGATAAACATCCATGTTTTCTGCCTTGAACTTACCAGGTACAATCAAGCTTAAAATCAAATGAGCCTTCTTGATAGCAAGCCATGGCGGGAGGTTGTAATTGATAAGGCACACAGGCCAAGTGCTCCATGACGAGCTTCTCAAGCCAAATGGATTGACTCCATCCATTGCCATGCCCAAACGCAAATTGCGTGGTTCACTCTTAAAATGTGGCTAGGTATCTTCAATGTGTCTCCAAGCCTTCGAATCAGCGGGCACCCTAAATGTTGCATCAGTGGATCTATTCGTAGAATGCCACCGCATAAACTTTGCAATGGAACCACAACGAAACATGTTTTTTATCCTAGGAATAATAGGGAAATGCCGCAACACTTTAGCTGGCACTGTCTCGCCAACTGCATCTTGTTTGTAGTGCATTGCTCCGCACTTAGGACACGACAGACAATCTGCGAATTCATTTCAAAAAAGAATGCAATCATTTGGACATGCATGAATCTTGTTGTAGTCCAAGCCAACTGAGGTCAGAAGTTGCTTTGCGTCTGCCCTGGAGGGGGGCATTTCATTGCCAGTCGGGAGAAGTTTCTCCCGCAATAACCTGTTTAAGCCACATTAAATTAAAAAGCTCTCCGAGCATATCACCGTTGCAATCGGAAAATATCTTTTGTAAATTACGTACCTAAACAAAGCAGTGACGCTTGCATCTGACCACCCGTACACTGACTGAAGATTCAAAAACGCCAAACCAGTACGAAGCACAGATATTTTGGCACCTTCATAGATTGGTTGACGTGCCAACTTCCTCAACATGTCTTCAGGAGATAGGCGCACGACTTCTGGTGCTGCTTCGTTCACGTTCTCCTCGCTTGTCTGGAAGAAGGCATCTAGCATCTCCTCCATGCCGTCATCTTCTGTCTGTAAGCCCTTTTCTGCTTCCATCCGTGGCTCTATATTGGTCGAACCTTCATGCATAATCTTTTTTCTCTCTCTCTCTCTCGCATGTAGGTGCTATGTCACGGAAACCAATGCCCGTTCCGTAGGAGTTGTATTGCAAATTTTGTACGATTTCTCTAGCAAACTCTCCGTAATTGTGCACATGCTCATTACATATCATACGCTTGCGCAGGATTTGATACTTGCAGAGCGTGCACAAGCATGCAATCTTTTCCTCCATGTTAGTTGATGACGTTGCCATCTACAATGATTATGAATGTTGTTTTAATATATATATATATATATATATATATATATATATATATATATATATATATATATATACACTCCTCACAATGTAAACTACCTCGCATTATCTAGTCTTGCCCAATCTCCGTACACCTCGGTCCAGAGGTGTACGGAGATCAGGACCACCGGTTCAAAATATCGTCTTTATTGGTCAAATCCTATATGGGTAGACACATACGTGCACTCCCAGGTGTACATGGCAATGCATGTAGCAGGAAAAACCCCTTTGCCTCTTTTAGTTCCATAGTTTCTTCTCTGTCTACGTACCCTATCTCTCGTTCTTTCTCTCTCGCTCTCGCTCTCGCTATCGCTATCTCTCTTTCTCTCTCTCTCTCTCTCTCTCTCTCTCTCTCTCTCTCTCTCTCTCTCTCTCTCTCTCTCTCTCTCTCTCTCTCTCTCTCTCTCTCTCTCGCTCTCGCTATCTCTCTTTCTCTCTCTCTCTCTCTCGATCTCGCTCTCGCTCTCGCTATCTCTCTTTATCTCTCTATTTCCCTATTTTCCTATCTCTCTCTATTTCTCTATTTTCCTATTTCTCTGCCATAACTCCTGGAGCTCCACTTCCCTCTCTCTCTCTCTCTCTCTCTCTCTCTCTCTCTCTCTCTATATATATATATATATATATATATATATATATATATATATATATATATATATATATATATATAACTCTCTTTCTCTATCTCTCTATTTCCTATCTCTCTCTCTCTACTTACCTCTCTCGCTCTCTACTTCCCTATCTCTCTAATGATCGAACGAGTGACTGATCTAGGGAGATCTAGACGCCCACGACTGCGGAGGACTACACAACATCGACAAAGGCTGCATGAGAGGATCTAGCTAGGTCACTTTGGCTCGACATGCACAACGCCCGGTCAGAGTACTGACCATGGAGGAGATCTACCTATCCCAACTAGCTCGTTTAGCCGTTTAGTCCACGCCCAACAGTTTAGGATTCCATAATATTTTATTTTGTCATCTTCTTACTCTGACTTTGTATCAGATCCATCACATTGTAACTTTCTTGTCTCATGTCTCATAGGTCACTTTGGCCTTTCGAAGACGTTAATATAACATTTCATTTCATTTCTCTCTTTAATTTTTTTTTTCTTTAATTTTAATTTCCTAAGCATACATTAATTCTCTCTCTCTCTCTCTCTCTCTCTCTCTCTCTCTCTCTCTCTCTCTCTCTTTGATTACCTACACACACACACACACACACACACATTTCTCTCTCTCTCTCTCTCTCTCTCTCTCTCTCTCCTACACACACACACCTCTCTCTCTCTCTCTCTTTCCTACACACACACACACACCGCTCTCTCTCTCTCTCTCTCTCTCTCTATTTCCTACACACACACACACACACACACATACACACACCTCTCTCTCTCTCTCTTTCCTCTACACACACACACACCTCTCTCTCTCTCTCTCTCTCTCTCTCTCTCTCTCTCTCTCTCTCTACCTCTACATCGTGTGTGTGTGTGTATATAGGAGAGAGAGAGAGAGAGAGAGAGATAGAGAGAGAGAGGGGTTGGGGAGGGTGGAGATGGACATAATACCTGCGCAACAGGTTTTGGCCAAGACCCGAGCAGGCGAAAATGGCCCCTGGGCGTGGGTTTCGCTTTTTTCCCCCAATTTTTTTTTGCGTCACTATACACATCGATTTATGTGTGGCAAATAAAGGCCTTTCCACACATATATCGGCACGCATTGCGACGTGTATAGCGACGCGTATAGCGACGCCCGCTAATGTCTTCGATATACGCGTGGAAAAGCATGGCCCTCGATATATACGCGTCGATATCCTCATTTAGTGCTGTAGTGAAGGAGGTTTTACTTTGCATCTCTTGTCCAAATTAGGTAGCCTGGTGAAGTACATAAACGCTTTGTCAAAACCCTATCAACCAACATATCATTGAGAAGATCTTAGAAAGTAGGTTCTAGATCCCCAAACTCTAGAAAATTTGGAGTTGATTTGTAGAAGTTATGGCCTCCCCATTGAAGTTGAAATTTGGGGAGAGAACATTTATAAGAGAGAGTTGTCACATCAAAAAATGGAATCTTCTATAATATAAGGAATCTAGTGGCATGCTATATATCAATGGAGTTTTGATTTCATTTATAAAAAATTTACCGTGCAACCGCTTTGGACAAGAGAGAGAAAGTCAAAGTCCTTATAGGGCCCCTTTGAGAGTCGAAATTTTCCCTAATGATCTCTCTCTCTCTCTCTCTCTCTCTCTCTCTCTCTCTCTCTTTTCTCTCTTCCTCTTTCCCTCTCTCGTAAGGGAAAATTTGGACTCTCAAAGGGGCGCTATAAGGAGGTTTGACTTTGCCTCTCTTGTCCAAAGTGGGCAACATGGTGCATTACGAAGAGGATGGGGTCTAGAGGGCCTTTTTATTTTCCATGAGCTTATTAAGGTGATTAAGATTTTGACGAATAGGTGTTTTCCATGTGTGCAAGAATGGTGGGTGTGTAAGAGATGTGTGAGAGTGGTCAAAGGATACACTTTTCCTCCCAAAAAGGTGGATAATTTTATGATTTTCGGCCTTTCATAACTCCCACATTTGATCTCTTATTTGAGTAGAGATCATAGATCTACAGTCTACACATTGAGCTCTTTCATAGATATGCTACATGATATGGTTTTACCCACTAGATTTTAAATTCCATTTTAGGAGGAAAATTTGAATTCGAATAAACTTGCCATTTTGTCTGTTTGAATTCAAAAGTTTTCCATTGATTAATTTCTTAATACTAAAGGTTTGACTTCGTTAAACTACCAAATAAAGAGGCCCTCCTAGAACCCATTCTCTTCCTAATGGAAGTACATAAACGCTTTGTCAAAACCCTATCAACCAGCATATCATTGAAAAGATCTTAGAAATTAGATTCTAAATCGCCAAACTTCTACAAATTTGGAGTTGATTTGTAGAAGTTATGGCCTCCCCACTGAAGCTAAAATTTGGGGAGAGATTCTATTTATAAAACAGAGTTGTCACATCAAAAAATGGAATCTTCTAGAATATAAGGAATCTAATTAATGGTGTACTATATATCAATGGATAGATCTCAATGAGTACATTCTAAATCCAAAAGGTAGGAAAATTAGTTTTTATTCCATTTGTAAAAATTCTGATGTGCGCTCGTTTTGGACAATCGTTTCCATAGACAAAGGGTGTTTTTTCTTTTAGCTTTGTCCAACCTTGGCGCATTTAGGTCAATGAATTGGCTTGGTATATGATTTGATCTCTATATGCATTTAGGTCCAAGATTCTCCATAAATTACTCAACAAACTGAGCCTAAAGTAAGTGTTCTATAGTCTTCGACTATGCAACCATATGTGAGAAGGCATCGCCAAAAGTTATCAATACATCATATTTATGCTTACAATAAAGTATCTAGCTACTATCACACCACCAAAAAGTTATAAATGTGTGTGACCTCAAAGCCAGAACCCATAAAAACTGAACACCATTACAATCAGAAGAAACCTTATCTATACAAGTAAAGGGCCAGTATGTAATCTCAATGAATTGATTATTCATCTTTGGACATATCATGTGCGCTAACAAGAAAAAGAGTATCATAGAAAAATATGTTTTCTAGAACCCAAAGTAGCTGAGGAGGTGCAGATACTCCTACCTGAATAATGTTGTGTCTTTCCATGGTCGACATTGCATAGAGGATAGAAGGGAGATGTAGCCTAAGAAATCACTTCTTCATCCTTCAAATGGCAAGGGTTACATTTTCACTCATATCGATGGTTAGAGTATATTTTTCAAAACCATATGGCCTTAGATTGTCGGAACTCCATGTTTTGTTGCTTCCAGATATAGCATATAAAAAATAACAAAATACATGTGCCCATGAGTAAGGTACTGACAAGTGTGACCTTGTGATTGGAGTTCACAAGAAGACACCATGAATGTTTAGGCGCACAAAGCCTCCTTCCATGATGGATACAAAATTCCTAGACAAGGCCACCAATTGTGCGTGCACGCACGTGTGTGTGTGTGTGTGTGTGTGTGTGTGTGTGTGTGTGTGTGTGTGTGTGTGTGTGTGTGTGTGTGTGTGTGTGTGTGTGTGTGTTACACACAGAGAGAGCACGATGACTACATCCGTTGGCAGATGAAAGAGAGAACGCCACCATGTTCCTATGTGTGAACACATGGGTGAGTGTGTATGTGTGTGTGTGATGGAAAGAGAGACCCAACAAGGGTCGCAGGAGGGGTTGCATGAGTGTGCACGTGGGTGTAGCATGATAAGGTGTACCCCCTCTCAACAATTGCCCCCACCAAGACAGCCAAGAAACAACCTCTTTTTTGCCATTCTGACGTACATTTGACTTGCTTGCACTTACTTTGAAGAGGCAAGATTTGGTAGAGCACATAGTTGCAAACACGATGGAAGGCTCTGATCTTCATTTTTTCACATCTAAATGGTAATTTTATTGTGCAAGGACTAATGTGGTTCAGCTTGTCGCCACAGCATTGTGACCTTGATGAAGAAATACTTATAAATTTTTATGGTCTTTTCTTCTTTACTTACCCTCTTGCACATGAAATGTTCATTTGGCAAGCTAGTTAACTTGATTTATTGATAATTTTTTGGATCTTTGCATGATTAATATTCATTTTTCTTTGTTAGAATTTCTATTTACAAAAACCTATTTTTTTAACACCAGATATCTAATGATGTAGAGCTTATTTTGCATGACCCAGTAGTCATTTGATAGATTATGACCCAAGGAATGTCACCATCCAAAACAAATTTAACTTCAACGGTTCATTTTTATAAGATCTACCTTAGAAAATAACAAAGACTACCTAGAGAACCTTGATATAGGTTTCTTTTTAATCTAATAAATAATCTACATTGCCACTCATTTTGATTTTCATATATGTCATAACTCTTAGTGTAAGCTCCTCATACCAAAAATTTGAGTAAGGGAAAGACACGTTTTCATTGAATTAATTTTTTTCACTTGCACCATTCACTTGAGGTGTGCCTCCTTAGGTTTGGTAAATACCAAACCTAGAAATTTCGATAGTTGTAACCAACCATGGCTTGGTTCTACTCTCCCAATCCTAGTTGGCTAGTCCACCTCACCAAAAGGTCCATGTCATCACCCCATCTCACCTTCCACATCACCACAATCAACACTTTGACCATAACACTTGGCTTGCCATGTCACT
Source organism: Adiantum capillus-veneris (assembly GCF_014529385.1). Taxonomy (NCBI): domain Eukaryota; kingdom Viridiplantae; phylum Streptophyta; class Polypodiopsida; order Polypodiales; family Pteridaceae; genus Adiantum; species Adiantum capillus-veneris. The sequence continues at coordinate 17,428,215 of NC_140948.1, read as the reverse complement.
CTAATTGCCAACTCATCCACCCTCCACTTCCACCTTGCATGCCACTTCACCTTAAGTGCCATGTCATCCACCACCTCACATGCATGCCACGTGTAAGTATTGCTTGCATGGCTTGCCACATCACTCACCACCTCATGAGCCACCAAGCATGCCACATCGCCACCTTGCCAACTCATCACGTCCTTTTTTGCCACCTAATCATGAATGACATGTCACCATTTTGACATGTCATCAACTCTACCTTCTTGCCTATTTTAGGTGTCAGGCATTACCGCGGTTATTATCGTGGATATTACCATGCCCATTACCGCGCCCATTATCGCGTCTATTACCGCGGCCAGTCATTTCAAATGGATACATGCGAATCCGAGGTTGCAGAGGAGGACGGGGGGAGGGGGGGGGGGGGGGGGGGGGGTTTACAAACCACCCCCTCTACCCTTAGCTATCCATTATTTCATTTTTTATCCTTTTGAGTTTTTTGATGAAGATTTTTATTTTTTTATGGATACTTTATTTTGTAGTACTTTTAAATGTTTATTAATTGCATTTTTTAAGCTCTCTTTTAGTTAAAAATAAAGTTAGCACTCATTGTCATTTATTCCTTTTGAAAATGTTGTTTATGTAATTTTTTCAATGGAATTTAGGGGTTTTCTAATTATTTATTTTTTAGGACACATGACTAAATAAGCAACATTTTGCGTGTGCAGGACATCGACTGGGATGATTGTGGTTCCTCTGGAGGCCCTGAGCGCAATTTTTGGCTCAAGGAAAAACTCCCTTGTCCTTGCGCCAAGTGCAAAAGGACAATCCCTCCCTTGAGGCGCATTTCCTTGGAGCACATGGAGAACAAAGGGCTTTGGCATCCTCGAAAAAGCGCTCAGAGAGATGAGAGCGTGACTCACCCGTGGCTTGAGGAGGTGCCCCATTGGTCTGTATTCGGTGGTGGTGCACCGACGTGTAAGGCCGAACGGTAGAGGCAAGAGCGACTAGGCGATTTTGGTGCACCGCATGGTGATCCTCCCATTGGCTCTACTTCGGGATCTCCTATGGTGTCTCCCTCGCATTTTGAGGTAGAGGATGAGCACATGTTCGACATGTGTGATGAGTTACTAGCTCATGAGCGGGACGTATGCGAGGAGGATTGTCAGCCCTGCACTAAACGGGCTACCGAAATGGAGGATAGATTGATGACAAGTGCCCGAAAACCTCTTTACAACGGTGCATGGTACTCGATGCTCCGAGCATCGTTGGAAGTCCTCAACTTGCAAGAAAAATTCGGTTGGAGTAATGCAAGTGTCAATGCACTACTTTTGTAATTATGGAATGTGGCTTTTATATACTCTCCACTCGCTTTATGGTGCCGTCTTCATGCAATTATACTAATACTCATGTTTGTTGTAGTTTGATGGGCAAAATGTTGCTAAAAGATCACCAAATGCCTCCAGATCGTCAACGAGCTAGATCATATGTCACTGCACTTGGAATGGAGTATGAGCACATCCATGCGTGCATCAACGTTTGCATACTATACCGTAATGAGCATGCACATGCTACCTCATGTCCCGTGTGTGGGGAGGCACGATACAAGACAGGAGTGAGCGGGGTGCACTACTCCGCAAGGTATTGAGACATTTTCCATTAATTCCTCGCATCCAACACATGTTTAAAAGTAGGTCTATCGTAGAGCTTCTCGCTTGGCACGCAAACCATCGCTCAAATGATGGAATGATGCATGTCCCTGCCGATTCACCTGCATGGAGGCACATCGAAACTCAATGGCCAAAGTTTGGGTTGGAGCCTCGACACTTGAGGCTTGGGTTAGCATGTGATGGTGTCAACCCCTTTGGCACTAAGTCTACTTCATGGAGCACTTGGCCTGTGGTGATCGTCAACTACAATATTCCACCATGGGAGACAACCAAGAAGGGCAATATACTTCTTTCCTTGCTTGTGCCAGGAAAGTACAAAGTGTCAAATATTGATGTCTACCTCGAGCCCCCCATTGAGGAGTTGGAGGAGTTATGGAGAGGCATTCCTGTTGTCAATGTCTCACTTGCAAAGGGGGGGAGAGAGGCCATTATGCATGACTATCCTAGGCTTGGAGAGATTTCTGGTAACCCCCTTTCCTCTATCTCTCCCTCCCTCTTTCCCTCTCTCCCTTTAGTTCACTCATCTCTCTAACCATATGATATGTATGCAGGGTTGTCCACATCGGGGCACAATGCATGTCCTACTTCACTACAAGAGGCTCTTCATATTAGCGACGCTCACACAGCGACGCTCAAAAAAAAAATTCCCGACGTCGCTATAAGCGTCGCTATGAGCGTCGCAAATTTACAAAGAAATTTGCGACGCTCATAGCGACGCTTATAGCGACGCTCATAGCGACGCTTATAGCGACGCTCATAGCGACACCGGCTGGGGTAAAAAAATAACCGAGCGCGCCCAAAAACTCAGATCTCAGATCTGAGTTTTTCGGCGCCCTCAAGCAAGGAGCAGGTAACGCTCTCCCTCACTCTCTCTCTCTCTCTCTCTCTCTCTCTCTCTCTCTCTCTTCTCCACACACACACACACACACACACACACGAGGAGAGAAAGGAGAGCCAGGTATGCTCCTTCCCTCTCCTCATTCTCATGTTCCCTTCCCCTCTTTCTCTCTCCCTCTCTCTCTCTCTCACACACACACATAGTGTTTTTGAGAGAGAGAGAGAGAGAGAGAGAGAGAGAGAGAGAGTACAAACAAAAACAAAAACGCACACACACATACATAAACAAAGAATGCACACACACATTGAGAGAGAAAAAGAGAGAGAGAGCATGCATAAACAAAAAACGCACGCATTGAGAGAGGAAAAGAGAGAGAGAACATGCATAAACAAAAAACGCACACATTGAGAGAGGAAAAGAGAGAGAAAACATGCATACGATCCAAAAAAACGCACACATATTGAGAGAGAAACTAATTTAACGTCGTAGGAAACTAATTAAAATTAAAAGACCTAAAGATCTAGCCGACGAGGAGTTGAACTCAAGACCTATTATTCAAGAGGGAAATGGCATAATCAATCTATCATACTTGGCATGGGTGATAGAAAGGTTATACCATTTATCTCTTTTTATTGGCACACACATCCACACACGCGCACACACACAAGAAGAAGAGAGTTATAACGTCGTAGGAAACTATCTTAAAAGACGTTAAAGATTAGGTTATATGTAGACTTACATTAAATTAGATTTAGGTTTATTTTTAACTAGATTTACGTTTATTTAAGCTAGATTTAGATTTACGTTATATTAGATTAGATTTAGGTCTCCATAGACTGTGATGCCTGCATGAAGCGGGTGAAGAAAGCCCTCAATGGAATATAGGGTATTGCTGCCTTCACTCATGGTGGGCTCCGTCGATCCAAAAGTACTGGTGAAATGTCTTCAGAAGATAGGGAAGAAGGTGGATCTTCAGGGCGGCAAGAGTCACTACATCCCCGACACAATGACCATCTAGACAACCTCTAGTCATTAGACTTACGTTAAATTAGATTTAGCTTTATTTTTAGTTAGATTTACGTTTATTTAGATTTACGCTTATTTACGTTAGATCGAGTCCACGCAAGAATTACTTACGGTTTAGGGTTTAGAGTTAGACGAACAGTGAAAAGATCTACTGTGAAAAGATGTTAAGATGAACTGAAGTGCTACAGCTAGAGAAGAGGCAAAAGGGTTTTGTCCACTACATGCAGTATCATGTGGACGTGGGTGTGTAGATTTCTTGTACCCACAAATATAGGTATTGAACAATAAAGACAAGATTATAACCCGGTGGTTCTGATCTCCGTGCACCTCTAGACCGAGGTGTGCGGGGATTGGACATGACTAGAGAATGTGAGGTAAAGAGAGAGAGAGAGAGAGAGAGAGAGAGAGAGAGAGAGAGAGAGAGAGAGAGAGAGAGAGAGAGAGATAAGACGAAGAATGCCAATAGAATATTAAATTTTTTGTCCAGGTTATAATTTTTTTATCCTCATTATGAGTAGCGAAGAGGATGTGGGACCGTCCAACCGAAACACCTATCTCTCAACGAGGGTCTTATGTCCTTGTAATCAATGCAAGCATGCTATGCGACGGACAAGACGTGTTTCTTTGCAGCACGTTCGCGAATTTGGCGAGTTCGATCCATCTATTATAAATCGAGTTGTTGCCAATTATAACTCGTCGAACTCTGACGCTGGCCAACAAGCAGCAATCTTGCAACCCAATAGACGTGTTCGCAGGCGCTTTGGTCAAGCAGCATATGTGAGGCCACAAGATGTAGCCTCTGACAGCTCGGGGGATGATCATGCAGAGCACATTCCCAACGAGGCAATGTTTGAGCCCGAGATTGATGAAATGATCGAGACGATCATGGATTCAGAAAGGCTTATCTATGATGATATGAAAAGTGAAGCCGATACGCCATTGTATAATGGAGCACGTATGTCTAGATTGAAAGCACTCCTGGTTCTTCTCAACATGCAGGCAAAGTTTGGATGGAGTGACACTAGCGTCACAGCGCTTTTCGGGTGATCTATTACAATTAGTTTACTTTAATAGAACTCTAAATGTATAATGATCAGATAGATTTTTACACGACTGTATCATATTTTTATGTTGTGTAGATTGCTGAAAGAGCACATACTACCAGCTGACAATGTGATGCCAGATTCCCGAGATGAAGCAAGAAAGATTTTGCGAAACTTGGGGATGGATTACAATTCTATCCACGCTTGTCCTAATGACTGCATTCTTTTCAGAGGGGAATACATAGACATGGAGAAGTGTCCGAAATGTGATTCCGAAAGATATCGAGTAAATCTCCACGGGACAAAAATTCCACAAAAGGTTTTGCGACATTTCCCTCTGCTTCCTCGCATCAAGCATTTCTTCGAATGTAAGTCCATGGCCGCCCTAGCATCATGGCATGAGGAGAATAAATCTTCGGATGGTGTGCTACGAATTCCTGCAGATTGCGTAGCGTGGAAACATATAGATGGAACATGGTCGGATTTTGCCAGGGAAGCTCGAAATTTGCGCTTAGGCCTGGCTATGGATGGCGTAAATCCATTTGGTCAAAGATCAACATCTTACAGTGTATGGCCCGTTGTCATCGTCAACTACAACATTCCCCCGTGGTTGACTACGAAGAAAGGGCACCTATGGCTAAGCTTGATTGTGCCAGGGCGATATAAAGTGGGGAATATGGATGTGTATCTTCGTCCACTATTGGAAGAGCTACAACAATTGTGGATTGACATAGAGGTGGTGGATATGAGCCAACACACAGGACGACGGAATGCTTTGATCAGAGGCATTCTAATGTGGACCATGCATGACTATCCCGGGCTAACAGAATGCTCAGATGATCTATTGACACTCCTCACTCAGACACTGTAAATCTTGTTTTTTCCCATAGTTGATCTATTATCATGTGTATACATGCAGGGCTTCAAACAAGCGGATACAGAGCATGTGTCACATGTGGACCTAGACTGAATGCACGTAGGGCACCCTCACTGAAGAAGCAAATCTACGAAGGTCATCAAGCGTATCTTCCAGAGAAGGGTAAACGCTTAAGGGATATGTGCATCAAAAGGCACGTCCGGAGGGTAGCATGGCAGAAGGTTGGTTGGTATCAGAGTCCCTAGTGTACATTGGAGAGTGGCTAGACGGATTTGATAAATCCCGGGACACGCTATGGCGAACCATAGATGATGAGCGCATATCTGGGATTGTCATGTGCAATCTCGGTGTTGAGAAGAAGATGACGGAAGATCTAGAGGCTAAAATCAACCGATTTTGCATGCTTCACAATCCAGTGATGCAAAAGTGGATTTCACAATATGAGGATGCAAAGCAAGAGCGACAAAGGGCACGAATCGAGTGGAGACGGGGAAGACGACCACCGATGCACTATCCAGTGGTTCTGGAGAGCCTACCAACCTTCATGAGCTTAAGATGGTTGCACAACCAATTGAAAAGCGCACAACAGTGCGGTGACGAAGTGACTGAAGAAGAGTGGGAGTACTCTCGGGGTTGCGCGACCAAGGTAAGTTTGCAATGTACGACTAGCAAGTGACTTTATTTATAAACGTTTGAACGGCCACTCATAATCTTTGTTCGTTGTAGTATAAGTCATACACAGCCGCATGGTGTAAAGGTCGACATTTTAGGGTGGAACGAATCGACAAAAAGTGTTTTACTCAAGATTGTGGAATCATGGCAAAATTTGAACAGTCTAGTCGACGACGTTCCTCTGATGCAGATCCTGTGGTGGCGGAACTCACTTACTTCGGCACGCTGCAAGAGATTTTGAGGATCGATTACAGAGGATTTTTTGTCGACTTGTTCGACGTGCAATGGTTCAAGATAATCATGGAGGGTCGCAACGCTACTGTGCGTAGAGGAGAGTCTGGTTTTCTTGAGGTGGATTCTACTAAGAAATGGACTGACCTAAGAGACACTTTCGTACTACCCGAGCATTGTGAACAAGTAAGTATGTAAATAGTTAACATCCCCCTTTTACAAGTTATGTGCTTGAAAGCTCTCATGTAAGTTATGTGGCTCTGGCAGGTAATATTTCATCCTACAAAGTCTACATCAAACTGGTGGTACGTCATAGAGGTAGCCCCTCGTAGTGCAAGGACGTATGAAGGCTACCATGTGCCAATCACAACGACATCAATGGAGGAGATCAGAGAAGATGCTCAATCAGAAGCCGCTGCGGTGGTGCCAGACGAGCATCAAGATGCTACTACTCTATATGGGGTACATGCAGAGGAGCTACAAAATGAAACAGAGGATATGTGTTTAAGCGGAGAGCTCTATATAGATATAGGAAGTTATGCTGAGTTATGCGAGGATGAGAGAGAGATCTCTTAAAGCCACAAATATTGTATTTGAACAATTTTGCTCCGTGTTATAAAAGCTCTGGCTCTCTAAGTACCTTCCATGGTGTATAACGCTCTTTTCTACTCGCGCTCACATCTTTTGATTGAAAATTCTGAGTTTTCGACTTGTCTCTTCTATCACTCAATTCATTGCGTCATTGTATTTATATGCGTCATTACGTCATTGTATTTAATGGTCTTTGCGTCATTGTCTACTCTATTCATTCAATATTAAGTTTAAATATTCGTGTGTTTAATGCAGGTATGGATGATGAGGAGTTTCTTTCTTCTTTGTCACCGCAGCAGAGACAGTGGTACGTGGAGCGTCATCGCTCTGGCGCATCATCGCGCGTTCCTACTCCATCCGCATCTCCCTCTCTTTCGGAGCATTCGGCGCGCTCCGAAGCTTTGGCGTCGACGAGACGAGCTTCACACTCGTCTAGACACCGGCGCTCTAGTGGTGGCGGTGGCGGTTGTTGTGGGGATTCCGCCACCGATGCCTCCACACCGCCTCGTGTTCGACGAGGCTCTTTACCCTCCCCTTCTTTGCCCGCCCCCACACCAGCCATAGCATCGCCATCTACGCCAGGTTTTGCACGGCTGACTGTTCCTAGAAGCTACACACCTCTACCTACTCCGCCAGGAGCCACCCCACTCGACACTCCTCGCTTCGGGGCCCAGACGCCGGTGGAGACACCTGACGTCCGTATCCCCATCGACATGCCGCTAGAGACCCCTGCCGGGACACCCAGGTTCACGCGTCACCGGCCAGAGGGCTTGCCTTACTCCGTCGACATCAGCGGCGGCATCATCATGGATGATGACGGCAAGAAGGTGATCTCGCGCATGCGTGGTCTTTGCTCTCAGCTGTTTAGACACTACATACTAAACAAATGGAGTGAAGTACCAAGTGATTTAAAAAGTAGAGTCATCAGCATACTTCATGATGAGTTTCCCGTTCCAACACGGGATCAGCGCTTCAATGAAGACCTGATGAAGATTCGAATGCGCGAATACTGCAAACACAAGCGTTCCGAAGTGCAAAAAGCAATCAAGAATGGGTGGAACGGGCTAGATTGGCTGGCCAAAGAAACAAGTGGAAGCAACAAAAGGATGCAGCCAGAGCGCGAGTAGAGGCAGGGAGCTCGCACCACTTGGGGAGCGGTGGATGGGCATCATTTGAGACCGATTTTGTAAGTGTTTTCACATTGCTCTTTATGTTCGATAGTTTAGGGTTTATGAGTTTTTTAGTTCTAACATAATGAAATCTTTGTATGTTTTGACAGTGGTCGATGATAGGACGTGATCCCACACCGTACGAGCGCGAGTACGCAGGTAGGAAGGGCTTAAACGCCCTGATGGACATTCTCAGTTCTCGCGGCGGCATGGTTAGTATTAGGGTTTACTCTTTTTTATTTTTTGTATTGTTTTATAAATGTCGTTATATGTTTATACTTACTGAAAGCTGTCTTATTGTCTTTTTTTGCAGAATCCGACAGATAGGCCGCTTGGATGCGATGAGACGTCTGACTAGACGACGTCAGTTTAGCCGTAGCTAGATAGCATTAGTTTAGGGTTTCTCATAGCTTATGTATCATGAGACGAATTTTATACGTCTTTTTGAACCATGTATATTATTACATTTGTCACCGCAGTTCCTTTTGCCAATCAATTCTTTATGCCTATGATGTTGTACAATTGTCATTATTACATTTGCCAATCAATTCATTTTGCCTATGATGTGTACAATTGTCAATTTTGCAAACAATGCGTCTTGTGGGTGACTATTTTGGGTCTATTATCTACCCTTGCACTTTTTTTAAAAAGTGAATCAAGTACAATATGGTTGATGGGTGGCAGGGCATTCAATGCCCTGCCACCAAAAAAAAATCTCTCGGGCGTCGCTATAAGTGTTGCTATTTATGGCTCTGTAGCGTCGCTATGAGCGTCGCTATAGTCTTCTGTGTAAACGCCACTATATGCGTCGCTATGGACGTCGCTATATGCGTCGCTATGAGCGTCGCTCATAGCGACGCCTATAGCGGCGCTCATAGCGACGCTCATAGCGACGCTCTCGTAGCGACGCTCGTAGCGACGGTTTTAGCAACGCCGGGGGTTATAAAAACCCAGTGTATTTCCGTCGCTAACAGCGTCACAAGAGCACACAACCTCTTGTAGTGCTTGCAGGCCATCGTAATTGGTGACGGAGAGGCCCAATTCCTTGTGCAAGGTAATCTATCCAAACAATCATCGTTTCTTATCCCAATGGCATAACAAGCACAAGGCTCCAACAAATGGGAAGACCCCTCTAAAGCTCATGATGGTAGATTGGGCCACCATTTGGGAAGAAAACCACAACAACAATCCGGCTCTGTGTCCTCCACCAAAAGGTATGTCAAGGTATTCAATATTTTTAAGGCTTCCATATTAGAAGGACTAAAAAATACATCTCTTGGATCGCATGCACATATTCAAGAATTTAGTCCAAACACTATGGGACCACATTATTGGCAAGGACTCTTTGGGTGCGAGGGAGGATTTGAGGCTTTTAAAACGTCTCCCCGCCTCTACTACTCCACATCGTGCCCCAAATGGAAAGATTGTGCTTCCTAAAGCACCATGGATGCTATCCAAAGAATAATTAGACAAGTTGAAGGGTACCATTGCCTCTAAGGGCACACCAACATGATACATGAGGTCGCTAAAGGGAGCTTTTACAAAAGTGAAGAAGGGTGGAAGCATTCAATTTTATGGGTTGAAGTCATGATTGGCACAAGATGCTTCAAGTAATCTTCATACTCCCTATTCTATTTATAGTTTGTGTATATGACTATCACTCACTTTCCCATCCCTTGATTTACATTGTAGTTCATTCTGCCGATGAGTATGTGTATATGTCAGGACAAGAAAGTCAGGGATGCTATTGTCAAACTAGGAGAGCATCCTTGTCAAACTAGGAGAGCATTCTTGTCAAACTAGGAGTGTATCCTTGTGTGTTTTCTTGCAGACTTGTGAGCTCCAAGGAAATCAAAATAGATACTATCCCTGGTGCTCAAACACTTGCAGCAGAAACTGTGTGTGCCATTGAAGATGCATTTCCTCAATCGGTCCCTCTTAGTCAAATTCACCTCTTGGTTCACGTTGTGGAGGAGATCGCTATATGTGGAGTAGTGCACGCAGGATGGATTTCTTCTTAGAGAGGTTTTTAAAGACTCTCAAAGATTTTGTGCGGCTACGGTCTCAACCAGAGGCATGTATGGCCGAAGGGTGGATCATTCAAGAGGCATTTGTTTACATATCAGAGTATTTGGCACAAGTTGATCCTTCAATGCCTCGCATGTGGTCAGACGAGGAAGATGCAAGGATGACTTCACACTTGCCAAGTGGAAATGGGAAACTAATTAACATGGATATGAATCTATCCCAAGTGGTCAATAAATTTTGTATTCTCAATGCAAAGATTATGACCAAGTGGGTGGACTTGTGGAATCAGTGGCAAAGGCAAGGCGTTTGCAAGAGAAGGAAGCATGGAAACAAGCACATGGAGGAAGGAGGGCACCCCCAGTGCCTAGACACCTTGCATGTTTCCCAGATCTCATTAGTGTAGAGTGGATTAATGAGAGAATGACTGAGGCAAAAGCGAGCAAAGAAGACATCGCCAATAAAGAATGGGAGTATGTACGAGGATGCATACCAAAGGTAGAGTACTCAAATACCTAAACCATATTGTAAATTTTTTTCTTGAAATTATCTTTAATATGTATTTCATAAATTAATATATTTTTCTATTTTGTAGTGCCTTTCCTTTAACTCTATGTGGTCAAAGGGTCGTCACTTTTGTACGCGCCACCTTGACGAGCGTAGAACCACCATGGATTGTGTCATCATGGGCAACTTTGACACAGACGGTGATGAAGCCAGGTATTGTGGAACTATTAAGGATACTAAAGGTTAATTTTAGAACCTTCCATACCTTCATCTTTGAGTGCAAGTGGTTTGCAAATGTGTCTAGACGACATGAGAACGGCCTCTACATGGTGGACTCTAGTGTGCATCACACAGAGAGGATGAGAATTTAGTTTTACCGTGCAATTGTGAGCAAGTGAGTGACATGTACCTTTTTTATTCTTATTTGCTTGTAGTATTAGTTATACCAATGTTACTAACTTTGAGCTTCTATTTTATAGGTCATCTATATCCCAGCAATCCACCAACCAAAATTTTGGTTCATAATTCTCGTAACACCTCGGGGGAGAACCATTTTTTCCACTAATGAAGTGGAGACTATCTTCGATCCTCTTCCACCTACTACTTTGGATGAGGTGGAAACAGAGGAGAGGGAGGTTGATGAATCAAGTCCGGCGGTAGCAAGTCTTAGCGAGAATGATTGTCATGATGATGAAGATGATGAGATGGAGGATGACGAACTCAAAGATGATGAAGGCAATGCATCCACAAACCATAATTCCATTTCTCTCTTTATTGATTTAGGAGCCATGGGCTTAGAATTGGATGATGTCTCATGTAGAGATCTTTTGGAAGATGATTCATAAACATTTTGCAGTTATGAAGTTTTTTGGTCGTGTAATCCATTCATCTCTCCCCCCCTCTTCCTCTCTTTAAATTTGGGAATATGCTCAATTATGTTAATCAATTGAGAGTGATTATTTTAGTTGTAACCAAGTGTAATCGTATATCCCCCCCCTCTTTCTCTTTCTTTCTCTCTCTTTCTTTCTCTCTCTCTCTCTCTCTCTCTCTCTCTCTCTTCTTTTTTAAATTTGAGATTTTAATCAATATTTTAAAATATTTTTTGAGAAGAGGGAGACACCAAAATTTGAGAGGGGGGGGGGGGGGGGGGGGGATGTTTATTTTAAGCCAGAATTTGAAAGTTTAGGCGCTAAATTTGGTTGTCAAATATAACAACGGCAATAAACGCAGTAATAACAGCGGTACTAAACTCGATAATAATAGCGAAAACTATCTTGGTAATATTTTAAACACAAAAAATACCCCCGCTCTCCTCTCTCTTGTTTCTCTACTTGAATTTGCACCTTCTCTCTACAAAACGTGGTAAAACAGTGCGGTAAACACTTGGAGATTTTCATAGTGTAATTTAAGCAAAAAATGTATAAATTTTTATGTAATTTTTTATTTTTCAAAATTAATAATAAAACTCTATTTATTTGAAATATTATTGGATCACAAAAAGAAATATTTTTTTTAAATAGCATTTGGTTTACTTATGCACACGGGTTCGGGACCTTCCGTATCGATACAAGCCGTACGTAGCTCATGGCGGAAAAAATGTGTCGTATGGCTCTTATGTCCCTAACCATATTATGCACTAAAATGGGACATATGAGCCATACGACACATTTTAGTGCATAGTATGGGTCGGGATTGCCCAAACTATATTGTATCGCCACAAGAATTTTAAAGAGTGAAGGAGAGTATAAGTTTTTCACCCCTGCAAATTTTCCCAGCCAGCACACTTATGTGTGGGCAGTCACGGCCCATACTATGTGCTAAAATGAGATATATGGCTCATTCAACAAATTTTAGCACATAGTGTGGGTCGAGACCTCTCAAACCATATTGGATGGCCATAAGAATTTGCATGGGTGGGGTTGAGTACTATTCCCTCACTCATGCAAAGTCTCACAATTCAATATGGTTTGGGTGGTCAAAGCCCATGTTATGCGCTAAAATGGATCGTATGAGCCGTACGACCCATTCTTGTGCATACTATGGTTCGAGACCACCCAAACCATATTAGATTGCCACAAGACTTTTTAAGGGTGGGAATGAGCACTATTATTTCATCCCTACAAAGTTTCATAGACATTCGATATGGTATGGGTGATTAGGATCCATAATATGTGCTAAAATGGGCCGTGTGAGACATACGGCCATTTTAGCACATAGTATGGTTAGGGACCTACCAAAACATACTGAATTGTGAGACTTTGCATGATGCAAGTGATCATCATTTCTTCACCCTTGCAATGTTACAAAACCATCGGATATGGTATGGGCGGTCAAGGTCCATATTATGCGCTAAAATGGAACGTATGAGCCATACGGCCCATTTTAGCACATAGTATGGGTCAGGATTGCCCAAACTATATTAGATGGCCACAAGAATTTTCACGAGTGGGGGAAAGTATAAAATTTTCACCCCTGAAAATTTTCCCATCCATCCAATATGGCATGGGCAGTCAAGGCCCGTACTATGTGCTAAAATGAGACATATAGCTCATACAAAAAAATTTAACATATAGTATGGGTCGAGACCTCTCAAACCATATTGGATGGCCATAAAACTTTGCATGGGAGGATTTGAGTACTATTACTCACTCGTGAAAAATCTCATAGCTATTCGATGTGGTTTGGGTGGTCAAAGCCCATAGTATGTGTTAAAATGGACCGTATGAGCCATACAACCCATTCTAGTGCATAGTATGGTTTGAGACCATTGAGACCGCATTGGATGGCCACAAGACTTTTTACTGGTGGGAATGAGCATTATTCTTCCATCCCTGTAAAGTTTCATAGCCATTCAATATGGTATGGGCGATTAGGACCCATAATATGTGCTAAAATGGGCCGTGTGAGACATACGGTCCATTTTAGCACATACTATAGTTAGGGACCTCCCATAAGATATTGGATCGCCACAAGACTTTCTGTGGATGGAGGTAATCACCAATACTTCACTATTGCAATGTTACACAACCATCTGATATGGTATGGGCAATCAAGGCCCATATAATTATGCACTAAAATGGGACGTATGAACCCTACAACCCATTTTAGTGCATAGCATGGGCCGGGAATACCCAAACTATATTGGATGGCCACAAGACTTTGCATGAGTGGGAAAGAGTATAGTTTTTTCACCCCTAAAATTTTTACTAGCCATTTGATATGGTATGTGCAGTCATGGCCCATACTATGTGCTAAATGAGACATATGGCTCATACAACAAATTTTAGCACATAGTATGGGCCGAGACCTCTCAAACCATATTGGATCGCCATCAAACTTGTCATGGGTGGGGTTGAGTACTATTTAATCACTCATGCAAAGTCTCACAGCTATTCAATATGGTTTGGGTTGTCAAAGTCTATACTATGCACTATAATGGACCGTATGAGCGATATGACCTATTCTTAATGTGCATAGTATGGTTCAAGACCACAACCAAACCATATTGGATTGCCACAAGACTTTGCACAAGTGGGGATGAGCACTATTCTCCCATCCCTATAATGTTCCCAGCCATCCGATGTGGTATGGGAAATCAAGGTCCATAATATGTGCTAAAATGGGTCGTATGAGACATACGGTTCATTTTAGCACATAGTATGGTTAGGGACTGCCGAAGCCAACCACAAGACATCAATGTGCATGCACAAGGGGTTGAGTGATAAGGGAGGAGCATGGATTCCTTCGTGACAAAAGAGAGTCGACAAGCTTCAAGCAGGCGAGGCTATTACATAGGCGGAGATAATAGTCAATTGTTCTTGCTTGTGGTCGTAGGGTATCAAAATTCCAGATGCACAAGGATAATGCAGAAGAGCATGTAGAAGGCCTTGCTAGGAGTATGTCACATGTACCTATGGTCCTAGAAGTCATATTTGACCATCTACATGAAATGGTAATCCTATCATGGAAAATATTCCTTTTTATATGGTAAATATTTCCATAAGACTTTTCCATTAGGGAAAAATTAACATCCATCTAGTCCAATGTGGGATTTATTAAACCATCTTTTTCTCTTGATGGTAAATGAAATTCAGCTTTGGTTTTCCATTCGAATCTTGAGATTATTGTAGAAAAAGAGGCTATCCATCCATACAATGTATCACAACTTGGAAGGAATACGGTGGGTCACACTTCGTAAATTACACCCCATAATTTTTTCAACTAAAACATTATGACGTTCTTCCTTGAAAGAGGAAGCTGCACCTTATCAATGATATACAATATCATAACCATTCAAATTAGTGCCCACTTCCTTCGATGCAAGATGGGGCATTGGGGAAATAGACAAGAGAACCATAGGCTATGGTCATTATGCTTACTACAACGCTAGGAGTCCAGGTACCACACACGGATAGTGTGCTTGTCTTTTGCTCACATTCAAACTTGTTTCCCTCACATTTTCATCCACAACTTAAACCTACACACTTTGCTTTCCAAGCCATAATGTGTGTTCTCCATTACAATTCTCATCACCTTGGTCCTTGGTGCCATGAATCATTTATCAACCCACATATAGTACGTCACATGTACCTTTGGTCCCATAAGTCATATTTGACCTTCAAGGACAATAATAAAATCTCTCTCTCTCTCTCTCTCTCTCTCTCTCTCTCTCTCTCTCTCTCTCTCTCTCTCTCTCTCTCTCTGTGAACCTTAGACCAGGTGTTCTTAAGGCAAGACATCAATGTGTATGCACAAGGGGTTGAGTGATAAAGGAGGAGCACGGACTCCTTCGCGACCAAAGACAGTTGAGCTTCAAGCAGGCAAGGCTATTACATATAGTCAGTTGTTCTTGCTTGTGGTCGTAGGGTATCAAAATGGAAGATTCAGAAGGATAATGCAGAAGAGCATGTAGAAGGCCTGGCTAGGAATACGTCACATGTACCTCTGGTCCCATAAGTCAAATTTGACCTTCTACATGAAATGATAATCCTATCATGGAAAATATTCCTTTTTATATGGTAAATATTTCCATAAGACTTTCCCGCTAGGGAAAAAGTAACATCCATGTAGTCCAACGTGGGATTTATTAAACCATCTTTTTCTCTTGATGGTAAATGAAAATCCGCTTTGGTTTTCCATTCAAATCTTGAGATTATTGTAGAAAAAGAGGCTATCCATCCATACAATGTATCACAACTTGGAAGGAATACGGTGGGTCACACTTCATAAATTACACCCCATACTTTTTTCAACTAAAACACCATGATGTTCTTCCTTGAAAGAGGAAGCTGCACCTTATCAATGATATACAATATCATAGCCATTCAAATTAGTGCCCACTTCCTTCAATGCAAGATGGGGCATTGGGGAAATAGACAAGAGAACCTTTGGCTATGGTCATTATGCTTACTACAACGCTAGGAGTCTAGGTACCACACATCGATAGTGTGCTCGTCTTTTGCTCACATTCGAACTTGTTTTCCTCACATTTGCATCCACAACTTAAACCTACATACTTTGTTTTCCAAGCCATGATGTGTGTTCTCCATTATAGTTCTCATCACCTTGGTCCTTGGTGTATACTACGTCACATGTACCTTTGGTCCCATAAGTCATATTTGACCTTCAAGGACAATAATAAAATCTCTCTCTCTTTCTCTCTCTCTCTCTCTGTGTGTGTGTGTGTGTGTGTGTGTGTGTGTGTGTGTGTGTGTGTGTGTGTGTGTGTGTGTGTGTGTGTGTGTGTCTGTGTGTGTGTGTGTGTGTCTCTGTGTGTGAACCTTAGATCAGGATGCTTAAGGCAAGACATCAATGTGCATGCACAAGGGGTTGAGTGATAAAGGAGGAGCATGGACTCCTTCGTGACAAAAGACAGTTGAGCTTCAAGCAGGTGAGGCTATTACATAGGTGGAGATGATAGTCAATTGTTCTTGCTTGTGGTCGTAGGGTATCAAAATAGCAGATGCACAAGGATAATGCAGAAGAGCTTGTAGAAGGCCTGGCTAGGAGTACGCCACATGTACCTCTGGTCCCATAAGTCATATTTGACCTTCAAGGACAATAATCAAATCTTTCTCTCTCTCTCTCTCTCTCTCTCTCTCTCTCTCTCTCTCTCTCTCTCTCTCTCTCTCTCTCTCTCTCTCTCTCTCTCTCTCTACCTTAGACCGGGTATGCTTAAAGGAAGACATCAATATGCATGCACACGGGGTTGAGTGATAAAGGAGGAGCACGGACTCCTTTGTGAAAAAAGACAGTCGACAAGCTTCAAGTAGGCGAGGCTACTACATAGGCGGATCGAGACGATAGTCAAGTGTTGTTGCCTGTGGTTGTATGTAGGGTTTCAAAATGGTAGGTGCAGAAGGATAATGTAGAAGGGCATAGGTATGATTAGCTATTAAAGTCAGGTTTTTCAATGTGATATTCAATCACTTTAGCGCTACTACTTGACAAAGGGATTAGTAGAGAAATTTTCATTCTAATAGGTCTTTAAATTAAAAAAACAATGTGCGAGTTTAAAACTCAACCTGAAATTAAAAAAATTGATACTTTACCAATGTGTTAAGATAGGCACATTAAGAAGAGCTATTTTACTGGAATGTTAATATTTCTATAATAACCTTTCGTTCCTATGAAAATTTGTCATTTACATAAATTTATGTTTTTAATATATTTAAATCTCTACATTAAGCTTTTCTCTATGAGGAATTGTGTCATATCTACATGTAAAAATAATAATCCTATCATGGAAAATATTTCTTTTTATGTGGTAAATATTTCCATAAGACTTTCCCATTAGGGAAAAAGTAACATCCATTTAGTCCGACGTGGGATTTATTAAACCACTTGATGGTAAATGAAAATCCTCTTTGGTTTTCCGTTTGAATCTTGAGATTATTGTAAAAAAAGAGGCTCCTTTCTCTTGTAGAAAATTTTCCTAACGTTCTTGTGATTGGCTCACAAAGAAGCCAGCTAAGACAAATATTAAATGTTGTTGGAGGTGGAATGAATGGATTTACGGGATGAGTGGCTATATAGCTTCCGTGCAGAGATGGTTGGTACACTTTGAACATTCAGATGCCTGAAAGCTTGCAATCGTAAAGGAGCACTTGCATTGAGAATACAGTATTTTATCCATTGCATGTAAGCTTCCTGCTGAGAGGGATAATTGAGCTCGTTGTATGTTCTTTTGAATCGTATGTATGCCGTGAGCAGTGATCTTAAGGGTATAAGGGAATGAAAGCTCAAAATTAGGGTGGTCTAGCTCATATTATAGCGAGTGTAGGTATGTGCATCACGAAAATTTGGCTATGCATACGGTATATATAAGATATGTATGTACGTGGGGATGTGTATCACATTTTGGAAGTGTTGGTCATCTTAATATGCTACCGCCAAGTGATGACTTGAAGAGAAGAGGAGCGCTTGATCCCTCGAGTGACGTCATTAATTATGGCTGCTTTGTGGCCGCTCCACGCACTTGTATTGTATAAGCTAGAGCTCAAAGCTCACACCGTGGTAATGGAAAACATTGGATGTGTCAAATAATCGGGTGTGTCTTTGGCACTCTTTGGCAACATCTGCTTGCATTCCCTCGGAGCCCGACACCAGCACGCCAATGTTTTGGTTGTGGTACTCCTTGTTGAGAGCGTTGAATATATCTGCAATAACACACACAAGAGGGTGATCCAAGTAGGTATTGAAAAGTGGTGGAGGACACTATAATTCATGCCAATTCAACAACACTCACTCTTGCTTTTGAAACTATGGATGCCCTTGGGGAGAGGGGAGGAGATAATTTTGAACTTCTTTTAGGTCCCAACATCCAAGAGAGAGAAGAAGAAAAAGAAGAGAGAGAGAGAGAGAGAGAGAGAGAGAGAGAGAGATGTGTTTACCACTCCATAATGGACGGACACCAAGGCGGAGAGTCCCACTCCAAGGAGATGCGGCGGCTATGTTTTCTTCATCCAGATGCGTGCGGACGATGGGTTGAAGCTGGTGTGCAACTTGGTCATGATGAGGAGGAGCAGGAGAAGGAGAATTGCTCGCAATACCAACTTTTCGCGAGTCAGGAGGTGTTGCACTGCTGGAAGCCTTCGTCGAAGAGAGCCACCAAGCTAAGACAATAACACCTCCGAAGATGGTTGTACCAAGTATCATGGATGCCACCACGATATGCGCACGAGTGAAGTTGGTTGGAAAGTCATTTCGGAGATGCTTGACGATGTACACATTGGAAAGACCCCACAAAATGTAGAACCCCGCCATGGATGCCAATATTGTGGCGGCCACCCAGCTGGACCTGCCTTTGGTGCTCACACTCGAGATGCCTTTGATGCCCCTTGTACGTGCAGGAGAAATGGTGATAGGGCCATTCATCGCATCGACATCATCACTCTTTCCATTGCCTGCTCTAGTCCATGTTGTGGTGGCCAGGTCAAGCGTTTCTTGAAGGGAAGGATCTGGCAGTGAATACTCACCTGAGGCCTGAAGCATGCGCATATGCCTATAATCAGAGAGTGAGGCGGAGGTGACAAAGGCCGAGACGTGTATGCGCAGCCCCCGCTTTTCATATCCAGGTGAAATCTGGTGGGGGTCGATGCTGTTGAGAACGCAGAGCTCCTCCGGCTTTCGCACACAGTGGTAGAGGTGGATGGAAGTGGGCAACGAGGCAGCGCCTTGTCCACGCCTCTGTCTATGTAGAACGTCGCAAAGCATGGCAAGCAAAGGAGTGAGACCAATGCCACCTCCAACAAGCACAAGAGTCTTGTACCTGTATTGCATTTCAAAACGTGTTTAGAGTGGAGCTGATTGTCTATTTACACACACACACACACACCCACCCAGTAATAATCTAGCGGTAAATCACACAGTACCTCAAAAAAAGTCTGTCTCGTCTCCATAAGGTCCTTCAATTCCTGCTTTGAAAGAGAAAGGACAACCACCTCCGGTGCGACCACTGGCATCGGCAGACTTGAGAAGCTGGCTGTGGAGACTGCTAGTCCATTTTCCTAAAGGCTTGATCACTATGGAGAGCTCAGGCTTCTCATCCAAAGGCGTGGACGTGACACTGAAGAAGTGCCATTGCAGTTTCATTACTTTGGAGAGGCTAGGAAAGCGAAGGTACCAACTGCTCAATGCATGGTAGCCTGTACGTTGCAGATCAAAATAATAGACACGACGATCAGGACTTTGGTTATAAGAGAATAAGTACTAGTATGGTTTAAACTTGGCCTTTTGCTGTTTTCAATTGACGCGATTGCACACAATATTGCACACTTTTAACATGCCACTTTGGGTGTAATCATGCATAGAATCTCGAATTATTCTGAGAGGATCGTGCTACGTGACTATTTACAGAATTTTTATCGGCGTACGTACCTCCAGTGCTTTCAAGGTTTGTAGCAATGCGGAGCTGAATGGCACCGGACTCCAGCACTGTAGCGGACAGCACATCCACGGACTGTCTCGACTGAACCATGCGCAGGAAGCGATCGATGACAAAAAGAAGGACCGGCACAATGAAGAAGTGAATGGTATACATGACATGGTAGAGCCAGAAGAGGAGAAACACCACGTAGAGGTGGTGCACGCTGAAGAAGATCTCGTACCACCTCCGTCGGAAGTAGGAGAGGGAGGTTACCCACATCAACAACCCAGCTAGCCAAGCCACCAGCCCTGCCACCAAGGAGCACCTCTCTCGTTCTGTCACCCATTCGAGTATCTACCAAGTCCATCATATGTTCATGACATGACAGTGAAGACAAACTAATTAGATTCTCGTAAGCAGTTGCTCTAATTATCATGATATACAATATCTATATTAGGCTGCTCCTAATTCGATCCTCAATATTGCAAGACCTCCTACCTTATACGCGCTGTCCGTCTCGTAATAGTAAACGATGTAGAGCACACTATGTGCAGTCAGGAGCGTGAGCGCAGAGACCGCCAGCCAGATGTGATACTTGACCGCATGCTCGTACGGCACCTTCATTGCCCGCAGCAGCGGAGACCCTCGAGACACGGGGATCCAAAGCAAGGCAAACGGTATGAGCGCCGCTCGACCTAAATTCTCTGCTGCTCGGTTCAATTTTGCTAGACTCCTGCACCACCATATTCACCGCCACCCAATTAGTATCGTCAGCACTAAAACACGTATGGGCAGTGCTAGCAGTAGCTGACCCGCCTACTAGCTATGCTTATATGGTGGGCAGCTGAACTGGGGCACGCCGGGCCATCAGTTCTACACTTATATAGGCAACTAACTGTATGCACGATGATGAGAGGAAGGACGTATATTATGACTCACAGCGGCCTTGTAAGGCTCAACTTGGGATCAGAATGGTATCTCTCTTCGAGTTCCCTGAAGTCCAGTTTGGTGAGGCGGCCATAGCTGTAAAGCACTAGAAAGAGCACGCCTACAATGGCGAGCGCCTCTGCCGCCGTCAGCACTCCGAAAGGGTTCCACCACCCGGTTCGGACCACCAAAGGGTACGTGACAACGCTTGGGCGAGCGGGCCTGGTAGCGTGGGCGGACTGCGCCCACTTACCACTGTCGCCGGACGCTCCGGAAAATTCCGAGCCGCTTTTTCGCTCCAAGGACCTGCAGGTTGATGCAATAATCAATGCCATGACACATTTTCTTTTCTTCATTGGTTTACGATCATGACTACAATATTCCCGTAGAATTCAGAGAGCGACAGCTGGTCCACATACTTGATTTTTTTCCTGACCTCTATCAGTCCGAAACTGAGAAGCGCCACCACAACGACAGGCATGGCCTGATATATGATTACCAGACCTGCGATGCAACAATATCATTAGCAGCGTCACTGTGTCCTTATAGTAATTTACCGCTTTAGGGGACGTAGAACTGCAGGAGCAGCATATACAACATACAATAAGAAGTGATCGGAGAAATGTATATTTACCGTATTTGCCATCCACTCGAAAGAATCGAGAGGGCCTGCTCTCCTCGAGCCTGTCGAAGTACTTGGGGTCCTTCATGGGCTCCGACGACACCAGCCACCAGCACAGCCACAAGAGGCTAGCTGCGCACATGACGCTCTGCAGGGCATGCTTGGCGATGATGAGAAGACGAAGCTGCGCCTCCATAATAGCAATGAAGATTGTACCCGGCCTGTCTGGCGTGCGCCTCCTGCTGCTCCGTTGATCGACTCCTGGGATCACATCACATTCAGCGCCAGTACTGTCCGTTCTAGCGTATAACTGCAATTATAGATGTAGCGTGAAAAAAGTGGCGAGCAGGCTGGAAGTGGATGTGATTATGGGAGCACCTCCCAGGTTGACCTGAAGCGTCGACTACCTGCTTCGCGCCTTATATACGGAGGCAGAATGGACCAAGAGAAGCGAGCATGCATCTGTCTTCTCTGTGGTGACCACGTACACCCGCAGTTGACCCGCATCCAAAGTCGAGCATTATTCTTCTGAGGTATATTGAGCGATCGATATCCGGATTCGGTTTCGGTCCACGCAGCCAGTGGCCAGGCCGACGAAGGACACGTGGACGTATCGATTGGAGCGAGACCCCGCGCATCTGTGCAGCCCGGCTTCCCGGCTGTGCGAGGAGCGAGGCCTAGGTGTGTAGCGATTGTGGGTGTGGGTACGGCATGAGGAAGCCATTCCCTGCACACACGCGCCCGTCAGCTTGTGCCCGCCACACGAGGACACCGAATGAGCCTTGTACTGCAGATAAACTAATTATTAATAACGGAAACAAGATGGTTGTCTTATTAATAAAGTAATTACTAATAAGGGAAACAAGTAATTATTAATTGCTTGTCTTCTTACGCCGTCTGCTAGCTCCTTGAGCCTGGTTTTAACCATTCTACCGTGGAACCCCCTATAGGTGCACACCCCTAAAAAGGGAGACTATCCAAGCCAGGGGGGAGTCTCACAACACTTAAAAGAACCAATGTAGAGTCACTCAAGTGTGAGAGATGGGACGTCTAGCTCGATGTATGTAGCCACATGGCATGGCCGTAGAGAGGTTCAAGCCTCGTTGGAGGTTGCCTAGATTCTGGTGGGGGTTAGTAAATGTGTAAATATAAAAAAACTCCGTTTAGCATTATGACCTCTAGAATCTCATAAAAACTACTCAATATCTAACCAAATTTGAAGTTTATGAATAGATAAAGTTACTATGTAATCGAAATGGCCTATGAACATTGAAAATAGAGGAATTAAGAGAGTTATAGTGAGTATTTTTATGAGACTACTTTGAAAACATAGAGGGTGAACTTAATTAGCTGTAGCAACACAACCATTATACTTAATTAACTTGGCATGAACAATACTTTTGCAAGAGAGAGAATTAGAAAACATGACAATAGTTGAAGACTGGATTTATGTGCAGTTACACGTCCACCCTCTAATAGGCTTTTGTATTATAGATTCCCCATTAAAGAGAGACTTGGTACAATCCAATCTTTGTGTTCCTTGTGACCTAACTGATGCTATGAAGATGGAAAGCTTCATGCATCACGAGCATAAAATAATATTTGTAAAAGCATTAACTATCCTTGGCCTCAGTCCCAAGGCCTCAAAACACCTGCAAAGGTGAAGAGAGCTAGCACAGAATGAGGGTAGAGAAAAGGAAGAAGAAACATTCATAGGAGAAAGAAATAGTTCATCACTCTTCTTGTTTAGAATAGCAAAATATCATAGTAATGAAGATGAAGAAGATGGATAGCATAGCATTGAAGCATGGCTCTTGGTTGGATTTTCATTCCATAGCAAAGAGTGTTGGTGTAGGCTATCAACTTCTCAACAAGCTTGGATAAAAACATGGAGCTCTTTCACTTTGCACTTCACACAATGAGCGTGTGTGTGTGTATCTGTGTGTGTGTGTGTGTGTGTGTGTATACTGTGTGTGTGTGGGGGAGGGCGGGGCAAGCAAGCCCCTAGCTCCTTGGTCCACCCCTCATTGTAGCTCAAGCTTCAAAATGATTGGACCCCTACAAGCTTAGCCAATCACAGGCAGATGCATATCAAGTAACCATGCAACCCGGGGGATTTAACCCTTCTAGGATCAAACCCCCTATAGGTGCACACCCCCGGAAAGGGAGACTATCCAATCCAGGGGGGTTTTTACAATACTTAAAAGAACCAATGTAGAGTCACTCACGTGTGAGAGATGGGATGACTAGCTTGATGCAGATAGTAGTGTGGCAAGGCCGGAAAGAGGTTCAAGACTCGTTGGAGGCTGTTCCAATCCTGGTGGGGGTTAGTAAATGTGTATTGGCACCCTATTTTTTAACAACACTACAAGAGGTCACTTGAATTCCGGCGCCACATTACCGGCGTCACTGGCGAACGTCGGTATATGTGTGTGTATTTATGGACGGAGCTAAGGTTGTTTTAAAAATATGATTTTCAAGTTTCCGGTACGTATTCCAACGACAGTGTGAATGCGCATGCCACCGCCCCTTTCGATGACTGTACCGATAGCTGTACCGACGGTACTTGCAAAAACCGAAACCGAGGGCTTTCCCTGCGCATTTCTCTTAGTTCTTGCGTCACATCTCAAGCTCTCCTCTTCACCATCTCTCACAGATCTACTACGATACACACCGTCAGAGGTGCTAATCTTGCTTGTGGGTTAGCGCATAACACTAAGGTAAGATTTTTTTCATGTTTACTTGTAGATTTAGGATTTAGGGTTTAACTTTGTGTTTGTGTGTGCGTTTTTGCAGGTTACATGACTTTTACAACAACTTTCATTGCTCAAATAGGACGAATGTGAGTTCTCAAACCTTTAAATGCATATTAAGTTTATTTAAATTACTTTGTATATTAAGAAAAGAAAATTTCATGCTTTAAACTTTCAATGTTTTAAAAGAAATTAGGATTTGTTATGTGAAGTTTTATTTTAAATTATGAAAAAAAATTGTTTAAGTTTATGAAAAAATCTTGTTTTGAAGAAATTTTTATTGAATTATGTCATTTTTCAAGTTATGTAGTTGATGGGATTTATGGATTTAGGTTAAGTTTAGGTTAAAAGTTAAGTTAGATTAGATTAAGTTACGTTAAATTAAGCTACGTTGTTATGTTAGGTTATACGTTAGGTTAGGTTAGGTTATCTTATACGTTAAGTTAGATTAAGTTAAGCTACGTTAGGTTAAGTTATATTAAGTTAGGTTAGGTTAAGTTAATCTACGTTAGGTTTAGTTACGTTAGGTTATGTTAGGCTGGGTTAGGTAAAGCTACATTATGTTAAGTTAGGTTAAGCTACGTTAGATAATACGGCAAGCTATAGAGATTACCCACAGCGCATATTTAAAAAAACAAGTTAGGTTAAGTTAATCTACGTTAGGTTATGTTAGGCTAGGTTAGGTAAAGCTACATTAGGTTAAGTTAGGCTAAGCTACGTTCGACAATACGGCAAGCTATAGAGCTTACCCACAACGCATATTAAAAACAACACAATGGCGATCCGTTCGTCAATATGGCAAGCCATAAAGCTTACCCACAACACATATGCATTATGGGCAATCTCTATGGCTTTCTGTATTGCCAACGGCTTGCTATTGTGTTGTTTATATGTCCGCGAGCGGTTTACAAGTCCTAAAATACACCATGGCGAGCCGTTTGGCAATACGACAAGCCATAGATCTTGCTTACAATGCATATGCATTGTGGGCAAGCTTTATGGCTTTTCGTATTGCCAAACGGCTCGTCGTGGTGTTGTCTATATGTTTGCGAGCGATTTTCAAGCGCTAAAATTACCTCGTGCCCCTAAAAACAACACAATGGCGATCCGTTGGATAATACGGAAATTCATAAAGCTTGTCCACAAGGCTTATGCACTGTGGACAAGCTCTATGGCTTGCCATATTTCCAACGGCTCGCCATTGTGTTGTCTATATATTTGCGAGCGGTTTTTAGGCCATAAAATCGCTTCGCAACTCTAAAAACAACACAATGGTGATCCATTTGCCAAATTGGCAAGCCATAGAGCTTGCCCACATCACACATGCATTGTGGGCAAGCTGTATGACTTGTTGTTTTCCGACCCTACCATTGTGTTGTTTTTATGTTAGGCTAGGTTCGGTTAGGTTTAGGTTATATGTTAGTGAGATTATAGGTTAGGTAGAGCTATCCACGGCATAATAGTCGAAAAAATACAAACGGACTTCGGATATGACTCGTGTACTTCTAAAAACGCAAACGGACTTTGGTTAGGTTAGTTTATAGGTTAGGTAGTTGTTATAAGTTAGGTTACATTAAGTTAAGTTAGGTATAGGTTTTACCTTAGGCTAGATTATAGGTTAGGCATAATGATTATAGGTTAGGTTAGAGCTAGCATCAAATTAATAGTAGAAAAAACGCAATCGGACTTCGAAGATGACTCGTGTACTTCTAAAACCGCAAATAGGTTAGGTTAGGTAGATGTTATAAGATAGGTTACATTAAGTTAAGTTAGGTATAGGTTTTAAGTTAGGTTAGATTATAGGTTAGAAATAACGATTATAGGTTAGATTAGAGCTAGCGTTAAATTAATAGTAGTAAAAATGCAATCGGACTTCGAAGATGACTCGTATACTTCTAAAAACGCAAACAGACTTCGGTTAGGTTAGGTTATAAGTTAGGTTACATTAAGTTAAGTTAGGTATAGTTTTTACGTTAAGTTAGATTATAGGTTATGCATAACGATTATAGGTTAGGTTAGAGCTATCGTCAAATTAATAGTAGAAAAAACGCAATCGAACTTCGAAGATGACTCGTGTACTTCTAAAAATGCAAACGGGCTTCGGTTAAGTTAGGTTTAGGTTATAAGTTAGGTTACATTAAGTTAGGTTAGGGTTATGTTATAGGTTAAGTTAGATTATAGGTTAAGTTAGAGCTAGCATCAAATTAATAGTAGAAAAAACGCAATTGGACTTCAAAAGTGCACACAAACTTCAAGAACCTTAATATATAGTCATTGATCAATAAAGACAAGATTATTACCCTGTGGTCCTAATCTTTGTGCACCTCTAGACCGAGGTGTGCGGGGATCGGGCCTGGCTAGAGAATGTGAGGTTGTTAGAGCTAGCAATTCCCTGCACACACGCGCCCGTCAGCTTGTGACGCCATTCCTTGCACACACGCGCCCGTCAGCTTGTGCCCGCCACACAAGGACGCCAGCCCTAGGGCCTAAACTTCTTAGAAGGTTGCAACCTGGGGGTTTTAATCCTTCTGGGGTGAAACCCCCTATAGGTGCACACCCTCACAAACAGAGACTATCCAAGCGGGTGGGGGGAGTTTCACAATACTTAAAAGAACCAATGTAGAGTCACTCGGGTGTGAGAGATGGGATGGCTAGCATGATGTATGTAGTAGCGTGGCAAGGCTCGAAAGAGTTTCAAGCCTTGTTGGAGGTTGTCCCGATCCTGGTGGGGGTTAGTAAATGTGTATTGGCACCCTATTTTTTAACAAGCGGTATCTCTTGTCCATGCATTGCTAAAGTTCATATCACAAGGAGTTTCGCTTTTGCTACTGATATTACAAACCTACAATTAAATTTTGTGCTCCTGCTCATTCTTATTTGATCATCAATGGTCAAAATTTTTGGATTGTGTCCTCAATTTGTGGGTGCTATTTTAGAGAAGGGCTAGAAATATGGCCTTCAAAAGGAAAATGAAGAGCCTTGTCTCACCAAGTGGCTATGGAGGATGTTTGGGCTACAAGCACTATAAACAGAGGGTTTTGTTGACTTGCTACATGCATCGCATGTAGCTAGAATGAGTTGCAACCTCTATTAAAATCCCAATTGCACTATAAAAGCCTAAGTCCATAACCACCATCATTGCCTCGGTTTAACACTAGATTGGTAACCTAAGAGGACATAAGAGCATCATTTCAGGGTTTTGAAAACACTCCTAGAACCATAGTAGATCCACTCATTTTGGAAAATACTTTTATGATGTTCTAGTTCAAGGACTACTACTTATGGAAAAAATGAGAAACTTATAAAATTTCTCACCTCGGTAACAACAAGCTCTAATGTTGATGGACCAGTCCTATTGCTCGAAACAGCACTTTCTTACGATTGATTGCATATAAATAGGACTAGGGTTTTTTGTAGGACATGAGATAAATTTTCCTCTTAACTTCAATGGGTTGCTGATCAAAAAACATGGTTGCCTTTGCTAAACTATTTTGTTATTTGATAAAACATTTAGGAGCAAAAATGTTGCATTTTTTCCATTCTACAGACCTATCATCAAAGTTTCTATAGTCACGCTCAATACATATACTATATACATGTTTCTTAGGTCCCTTTTGGCTTTGGATTCAAAATTAAAGGATCTATGGAGTAATAGATCTCTTTACCAATTTGGAATCTTGGGAACAATCATGAAGTGCTAAATATAGAAAAATATGAAAAAACTCGGTTTAGCATTATGACCTCTAGAATCTCATAAAAACTACTCAATATCTAGCCAAATTTGAATTTTATGAATAGATATAGTTAATTACTATGTAATCGACATGGCCTATGAACATTGAGAATAGCGGAATTAAGAGAGTTATAGTGGGTATTTTTATGAGACTACTTTGAAAACATAGAGGGTGAACTGAATTAGCGGTCGCAACACAACCATTATACTTAATTAACTTAGCATGAACAATACTTTTGCAAGAGAGAGAATTAGAAAACATGAAAATAATTGAGGACTGGATTTATGTGCAGTCGATCCCCCCTCCAATAGGCTTTTGTATTATAGATTCCCCATTAAAGAGAGACTACCCTTTCGTCCAAATGATCAACCAGCACTTGGTCTAGAGCGATTGAACTATTTTCAAACACTCCCCAAAGGTCGTGGGTTCAATTCGCAGGAAACCTCAGAGCGGGTGAGCACCGTAGCCAATCGGTCACACAGAACGGAGTAGGTGGAAGGGTAAAAGTCACAAAAGTGACTTCCCTTTCGCCGAAACGATCAACCACCACTTGGTCTAGAGCTATTGAACTATTTTCAAACATTCCTCAAAGAGAGACTTGGTACAATACAATCTTTGTGTCCTTGTGACCTAGATGATGCTATGTAGATGGAAAGCTTCATGCATCACGAGCATAACATAAACTTTGTAAAAGCATTAACCATCCTTGGTCTCAGTCCCAACGCCTCAAACACCGTCAAAGGTGGAGAGAGCTAGCGGAGAATGAGGGTAGGGAAGAGGAAGATGAAACATTCATAGGAGAAAGAAATAGTTCATCACTTATCATCACTCTTCTTGCTTAGCATAGCATAATAGCATAGTAATGAAGATGAAGAAGATGGATAGCATAGCATTGAAGCATGGCTCTTGGTTGGATTTTCATTCCATAGTGAAGAGTGTTGGTGTAGGCTATCAACTTCTCAACAAGCTTGGATAAGGATATGGAGCTCTTGCACTTTGCACTTCACACAATGAGCATGTATGTGTGTGTGTGTGTGTGTGTGTGTGTGTGTGTGTGTGTGTGTGTGTGTGTGTGTGTGTGTGTGTGTGGTGGGGGGGGGGGGGGGGGGGGGGGGGGGAGAGTATACTCTGCAAGAAAGCCCCTAGCTTCCTTGATCTACCCCTCATTGTAGCTCAAGCTTCAAAATGATTGGACCCCTACAAGCTCAGCCAATCACATGCAGAGTGCATATCAAGTAACCATGCAACCCGGGTGGTTTAACAAGATGGATATTATTCTCGCAAGCCTATTACGTCGTCGGTCACTGCTCTCCAGCACCTTGAGTGGTTCCAGCCAGCGGTGTCAACTTGGAAGCGGGCCCTCAAAACTCCAATCAAAAGAACTTGGGACCAGCGGCCAGCCCTAGGGCCTAAAATTCTTACAAGGCTGCAGCCCGGGGGGTTTAACCCTTCTAGGGTGAGACCCCCTATATATAGGTGCACACCCCCCAATTCAAGGGAGACTATCCAAGTCAGGAGGGGAGTCTCACAATACTTAAAAGAACCAATTTAGAGTCACTCAAGTGTGAGAGATAGGACGTCTAGCTTTATGTCTGTAGCAGCGTGGCAAGGCTGGACAGAGGCCCAAGCCTCATTGGAGGTTGTCCCGATTCTGGTGGGGGTTAGTAAATGTGTATTGGAACCCTTTTTTTTAACAAGCGGTTTCGTAAATCTCTTGCCTATGCATTGTCGAAGTTTAATCATGAAGAGTTTCCCCTTTTCTGTTGATACTACAAGCCTACAGTTAAATTTCATGCTCCTGCTCATTCTTATTTGATCACCAATAGTCCAAATTTTTGGATCATGTCCTCAACTTGGGGGTGTCATTCTAGAGAAGGGCTAGAAAAATGGCCTTCAAAAGGAAAAATAAGAGTCTTGTCTCCCCAAGTGGCTATGGGGGATATTGTTTGGGCTAGAAGCACTGCAAACAGAGGGTTTTGTTGATTGGCTACATGCATCGCATGTAGCTAGAATAAGTTGCAACCTCTACAAAAATCCCAATTGCAGTGTAAGAGCCTAAGTCCAAAACCGCCATCATTGCCTCGGTTTAACAAAGAAAAATAGAAATAAAAAAATTTGCATGAGCGGTAATACCAGGCAGGAATGTGTGCGATAATGACTTATTGATCAGTAATAGGTGCAGTAATAGTTGCAAAAATATATCCGCGCCTATTACCACACTCATTATAATCACACATAGTTGCTTTTCAAAAATAAAGATGCTCATTTGAGCCACCCAATTTGTTGGGTTAAGGTGTGTGGATTAGTGTGCCATTCATGCTGATGGCATGCTTGGAGAGGTTAGTCTACAGCTTGAGAGATGAGAGATAGAGAGAGACTATTCCATAATACAATAGAGTAAAATTGCAAATGATAGACCTACTCTTATTCAGTATAATGTGCTTCTATATAGGCATATACAAAGAGATAACCTTTTGACACATGAGCATAAGATGTGGCTACCTATGCACAAATACGAGTGGCTAGTCTCTACACATGGGTTGTAAGAGGTTCTTCGCATGGGTTATTGACACATGACTTTTCTACGTGGAAAAGATTGTTCACACAAGAGATGCAACACATTAGGGCCAAAAACGACTCAAAAAGGGCTGTGTAAGGAATTGGTTAAATTACTAATTAACAGAGCCGTTTGTGGTCAAAACGGCTCCAAATTGGTCCGTTTTGATCATTTAAAGCATATCTACGCAATCTAAAGCGTATCTAGGTATATATCTCTAAATATTCCAAAAGATATCGTTTTCTTCACATTCCTTTGTGGCTCATCTCGAAATTTGTTTTCATTTACTTCACTCGGCGGCAAATAGTTGTTTCCACTTTTGAATCTCTCTTTTTCTCTCACCTGTCGCGAGCTTTTTCTCTTCTTCTCTGATGCACCTTGCTCTGCTACTACGTTATTTTCATTATACTTTCTGCTCCTTCATTACTTACAATGACTAATACATCTTCCATTAGTGATAACCGCAAGTTTCACTTGAACATTAAGCTAAGCCAGGAATATGCTACTACGCGGAGTGTCTATCAAAGACCAGTTACAACTGCAAATGAAGCACAACAACTTCACAACGAGGGAAAGAAACACATTGATATATGGATAGATGGGAGCTTGTATCCACCGGATCCTAGCACTGGAAGGTATCCATCTTTTCACACACCTCATGATTTGATGAGATTTGTTGGTGATGGGGTTGATGGCTTACTAGGATATAGTTCTAGGTTATCTCATTTACACATTGATCATACACATTACATTCAATATCTCAAAACTGTTTTGTCTTCAAATGCAGCAAGAATTTTAGAACTTGAAAACCAAATAGCATCTCTAAAACAAGAAAATCACCAACTTCGGACTTTAAAAGAAACTCCAATAGGATTAAGAGCACGAGTAAAACGAATGAGAGATGTAGTAAACTTAGCAGAAGGTTCTAGGCAAAGAAAAAAAAGATTAAAGATTACTAGAGAACATGTGACTAGTCTTTTAGGATTTGATATGTCCAATGGTCAAGATAGGGTGAGATTTTTGAATGAGGTAATGAACAAAAGTGATATTCTTAAAATTTTGAAACTTCCTGAAAATCAAACTCAGAAAAAATTGGTATTTCAAAGTTTACTGAAAGATATGGGTTTACTCGTCCAACCTTCTCAAATGCAAGAAGTTTGTGACGCAGTGGGGGTGAGTAGATCGAAGGGGTTACAGGGCCATCTCTAAAACCTGGTTTTAGGTTTTAAAGTATTACAATATTAAAGCTTTTGGGTTGCCTAGGCCTCATAATGTTGGGAAAGTTAGGACTCTATTAAACGAAGAAATACCCGAACATTTTGGAGAGTACTATCATATAGAAGGAACAATGCCGTATGAAAAACAGAAAAAAAATTCTTCTTTTGAGTATAATGTTTTTAATAACATTTGGATGAGTATAAAAAATGTTCAATCTGCTATAGTGAGATACTATAATATGCAAGAAGTAGATTGTGAAGGAAAAGTTATATTTGTTCTGAAATTGGATGAAGCTTAAATTCAAAAATGTCAAAAAATGGAAAGAGTATCCATATCCCTTATGAATAGAGCATTGGACTATAGCCAGGGTAAGCTTAATTCCCCATACCACAAAACTCAATCAGAAATGGAACTTTGGTGGATCGGAGCAGCTCAAATACCAGTAGAAAATCACGATACATTGAAATGGCTGTTTTTGCAGACCGATATCCTTTCTGTTATACAGGACCAAAATGCAGGTGAAAAACTCTGTGTAGATATCATGGGTGACTTTTTTGTAGAATGTCACTTGAGTGCCGACCTAAAAGCATTAAAGTGCATGTTTGGTGTATGTGGAGGTGCCAATACCAAGTATCCATGTCTATATTGCTTGGCAAGCACTGGAACAAAAGGATGGCTTGCAGAACACGAGGTTGGAAAAGCACCATCGAGGAATAGTGTTAACGTCATCGACTACCCATCGTCTTCTATGATTTGGGATCGAATTCTAACAATAGATTTAAAAAATGTACATATATGCACAATGCATGCAGAGATTAGAATCTTGGACAAATTGCTTCGACTCCATCTTGACTATGCATATTCTATCAAGCCAACTAAACTTGCAGACGAATGCATAGAAAAATGCGAGGCTTTGCTCTCTCAAATGGGTTTTCATGGTGGTCAAGTGCATCTAAAAAAAGATCCCACTCTTTCAAAAGGAACTGGTGATGTTGTGCAAGATGTTTCAATGGGTGGAGCAAAAGCGAGAAGATTTTTGAGTAACCATGACAACAAACAAGTTGATGCTATGTGGAACTGCTGGAAGGATCTATGTGTTATAACAACCAATGTCAAAAGTAGACTAGATGTAGCCAACAAACGCATGGAAGTGTGGAAGAAGCTCGACAATTTTTTGAAAGTTTTGAGACAACAAGTTAGCTCTGCTACTTATGCAGATGACTTTAAAAAGACAATAAAGCTTTTCATAACTGCTATTACAAATGCTTGGGGAGCAAAAGACATCACATATTACTTGGTGAGTATTCAATTACTTTCTAAAGTCTGGATAGTATTTTAGTTTGCATCCTATTGAGTTGAACTAACTTTTTTTATATTTTTAGCATATTCTGTACCTCTTTCAAATGGTCTAACAAATCTGCAAGATCAAACACAGGGTCAAATATTTCATATGCTTTGGTGTACACCTCCATGTCACCACCATACATCACAGCCACCAATAGTTTCTCACTTGAACTCTCCTCCAAAATCTCCTCCCGGCCTTCAATCATGGTAGAGGAAAGGTCGACAGGTGAAACTAGGTACAAGGTACGGAAATACGCCCAACGTTTGCAAATGTATTAGTGCTAATGTACTAGTGCCAATGTACCACAACAAAACGAACAACCCCGCACCACGCGATACGCGCTGGACCCAGGCTTTGGAAGTGCCTCCCTGCGCGTCGTGCGGGACAAAGCCACACCAAACCGTACAACACCAAACGACGCGATAGGCGCTGGACCTAGCCTTTGGGATTTCTTCCCTGCGCGTTGTGCGGGACAAAGCCACACCAAACCGAAAAACAACACCAAACGATGCGATAGGCGTTGGACCCAACCTTTGGAACTTCTTCCCTACGCGTCGTACAAGACAAAGCAAACAAGAAGCGATAGGGGCCACCAATGTGCAATTTGCAAAGATGAGATCGTGCGAGACGAAAGGATTACACAAAAATAGATAATATCTCGCGTCGTATGCCACAAGTTAACGTGCAACATTTTTAAAATTCGAGACCAAGCTTTATATAACATCCGAAATATGACCGTTGGTGACACGTGTCAGCCATGCACACGTGCCATGTGGCCTGCGCACAACGGTCGTCGTACGAACGGTCTTATGTATATAAAGCCTTGTCACATGCTCATTTTGTGCTTTCTCCCATACTCGACATTCGCGTCGTGTCATCCTCAACTACCCGCACTTCGAGTCATCCGCACCTTCTTCTTTCTACCGCTTCCCATACTCTAAGCGTCCCTTACGATGCGATAGGTGCAAGTTCCAGAGTCTCGGTGAACCTCTCATCACGTCGTACGGGGGTTGCTACTCGGCAATTTAAACATTTTCACAACTCGCATACGAGGCTCTATACCATGTCCTCGGGTGTTTGTGTGCCCTCTATCGCATTGTGAAAGTCTTTTTTTTCAGAATACTCATGGCTTCCCTTACGACGCGATAGGCGTATGTTGCAACGATCAGGTGAGGCTCTCATCGCGTCGTGCAAGGGATCTCCTCGGCTTAAAGATTTCACCTCGCATACGACGCGATACGGTGATGTTCTAAGGTGTGGTTGCGCCCTCTATCGCGTTGTACAGGGCGTTTTGTGAGATTCTTTTTGGATGTTCCGGTGATCACATACGACGCAATACGGACCTATTCCAAAGCTTGGGTCACCCTTCTATCGCGTCCTGTTGTCACCCTTCTCCTCACACATGGTGCGATAGAAACATCTTGTGTGGCCTACGCGTCTGTCGCGTGGTGTGCTTTTTTACCCAAATGGCAAGGACTAAGCAAACTGCAAGGAAGGTCTACCAAGCCCCAACTGATCCAGAAATAGTTGATGCTGAGAAAGATGCAGAGAAAGCACCCCCTCCACTACCTCGTCAGAGGCCCAATGCCAGAAAAAGATTGAATTATCAGGTGAAGTCCCTAAGAGAAATAAGAAAAGCACAAAAGTCTACTTGTCTGCTGATTCCAAAGCTCTCTTTCATGAGAGTTGTCAAGGAGATATCTGATAGACTTGTAAGCATGATGAATATCAAAACTTTTGTCTCGGTAAGGTGGCACTCTCAAGCTGTGATCGATGTGCCTTCAGGAAGGTGCTAAGGATTTTCTCATAGACTTTATGAATGATAGCTACATTGCAGCTGTATTTGCTCACAGGGTCACACTTATGAGCAAAGATTTTGTGCTTGTGTCAAGGCTAAGGTACAAGTTTGATAAGGCTCTTGAGCTCATTCCTAGTGAGGATCTTAGAGCCTTCCAAATTTTAAACATCCCTCCTTCTAGGCAGCATAAAAATTCTGGGGTTGTCATTGAGGATGTTACACATGAGTACGAGACAAGAAAGTCCCAGGATATTAAAGCAAGAAAGGAAGTTGAGAGGGAGCAAGACATGATATCCGAGGATATCCGGATGCTATCCTTAAAGAGCAAGCTGAAATTTTAAGAGCATCCAACTCTCTTCTTTATGAAAAAGTCACACGCCAAATGGTGGTGGATGTCTCCTTGTTTGGAGATACTGAGGCATATTTGGACATATTCCCTCAAGACACAAGTATGCTTGTAAATCCCAACATTGAGCTTGGTGACACTGTGCTCTATATCTCTCTCAGGTGTGTTGCTTTGCTAATTATTAGTGCATGTGCATGGCAGACAGGCACAAGGGGCTCATTGGGGCTTGTGTTTCCTTTTCCAGGTGTCTTATGAGGGATCTTCCAGAGGCTCTAGCTATGCAAATTGCAATACTTGACCCTCTAGTGACACAGTGCCTTTTCAACAAGCAAGGAACCCTTTCAAGTTTTTTTAATGATTTTAACATGTTGACGTGCAATTACATATTATACCCCTATGTTGAAGGGTAATTCTTAACTCTTTGCATGTTATTTTTAACATTTTGTGGTATTCTTAGCTAATTTGTTTTTTATTTTGTAGAGGACATTGGAGTCTTATTATCTTCAATCTTTTGGAGAAAGATATTATATTTATGAATTCATTGTCAAGTATCCATGGGAAAAGTAAACTGTAAGTATGAAGCATAATCTATGCTTGATGATGGCCCATTGTTTTCTATTAGTAGCTTTTTGATTCAATGTCTTCTTGCAGTGCTGCCAAACCTATTGTTGGTCACCTGAGTACCACAAACAAGGATTACAATATAGAAGCTTTCAAGTATTACAATCAAAAAGTGCCTTTATAGACAGACTCAACATCTTGTGGATGGAGGGTGCTTGCAAATGCATGGAGATATCTTGAGTCAAGGTGCCGGATGACTACACTCACTGTAAGTGTGGTTCATGTATTTATTTTGATGTTTTATGTATGTATGTCATGTCCTTTAGTTCCTTTTACTATTTTTTTCAGTTGCATGACTATCCAGAGTCTTGTGTCAAGTGGGTGAGAGAGAAGGCTGTTTCTATGGTTTTGGAAAGATCAATAAATCCAAATGATCCAGATTCTCCTTTGCCACCAAAGAAAGGTAGAGCCACCAAAGGTTTGGATGCAAAGAAAATGGATCAAAAGAAGAAAAGTCCTGCAAAGATCCATACAAAGAAAAAGGATCATAAGAAGAGTCCTGCCAAGGTGAAGAGTCCTACCAAGGGGAAGAGTCCCAAGAAGAAGAAGATCCCTTCCAAGGGGAAGAGTCCCACTAAGAAGGCTGCCAAGGGAAAGAGTCCCACTAAGAGCCCTCCAAAAAAAAGAGCAGATATAAAGGGCCATCCATTCCACTCACCATTGAAATTCAAGGTTCAAAAGCATCATACACTTTAGAACAATAAGGGGGAGGTACCTAGCTCACCTTTCAAGATACCATTCATGTTGTCAAAGAAAGCTGCCAAATCACCCAAGCCAGCCAGTCCTAAGGAGCCCAAAGCACCAACCCCTGCCAAGTCACCCGTGCCAAGCCCTAAAGGGTCCAAAGCACCAACCCCTGCCAAGTCACCCGTGCCAAGCCCTAAAGGGTCCAAAGCACCAACCCCTGCCAAGTCACCACCACCACCCACTCCTAAACTTTCACCCCCTTCTCAACAAAAAAGGAAAAGGGTCTCTGAGGATGCAGAATCCTCTCAGGCAAAAAGAAAAGTGGAATCTCATGATTGAATAGTCCACAAAAGCTATGTACACTTTTGTTCATTTTGTCCATATGAACATATATATATACCCTTTGGTAATTCATAATTTTGTACTTCAAATACTTAATACCAACTGTCGATTCTTAAATGTGTATCATGATGTCATGTAAGTTTAAAACAACATAAGTAGAGAAAAGATAAATATATTTGCAAAATGATTACAATATTGAACTTTTTTTTTCAAGTCCTTGCAAGTGGCTCAAATACAACTCTTTTTGGGGGAAGGCATGTGATGCAAGAGGTTTAATTCTCCATCCTTGTGCTCACCACAATTTCATCCACTTTGAATCTATACTCGGGAGATGTTTCATCAAGAAACTCAAGAGATTCTCTAACATCATTAGTCTCCAATTTGTTGTTACTATCAGGCTTCTATACTCGGTGTGTGGATGTATTGTGACCTTTAGTTCAAACTCTGGACAATTTTCCTCAGAGTCGAGAGAAACCCAGCTACCTAATTTGCTTCTCCATCTCCTATAGTCGTAGCCCAGAACTAATGATTGACGACATAGTTGATATGCGATAGACATAGAATTTGGGCTTACTCTACAACTAATATTGTCACCAATATGGAAAGTTTCTTTGGTGCTCCATCCATCTCCAAGAACATTATCAACTTCAGTCATAGAAAGTCTTCTATTAAGCCACATCGTCTTTGTCCTCTGCAAATCCATTGTTTTGAAACATGCCACAAAGACATGTATAGGCAAGAACCATTGAACTTTAATCCTTCTTGATATCCTGCCCGAACACATAGCTTTAAGGATGTCTTCTTTGATCTTGGATTTGAATCTTGATATTGTACATGCATCGGGATCTTCCCAATCAAGTGAACTTATGGTGGGAATGGATAACTGATGTAGTTCTCCATATGCACCTTCTCGTGATGGAACTTTGTATTCTGCAAAATAGACAAACAAATCCATTTTTTTGTAAGAGGAAGGTGGCTTGTCAGCATACATAGCATCTGCAATCCCTTTATGCATTGCTTTGAACGTCCCACTCAGACTCTCCACAAGCTGCCATTCCACAGCTGTTGAAGGAAATATATCTGGAATGGAATCAAAAAATGAGAAAAACAATGGGATAATGAAAAAAATTCACTGTATCAAATAGTTTTTTTTTTGTACTTACAGTAAGAATGCAGTGTGGGATGTTCTTCCCAATCTAACACCATATACTTGGCCATGTACACATGTTGAACCTTAGCTAGCCAGCCATTGTCGGTCACTTTGAAAGCAAGAACACGACCTTTCCAATGGTTTTTTACTTTATTGCGTTTAGTTCTCTTCACTCTGTGTACACCTTTGCATGAAGGAAGCATTGTTACCTAGTCATTCACACGAAAAGATATGGACTTCCAAAGACCATCCTCTCTAACGTTATGAAAGTCACAAGAAGTTATGTTATGTGAAGGGCGACGTGCAAAAGACGCCATGGAAACTCAGAGATTAAAGAAGAAATAATGTATAAACAGAAAGACTTAAAACCTATCACAAACTAGAGAGCGAGAAAAGTATACGTTTGAAAAAAGTAGGTGATTTGTCATTAATGCTCTTGTTTTGAGAGCCTTCTGACATAGATTTCGTATCTTTTGACAACGCTTTTGTGAAATATAAAATAGAATAAAATACGAGACTTCATTGCTTTGAGCCGCAAATTTAATGAGCTCTCTCGCCGAAAGCACCTAAATATAGCAGTTTCAGCCTTGTGATCAAGACATTTAGCGGTTCTCCGTCAAAATAGGACCACCAAAACCCACAATAGAGGAGACAAGAGTGCCATACTTTTGTATACGTGTCAAATAACTATTGGACTATTCCTTAATCCTTAGATTAACAAACAACCCTTTTTGAGTCGTTTTTGGCCCTAATGAAAAGCTCTCATCCCAACAATCCTCGCCTATGTGGGTTTTGGCTGTATATCACACTCACAAGATTATCCTCCCCTCAAAACACACTAGGGTGAGGAACACAAAACACAAGCCTCTCCTTGAACAAAATCTGCCTCCCCTAGACACAAAGGGTGTAAGCATACAAAATATCAGGGTGTAGGCACACACACAAGTCTCCTTTGTGGCACGTTGAAATAGAGAGTAAGGTACAATTGAGAGAATGCTCATAGTATATCATCATATACCAAGACAACATTGTTGTCGTTCTCTTCGTTAGAATCTTCAATGGTGGAGAGGCTGTTTTTTGCTTTTGCTTTATCTTTG
This sequence comes from Adiantum capillus-veneris, assembly GCF_014529385.1. Lineage (NCBI taxonomy): Eukaryota > Viridiplantae > Streptophyta > Polypodiopsida > Polypodiales > Pteridaceae > Adiantum > Adiantum capillus-veneris. The sequence goes on along the minus strand of NC_140948.1, from coordinate 17,389,023 downwards.
AAATGTTCTTTGTGTAACCTTTGAAGATTTATCTTTGAATCTGTAATATTTTATAGCATGGTTATTCTTGCCACAAATGCGACAAGGGTTGACTTCATTACAATCCTTTAAAAGATAATTTGTTCTGCCACAGTGTGTGCATTTTAAGTTCCTTTTGTGATTGCAGTTGTAGCGGTTGGATGACACTACAAAAGCGCCATTTGACTATTTTTGATTGCCTGCGAGTTTCTTTTCGTGCTCTCAGAAAGTTTATGTAATGGAATTGGCCTATTTAATTTGAGAGTAGAGGAAATTAAAGAGAGTACTTTTGAGAAATGATTTTGTGAGCATAGCGGGTGAACATAATTGAAGATAGAAACATAATCATAGCAATTAGTTAACTTGGCATGAACAATACTTTTGCAAGAGAGAGAATTTAGAGAACATGACAACAGTTGAGGACCGGATTTATGTGGAGCCGGTCCCCCCCTCCAATAGGCATTTGTATTATGATTTCTCCCGTTAAGAGAGACTTGTTACAATACAATCTTTGTGTTCCTTGTGAACTAGGTGATGCAATGAAGATCGAAAGCTTCATGCATCACAAACATAACATAAACTTGAAGAAAGCTTTAACTATCCCAAGCCTCAGTCCCAAGACCTCAAACACCTTCGAAGGTGGAGAGAGCTAGCAGGGAATGAGGGTAGGGAAGAGGAAGAAGAAACATTTCGTAGGGAAAAAAATTAGTTCCTCACTTATCATAAGTCTTGTTGCTAGCATACATAATAGCATAGTAATGAAGAAGAAGGAGATGGAAAGCTTAAGCATTGAAGCATGGATCTTGGTTGGATTTGCACTCCATATCCAAGAGTGTTGGTGTAGGCTCTCAACCTCTACTTGCTTGGAGAAGAAGAGGGAGCTCTTGCACTTTGCATAGCACAGAATGAGAGTGTTTGTGAGTGTGTGTGGGTGAGTATACCCCCTAAGAAACCCCCTAGCTTGCTTGGGTCGACACCCCCCCCCCCGTTGTAGCTCATGCTTGAAGCTCATTGGACCCCTCCAGGCCTAGCCAATCATAAGCAGAAGGCATTACAAGCAGCAAGGGTAGCCTTGAGACAAGTGTCCCCCTTTCTCCTTTGAGAGAGAGGTCTAGATAAATGCTAAATCAATTAATTACATCTCCTAAATTATTATTGGACCCCTTGGGTGGCCAACCAATAGGCTTCAGGCACACCATGAGGGCAACATGAGGAGGAACTTGACAAGTGTCCCTTTTGCTTTCTTTGTACCATGCATGCCTTGTGTGAGTGTGTGGGTGTTCTCTCTCATCCCCCCTTATCTAGGGATCGCCCCCTCATTGTAGGGATTGAATATTTGACTTTTTGACACCTTAAGCCCCTCATGCATAGGCCCAGTTCCCACCACAAGATTGTCTCTTAAGCACTTTAAGCTTCGACTAGGTTCTCACCTCAAGTGCAACCCTATAATCTCACGAATGTCAAGCACCTCAAGCATCTTAATCATGAAGCACCTCAACAATCTCAAGCACCTCAATCATCAAGCACCTTAGTCATCAAGCAGGACAAGCACCTCGAGGTGGGTCGGGTTCCCGCGCCTCAAGCTCAACCCTAGCTTAGCTAAGGTCAAAGGACTTTTGCACACATTATTGGAGGTCTTCAATGAAGCTAACCCTAAGGTCTTATTCTCCATTTGTTAGCCTTTCTCTTTGATAGACCATATCTCATTTGGGCCCCTTTAATACCATTGGCCCCTTGTTGAGATAGATCTATAAGCACATGTCTATATCTTAACACTTGTTCCTGTTTATTCTCCCACATTAAGTGATCAATTTAATCTGAGAAAATCGTTTGGGTTGGTTAGATATTAGATATTAGATTTTATGACATTACCTCTCTCTTGAAATCATAGTCGTCCTCGACTATGAGGTAGAAGAGATAAAGCCTTAGTCATTAGTCAATTTTACTTAGTGGATAGAGAATCCCTTTTTACCCTACGACATCTTTCCAATATGGATGACTAATCCATTTGGTGCTTGGGAGACATAGCTGCCGCAAGCATGTCTGCTCTTTAATCCATTTCATTCTCCCAAAGTAGAGTGACAAATTCTACTTTGTGTTTGAGAGACGTCGTCATCACAAACATGATTCTAAACATGCATACTAGTTAAATTTGTGCACAATTAAAAAGAGGACTAGTCTTATAAGACAAAAACATGAGTCATTTAAAAGAAATTTGTACATTTTCTTACTCTAATGTAGCATTGTAAGCATTGACAAGGTTCATACTATCCTTAAGCTGTATTCCTTGCATCCATCTAGCATCTTCAAAAGGATAATTTTTGAACTTAATAAGATAGTACCGTCGGATAATCTTACCATGTCGTAGTACCTTGTCTTCATGCCGAAGGATAGGTTTAAGTTCCAATGAGGCAAATGTACAGCCTATGGGGGTTTTTGAAAATGTTTTAGATCAGCCTATTACTGATGCAGATGTACATGATGTACTTGATGAGGAAAGGGCTGAAATGGTTGGTGCACACTTTGCGTGACAGTAAATTGGATGCACCTTTGTCTATTCGTACTCGTTCAGGCTCTCGCCATGCATCTTATGCATCAGATTGTTATGCTTTGGTTGTGTCTAGCTTACATGATGTTGAGGAGCCTCTGTCTTTTGATGAAGCACAGAATTCAAAAAATTGGATGGCTGCCATGCAATCAGAATATGATGCACTTATAGAAAATGACACATGGACTTTATGTGATTTGCCTCCTAGCAAAAAGGCCATTGGTACAAAGTGGGTTTACAAGTTGAAACGCAAGACGGATGGTGATATCGATCGCCATAAGGCTCGACTTGTTGCAAAAGGTTATGCACAACAAAAAGGCATAGACTATAAAGAGACTTTTGCTCCCACTTGTCGTATGACTACTGTGCATTTTCTATGTGCATTGGTAGCTCATTTTGGTTGGGATGTACATCAATCAGACATTGTTACTGCTTTCTTGAATGGTGACATATTTGAGGAAGTTTATGTAACGCAGCCTCACGGTTTTGTCATAAAAGGACAAGAGGACAAAGTGTGCAAATGTAACAAGGCTTTGTATGGGTTGAAGCAATCTCCTTGTGCTTGGTATGAGAAAGCTGACACTCATTTTGTTAAACGAGGCTTTCGTAACAGTCCAACAGAAAGCACATTGTATGTAAAGCGTGAGGATGATTTATTTCTCATTGTGGTTATTTATGTTGATGATTTGCTGATCTCTGGACCAAATGAGAGACATATTGCTGAATTTAAGGCTGATTTGAATGCTACTTTCAAGATGAAAGATTTGGGGCTGTTGCATCATTACTTGGGTATACAGTTTAAGCAGTGTGATGGTGGTATTGCCTTGTGTCAGAAAAGTTACATAGAGACTTTTCTATGTAAGTTTGGACTTGAGGATTGCAAACCTATTGCCACTCCCATGGAAATAGGTTTGAAGTTGAGTCTACATGATGCTGGCGATCCTGCTGATGTCACTCTTTACCAAACTGTTGTTGGCTGCCTCATTTATGTATGCAACATGAGGCCGAATATTCAGTTTGCAGTCTCACAGGTCAGCAGATTTATGCTTAGCCCAGGGTCTAAGCATTGGCAGGCAGTCAAGAGGATTTTCCGCTACCTTAGTGGCACTTTACATCTTGGCTTGTTTTATCCCAAGGGGGGATCATTGCCGCCAGACTTACATGCTTTTTCGGACTCAGATTGGCTGGTTGTTTTGACACGCAAGTGTCCATAAGTGGTTTTTGTTTAATGCTTGGCAGTTCATGTATATCATGGTTGAGCAAAAAGCAACCTATTGTGGCCACTTCGAGTTGTGAGGCTGAGTACAGGGCAGTCTTCACAGCTACGGTTGAGTGTGTATGGCTTAGACGCCTTATGGCTGATTTGGGTGTTGGACAGGACACTGCCAACACTATCTACACTGACAGTCAGAGCGTATTGGCAGTTGCGAGGAACCCAGTTTTTCATGCTCGCACAAAGCACATTGAGGTGCATTACCACTATGTCAGGGAGAGGCTCTCAACAGGAGAGATCAGCTTGGCTTATGTGCCAACACAGGACAACCTTGCAGATCTTTTCACAAAGGCATTGTCTCGTGAGAAGCTTGAAGCTTTCCGCAAAGCTTTGGGCTTACTCCCCTTTGTGGACTAATCCTATCCTGAGGGCATGGCACTTCCCTTTACTCATGTGCCAGCTCTCGTTCATCGCATCACTCCAGGAGGGATTTGTTACCATATACATGTGGTAGTGATGTGTGTGAACACACTTGGACCGCCGGGGCATTTTTTCCCTCTTTAAGAGGTTTTTTCCCCCGTTCATTGTATATACGCCCATCACTCTAGGGCTATCTATCTTTCCATTGCACAATAAGTAACACACTCTCTATTGTGTGCCTTGATCTTCCTTCGTCTTCTCCAAGCTGTGTGTGTTTCTCTGCAACCCTAATTCCAACAGTTTAGTATGTAGTGTCTAAACACCTGAGAGCAAAGACCGCGCTTGCTCGAAATCACCTTCTTGCCTTCATCATCCAAGATAATGCCATCACTGAAGTTGACGGAGTAAGGCAAGCCCTCTCGTCGCTGCTGATGCGTGAACCTGGGTATCCCTGTAGGGGTCTCTAGCGGCGTGTCGACGGGGGTACACACGTCAGGTGTCTCCACTGGAGTCTGAGCCCCAAAGCAAGGAGTGTCCACTGGAGTGACTCCTGGAGGAGTAGCTAGTGGTGTGTAGCCTCTAGGAACATCAGTGTGTTGCATCGCACTAGTGTAAAAGCCTAAGTCAAGAACCGCCATCATTGCCTCGGTTTAACAAAGAAAAATGGAAATAAAAAAGTTTGCATGAGTGGTAATACCGGGAGGGAATGCGTGCGATAATGACTTATCAATCAGTAATAGGTGCAATAATAGTTGCAAAAATATATCCGCACCTATTACCACACCCAATATCGCAAATAGTTGCTTTTCAAAAATAAAGATGCTCATTTGAGCCACCTAATTTTTTGGGTTAAGGTGTGTGGATTAGTGTGTCATTCATGCTAATGACATGCTTGGAAAGGTTAGTCTAGAGCTTGAGAGATGAGAGATAGAGAGAGACTATTCCACAATACAATTTAGAGTATAATTGCAAATGATAGAATTAATTTTATTCAGTATAATGTGCTTCTATATATGCATATACAAAGAGATAACCTTTTGACACATGAGCATAAGATGTGGCTACCTATGCACAAATACGAGTGGCTAATCTCTACACATGGGTTATAAGAGGTTCTTCGCATGGGTTATTGACACATGACTGTTCTACGTGGAAAAGATTGTTCACACAAGAGATGCAACAAAAGCCCTCATCCCAACAATCCTCCCCTATGTGTATTTTGGCTGCATATCACTCACACAAGATTATCCTCCCCTCAAAACACACTAGGGTGAGGCACACAAAACACAAGCCTCTCCTTGAACAAAATCTACCTCCCCTAGACACAAAGGGTGTAAGCATACAAAATATCAGGGTGTAGACACACACACAAGTCTCCTTTGTGGTGCGCTGGAATAGAGAGTAAGGTACAATTGAGAGAATTCTCACAGTATATCATCATATACCAAGGCAACATTGTTGTCTTATACAGACTATACTGCAGATAATGTAATTATTAATAAGGGAAACAAGATGGATATTATTCTTAGAAGGCTGCAACCCGGGGGTTTTAACCCTTCGACCGTTCTACGGTAGAACCCCCATAGGTGCACACCCTCGTCACTATATGGCACGGCTCTAGCCAGGGGGGATCTAGGGCCCAAATTTGGGGGCACGAGGTGGCTTTAATCTTGGCCGTCGGATCATGTGGTGAACTCAGGGCAAAAATGGCGCCCCAAGTTCACTCTTAGTTCACCCCCCTAGTTCACCCGCCTCGCAGGGTGTGGGTTGACGAGCCTGAGACGTCTCGATTGCCACACAAATGCCCTACCACCACTCTAGCGCGCGTCACTGTCCATGTTGGCATGGCACATGATCATACCTTAGTTTAGGCGCCCCTAGTTCACCCCCAGTTCACCCACCCCTAGTTCACCCTCAGTTCAATCCCAGTTCACCCACCCCTAGTTCACTGTGTGATCCGACGGCGGAGATTAAAGCCGCCTCACGCCCCCAAATTTGGGCCCTAGATCCCCTCTTACCCAAAGCCGTGCCATATAGTGACGAGGGGTCCACACCCCCAAAAAGGGAGAATATCCAAGCCAGCAGGGAGTCTCACAACACTTAAAAGAACCAATGTAGAGTCACTCAAGTGTGAGAGATGGGACGTCTATCTTGATGCATGTAGCAGCGTGGAAAGGCCGGAGAGAGGTTCAAGCCTTGTTGGAGGTTGTCCCGATTCTGGTGGGGGTTAGTAAATGTGTATTGGCACCCTATTTTTTAACAAGCGGTTTCGTAAATCTCTTGCCCATGCATTGTCAAAGTTTAATCACAAAGAGTTTCCCCTTTGCTGCTGATACTACAAGCCTACAATTAAATCTCGTGCTCTTGCTCATTCTTATTTGATCACCAATGGTCCAAATTTTTGGATCGTGTCCTCAATTTGGGGGTGTTATTCTAGAGAAGGGCTAGAAAAATGGCCTTCAAAAGGAAAAGTAAGAGTCTTGTCTCCCCAAGTGGCTATGGGGGATGTTTAGGCTACAAACACTGCAAACAGAGGGTTTTGTTGACTGGCTACATGCATCGCATGTAGCTAGAATAAGTTGCAACCTCTACAAAAATCTTAGCTGCATTGTAAGAGCCTAAGTCCAGAACCGCCATCATTGCCTCAGTTTAACGAAGAAAAATATAAATAAAAAATTTTGCGTGAGTGATAATACCGGAGGGAATGCATTCGATAATGACTTACCGATCAATAATAGGTGCAGTAATAGTTGAAAAAATATATCCACGCCTATTACCAAGCCCATTATCACACATTTTTTCTTTTCAAAAATAAAGATGCTCATTTGAGCCACCCAATTTGTTGAGTTAAGGAGTGTGGATTAGTGTGCCATTCATGCTAATGGCATGCTTGGAGAGGTTAGTCTAGAGCTTGAGAGATGAGAGATAGAGAGAGACTATTTCACAATACAATAGAGTATAATTGCAAATGATAGACTTACTTTTATTCAGTATAATGTGCTTCTATGTAGGCATATACAAATAGATAGCCTTTTGACACATGAGCATAAGATGTGGCTACCTATGCACGAATACAAGTGGCTAGTCTTTACACATGGGTTGTAAGAGGTTCTTCACATGGCTTATTGACACGTGAATTTTCTAGGTGGAAGAGATTGTGCACACAAGAGATGCAACAAAATCCCGCATCCCAACCATCCTCCCCTATGTGGGTTTTGGTTGCATATCACTCACACAAGATTATCCTCCCCTCAAAACACACTAGGGTGAGACACACAAAACACAAGCCTCCCCTTGAACAGAACCTACCTCCCCTAGACACAAAGGGTGTAGGCATACAAAGTATCAGGGTGTAGGCACACATACAAGCCTCCTTAGGCACAAATAGAGGGTAAGTTACAATTGAGAGAATGCTCACAGTATATTATCATATGCCAAGCCAACATTGTTGTCGTTCTCTTCTTCACAATCTTCAGTGGTGGCGAGGTTGATTTTTGCTTTTGCTTTATCTTTGAAATGTTCTTTGTGATTGGTAACCTTTGAATATTTCTCTTTGAATCTGCACTTTTTTGTAGCATGGTTATCCTTTGCCATAAATGCGACAAGGGTTAATTGACTTCATAACAATCCTTTGAACCTGGGACTAGCTGCCAGCCCTAGGGCCTAAACTTCTTCGAAGGTTGCAACCTGGGGGTTTTAATCCTTCTAGGGTGAAACCCCCTATAGGTGCACACCCTCGAAAAGAGAGACTATCCGACCCGGGGGGGGGGGTTCACAATACTAAAAGAACCAATGTAGAGTCACTCAAGTATGAGAGATGGGATGGGTAGCTTGATGTATGTAGCAGTGTGGCAAGGCTCGAAAGAAGTTCAAGCCTTATTGGAGGTGTCCCGATCCTGGTGGGGGTTAGTAAATGTGTATTGGTACCCTATTTTTTAACAAGCGGTATCTCTTGTCCATGCATTGCTAAAGTTCAGATCACAAGGACTTTTTCTTTTGCTGCTGATATTACAAACCTACAATTAAATTTTGTGCTCCTGCTCATTCTTATTTGATCATCAATGGTCCAAATTTTTGGATTGTGTCCTCAATTTGTGGGTGCTATTTTAGAGAAGGGCTAGAAAAATGGCCTTCAAAAGGAAAATTAAGAGCCTTGTCTCACCAAGTGGCTATGGGGGATGTTTGGGCTACAAGCACTATAAAGAGAGGGTTTTGTTGACTCGCTACTGAAGGGGATCGGGGAGGAGCACCACAGACAGAGAGTGAGAGAGAGAGAAGGAGACACACGACACAGATATGGGTGGGGAGACTCAAAGAGTGAGCAGCCCCCTATACACTTATGCTATGTATAAGGTATACAAGTTAGTGGGCGCCCAGATTCTGGGTGGCCGGGCAAGGCACAGGCGCCTATACCCCAACAACCTCCCACTTAAAGGCGACTGTGCCTTTAAGCAAGAGAACCTAGTCTAAAGACTACAAAAGGCGAGAGAAAATCGCTCTCAACGGATGCCCACTGGCTGGCTGTGATCGTGTGCATCCGGCTATCCTGCTCCTGTGTAAGTCCATACACCACCAGACGTACCGCACACGTACTGCAAGTATGTATGCAATACCTGCATATCTCCCTCGTGCACTATGCCATCATCACTCAACAGACGACTGACAACCCCAACTGCAAATGCTCCCACTGCAGCTGCGATATCTGGTCTCAAGATCAGCATCTCATACATGAGACCACCGAATGCCGATGCAATGCTAGCGGGCCCTGCTAGCTCTACGGAGCATGCATCAACATATATATCCCTGGAAATAGACATTTCTGACTGACAAGGCATGTCAGCCACATGCATCTCCTGACTGTCCACAAAAGACGCATCAACCTGTCGTGCAACCTCAGAGCAAACCAGATGCTCTAGGTGTCTGCTGGAAGACATATCCTGCACAACTATATCCCCATGCTCACTGTCGAGCATAGAAAGGAATGACTGCATAATCGCTGACGTCTCAACCTCCTCTGCAAACATGACCACTCAATCTTCTGTGACTCACTAGAGCTCTCATGCTCTAACTCCATATGCATAGACTCTTGCACAACGTCCTCCTCTCGTGACTCACTAGAGCAAGACCGCTCTACCTGTCTATCCTGCATAGAAGTATCTCGCACAACTGATTCTCTGGTTTACTCAGTCACTAGCAAAGCATGCATGTATGACTCTGTCACCTCTCTGTGTGACTGCTCAAGTCGTGCCCCAACTGTGTGCACAACGAGCTCACTACCCTGCATTCCATGCAAAGCATCCTGCAACCCACAAGCAAAAGAGACTCGCCTGCACTCTCGCTGTCTACCTTGCTGCGTGATCACAGAGACAAAACCATCTCTTGCGTGATCCACATGCAATGGGTAACCTGTACCACTCCTGGCACCTCTCGCAATCACTAGCAAACCCAAATGCATCACAAAATCTCGCTCTCGTAGCGAAATCTGACATCCACAATCTCTAAGTTGACCAATCGAGATCAAACTCACTGTCAAATCTGGTACATAGCGCACATGTCGTAACAACTAAGATGCACCACTCGGTAATGATAGTCTCACATCTCCTGCACCTTCTATCGCATGCACCGATCCATTGGTCAAACGTACACTGCCAAGCATCCTGCTAGAATAGCTACAAAACCATGCACGATGCGGCGTGACATGAAACATAGCATTTGCGTCTAGCAACCACTGCGAAGGGAGTGCACTATCCACATGTATAGCATCTCGTGCATAGCTCGAGGTAAAAGTGACATCCCCGTCACTAGTATACTCTGACACTACATCTGCCTCAACTGTCAAAGCAATTGAGTCCATGGCATCACTACATACATCTCTGAGACTGCCATGTCTCCTACGATGTCACATACGACGAAAACAACGCCGTCTAACGTGTCCAGAATGACCACAATACCAACATGTCACCTGTCGGCGTGCTCGTGAATGTACATGTCTCACACGAGTCCGTGATGACTCAGATCTATCATACATATCATGTAATCTGCGCCAAAGTGCTCTCGAAGTAGTCTCATACATAACAAGAGCATATACAGATTCCGCAAGGTGCAAAGAGAGCGTAGATAGTGCCATCTCCTCTAGCTCCTGCCACTAATCGTCAGACATGTTTGAAGGTCTACCTGCATCACCACTCAATGGTCGATGCAACCCTCGCTGTGTCAATGCATCAAGTATACACTCTCTCCATGCCGCAGAGTCTGACCCATCAAACATGTGCATCTATGAGAGGTCACAATCTGATCGATCACCTGTCTCTGCCATGAGCACAATGTAGCAAACTAGAAAGCAAAACCACCTCACCAACAACACCTGGAAATTGTCTACAAATATGGCCAGAAACACAATGTAAAACCTGTGAGACACACTCCAAAATAGAGCTCGTGCAATGTCAATACAAGCCTCGCATGCTCTAGTATCACACTGCAATCTGTGAGCTAATCACCAAGCCCACACTGTGTGGTATCGATGCATACACACGCACAAATCTCCCACATGCAGAGAACACCGCACACAAATGCTGAGTGCAACCCGCAATCTCTACCTAGATCACATAAATGATACGCATAAAACTCCTGGGAAAATTTCACCAGAGTTTTGACGCACAATGGCTATCAACACAAAATAACCATTGTCCTGCAAGCTCAATACAATGAGCAATCAATGTGCATCAAACTACACTCAATATACATGCATAAGCTCTGCAAAACTATGGCAAACAATGCTCGAGATCACAAGACTCTCCCACCCAAGAGAAAACCACTGTCTCAAGCAAAGAAAGATACACAACTCCTCACTCTTGCGAGAGTGGATACAAAAAACACAAAACTGTGTCCAAACTGACAAAACCTGTCAAAGTGAGAGAAAACACTCGATCACAAACTATGGCGAGAATCTGGGAAAAATCCGACAGAATTTCCCCTGAAAACTGAGCAAAAAACTCAAGTACAATCTCTACCATAAACCATAACACTACTCAATGCCAATGAGTAGAAATGCCAAAATGGCTCCAGATTTTCACATACAATGGCAATCTGCACTCATCGTACATCAACGGAGTGACCGCGCATAAGCAAGCGCCAAAAGATTTTCAATTCGGAAACTTGATCAATGCGAAAACAATGCTCTCAAGAGAGCTCACTGGCACTTGAAAGTGCTTCCCAAAATGCATGTATAATGGGCATCAACCATGCGCCATAACCATATGCAAACCATCCACAAGGATCATGAATCCAAGCACAAAATCACTACCAAAGTATCCTGTGAAAACCAGTGAAAGAATCTCCACCTGTGTGCTCCAAAAACCTGCGTCTCTCAAGAGACCGCTTCGGTGGTGTGTAAACGCCTCCGTACTTCGTTGCCCAAGTCTACCAAAAACCCTCAAACCACAAGCTTAACACAAGCTGCAATTGCATCTTCAGCTCAGAATTTATGCACTCAACTTCAAGCATCTCCTGTGCTTCCAAAAGTGCATCAAACTCGCACACAATGCGACAACAGAAAATCTGGAATTTCTGTATACAGTTAGTCTGAGCTGAATATCAGCAAAACGGTGAGGAATTTGCAAAAAGTTTCTTCTGCAAAGTTGTAGACCACGTCGAAATGGATGGGTAGAGCAGACATAACTCTCAGATTTGCATTCTACAAGGAGAAAAACGAATCTGAAAACTGTGCTGCTGCGCACACAGTTTTAGGGCAGCACCTTCACTTACACGCAATCTTCCACACTTTGCATACATCATTGCAAACACCTGCAAATCTAGTACACAAATATCTGCTCTACCTTTGATGACTGCCAAAAAACATGCTCGAGGCATACATTGTTGAGCTCAAAATGCAATCACATTAGTCTCCCTGAGCATCAAACCACATAAGGCATACATCGTATCCTCCCACCTGTGAGGAAACTTGCAGCAAATATCACTCTCACATCTGAGAGCAAGCCATGTGTGAAATCCTCGACACACAATAAACAACTGCTGCTGCAAAAAATTCAGCATTCAGAATTTTAAAATTCTGATATGACGAGCGCGTCTGGAGCATGCCAAAACCCTGACCTAGACTCCTGGATCATGTAGATCTGACTCTGTATGACGGAGCTACGCAAAAAACTGCGTTTTAGAGCCCGAAAATGGCAAAAACGAGCTGCACACAGTCTTGAACCTGCTCCTGCTCCACTCTGTGTGATGCAATGTCCTCTCAATGCAAGCTCCAACGCAAGAGCTCTGCCACAACAGCATCCAAGCACTCGAATGTCAAGCTCTCCTCCGCCGAGCACTTCTCTAACGAGCTCCACTGAGCTCAAAAGCTCCTCTCACCAAGGAAGCCGCAACCGCCTCCTCGACCAAGCTTGACCACACCAAGCTCCTAAGCTCCAAAGACAATGCTCCTCAAGCTAAAATCGCTCTCCGTGAAACTCCGTGATCGAACTCCACCGTCGAGAGCGAGCGAGCTATCGTCTCGAAGCTCTCAAAGCCGTCGTGCTCTCCGCGGTCACCATAACTCTGATACCAATTGAAGGGGATCAGGGAGCACCACAGACAGAGAGTGAGAGAGAGAGAGAAGGAGACACACGACAGAGATATGGGTGGGGAGACTCAAAGAGTGAGCAGCCCCCTATACACTTATACTATGTATAAGGTATACAAGTCAGTGGACGCCCAGACTCTGGGCGGCCGGGCAAGGTACAGGCGCCTATACCCCAACAGCTACATGCATCGCATGTAGCTAGAATGAGTTGAAACCTCTATTAAAATCCCAATTGCACTATAAAAGCCTAATTCCATAACCATCATCATTGCCTCGGTTTAACACTAGATTAGTAACCTAAGAGGACATAAAAGCATCCTTTCAGGGTTTTGAGAAAACTTCTAGAACCATAGTAGATCCACTCATTTTGGAAAATCCTTTTATGATGTTATAGTTCAAGGACTAGTACTTATGGAAAAAATGAGAAACTTATAAAATTTCTCAACTCTTGGGGTAACAACAAGCTCTAAATTTGATGGACCAGTTCAATTTCTTGAAACAGCACTTTCTTATGATTGATTGCATATAAATAGGACTAGGGTTTTTTGTAGGACATGAGATAAATTTTCCTCTTAACTTCAATGGGTTGCTGGTCAAAAAACATGGTTTCCTTTGCTAAACTATTTTGTTATTTCATAAAAGATTTAGGAGAAAAAATGTTGCATTTTTGCCATTCTGCAGACCTATCATCAAAGTTTCTATAGTCACGATCAATACATATACTATATACATGTTTCTTAGGTCCCTTTTGGCTTTGGATTGAAAATTAAAGGATCTATGGAGTAATAGATCTCTTTACCAATTTGGAATCTTGGGAACAATCATGAAGTGCTAAATATAGCAAATATGAAAAAACTCCGCTTAGCATTATGACCTCTAGAATCTCATAAAAACTACTCAATATCTAGCCAAATTTGAAGTTTATGAATAGATATAGTTACCATGTAATCGACATGGCATATGAACATTGAGAATAGCGGAATTAAGAGAGTTATAGTGAGTATTTTTATGAGACTACTTTGAAAACATAGAGGGTGAACTGAATTAGCGGTCGCAACACAACCATTATACTTAATTAACTTGGCATGAACAATACTTTTGCGGAAGGGTAAAAGTCACAAAAGTGACTTCCCTTTCGCCGAAATGATCAACCACCACTTGCTCTAGAGTGATTGAACTATTTTCAAACATTCCCCAAAGAGAGACTTGGTACAAAACAATCTTTGTGTCCTTGTGACCTAGATGATGCTATGTAGATGGAAATCTTCATGCATCACGAGCATAACATAAAATTTGTAAAAGCATTAACCATCCTTGGTCTCAGTCCCAACGCCTCAAACACCTTCAAAGGTGGAGAGAGCTAGCAGAGAATGAGGGTAGGGAAGAGGAAGATGAAACATTCATAGGAGAAAGAAATAGTTCATAGGATATGGAGCTCTTGCACTTTGCACTTCACACAATGAGCATGTGTGTGTGTGTGTGTGTGTGTGTGTGTGTGGGGGGGGGGGGGGGGGGGGGGGGGGGGGGGGGGGGGGGAGGGAGTTTACCTTGCAAGCAAGCTCCTAGCTTCCTTGATCGACCCCTCATTATAGCTCAAGCTTCAAAATGATTGGACCCCTACAAAGGTAGCCAATCACATGCAGAGTGCATATCAAGTAACCATGCAACCCTGGTGGTTTAACAAGATGGATATTATTCTCGCAAGCCTATTACGCCGTCGGTCGCTGCTCTCCAGCACCTTGAGCGATTCCAGCCAGCGGTGTCAACTTGGCAGCGGGCCCTCAAAACTCCAATCAAAAAAACTTGGGACCAGCGGCCAGCCCTAGGGCCTAAAGTTCTTACAAGGCTGCAACCCGGGGGTTTTAACCCTTCTAGGGTGAGACCCCCTATAGGTGCACACCCTCCAATTAAAGGGAGACTATCCAAGTCAGGGGGGGAGTCTCACAATACTTAAAAGAACCAATGTAGAGTCACTCAAGTGTGAGAGATAGGACATCTAACTTGATGCCTCTAAAAGCGTGGCAAGGCCGGACAAAGGCCCAAGCCTCGTTGGAGGTTGTCCCGATTCTACTGGGGGTTAGTAAATGTGTATTGGCACCCTATTTTTTAACAAGAATTTTCGTAAATCTCTTGCCCATGCATTGTCGAAGTGTAATCACGAAGAGTTTCCCCTTTGCTGTTGATACTACAAGCCTACAATTAAATTTCATGCTCCTTCTCATTCTTATTTAATCACCAACGGTCCAAATTTTTGGATTGTGTCCTCAATTTGGGGGTGTTATTCTAGAGAAGGGCTAGAAAAATGGCCTTCAAAAGGAAAAGTAAGAGTCATGTATCCCCAAGTGGCTATGGGGGATGTTTGGGCTACAAGCAGTGCAAATAAGTTGCAACCTCTACAAAAATCCTAGCTGCGGTGTAAGAGGGTAAGTCCAAAACCGTCGTCATTGCCTCGGTTTAACGAAGAAAAATAAAAATTAAAAAGTTTGTGTGAGCGGTAATACCGACGGGAATGCGTGCGATAATGACTTATCGATCAGTAATAGGTGCAGTAATAGTAGCAAAAATATATCCGCGTCTATTACCACACTCATTATCGCACATAGTTGCTTTTTAAAAATAAAGATGCTCATTTGAGCCACCCAATTTGTTGGGTTAAGGTGCGTGGATTAGTGTGCCATTCATGCTAATGGCATGCTTGGAAAGGTTAGTCTAGAGCTTGAGAGATGAGAGATAGAGAGAGACTATTCCACAATACAATAGAGCGAGTATAATTGCAAATGATAGACTTGATTTTATTAGTATAATGTGCTTCTATATAGGCATATACAAAGAGATAGCCTTTTGACACATGAGCATAAGATGTGGCTACCTATGCACAAATACAAGTGGCTAGTCTTTACACATGGGTTGTAAGAGGTTCTTCACATGGGTTATTGACACATTATTTTTCTACGTGGAAGAGATTTTCCACACAAGAGATGCAACAAAGGCCCTCATCCCAACAATATTCCCCTATGTGGGTTCTGGCTGCTTATCACTCACACAAGATTATCCTCCCCTCAAAACACACTAGGGAAGTCACACAAAACACAAGCCTTCCCTTGAACAAAATCTGCCTCTCCTAGACACAAAGGGTGTAGGCATACAAAATATCAGGGTGTAGGCACACACACAAGTCTCCTTTGGTGTGCACAAATAGAGGGTAAGGAGAGAATGCTCACAGTATATCATCATATACTAATCCAACATTGTTGTCATTCTCTTTGTTAGAATCTTCAGTGGTGACGAGGTTGATTTTTTCTTCTGCTTTAGCTATGAAATGTTCTTTGTGATTGGTAACCTTTCAAGATTTAACTTTGAATATGCAATATTTTGTAGCATTATTATTCTTTCCACAAATGCAGCAAGGGTTGAGTTCATAACAATCCTTTATTAAAAGATGATTTTTTTTGCCATAGTGTGTTCATCTTAAGTTCCTTTTGTGATTGCGATTGTAGCGGTTGGATGACACTACAAAATTGCCATTTAACTGTTGTTGACTGCTTGTGAGTTTCTTTTTGTGCTCTTGAAGAGAGTTTAATACATCTTCAATTCAGGGATTGGGTCTTTCTCTTTAAGCACCGTTACAATTTTTCCAAAATCTGCATCTCGTACTGCTTTGATAAGCACAACAATTTGATCTTCATTATCAATAGGGCATTTTATATATGTCAATTGTGTGCAAATACTTTTGAGACTAAGTTGACGAGAGATGACACAACTTCTCCACGCTCCATAAGAAATCCGTAAAGTTGCATCTTTAATGCAATTTTAGAATGCTTGGAAATAGCACCAAAATGTTGTTCTAAGGTTATCCATGCTTCATGTAGTAGTGGTGCGATCATCTAAATAATGCACAAAGTTTTCGTCAAGAGATGTGAGCAAAATGCCGAGAGCTTGCTCATCCTTAGCTGCAAATTGCGCTAAGCTCTATCATGTTTCCATTCTATCATCATCATTTTGTGGCTTAATGACGGACCATAATTGCTTTCATATTAAGTAGCCTTTGGTTTTTGCCTGCCATGTGTGAAAACCATGGCCGTTGAATTTGTCGATGTTTTTCTCGCCCATTGTGTTGCACCTTAAGTGATGTGGAGGAAGGTCTTAATCTAAGAGCGGTGTCTAGTCCTTGTGCTAGGGTCTGATACCAATTGTTGAGTTAAGGTGGGTGAATTAGTGTGGCATTCATGCTAATGGAATGCTTGGAGAGGTTAGTGTATAGCTTGAGAGATGAGAGATAGAGAGACACTATTGCACAATACAATAGAGTATAATTCCAAATGATAGACTTACTTTTTATTCAGCATAATGTGCCTCTATATAGGCATATACAAAGAGACATCCTTTTGACACATGAGCATAAGATGTGGCTGCCTATGCACAAATACAAGTGGCTAGTCTTTACACATGGGTTGTAAGAGGTTCTTCACATGGGTTATTGACACATGATCCAATCCACGGGGGGAGTTTCAATACGTAAAATAACCAATGTAGAGTGACTCAAGTGTGAGCGATGGGACAGCTAGCTTGATGCATGTAGCAGCAAGGCAAGACCGGTAAGAGGTTCAAGCCTCGTTGGAGGTTTTCATGAGGTTATAGTTCCAAGGACTACTACATATGGAAAAAATGAGAAACTTGTAAAATTTATCAACTCTTGGAAACAACGAGCTCTAAACTTGATGGACCATTCCATTTTGCCCAAAACAACACTTTCTTATGATTGATTGCATAAAAATAGGACTGAGGATTTTTGTAGGACATGAGATAAATTTCCATGTTAACTTCAATGGGGTTGCTAATCAAAAAACATGGTTGCTTTTGTCAAACTATTTTGTTATTTGGTAGAAGATTTAGGTGCAAAAAAGTTACATTTTTTCCATTTTGTGGACCTATCATCAAAGTTTCTATAGTCACGCTCAATAGATATACTATATACATGTATCTTAGGTCCCTTTTGACCTTTGGAGTCAAAATTGAAGGACATATGGATCATGTCAAAAGAGTAATAGACCTCTTATCAATTGGAATCTTGGCACCAATGATGAAGTGCTAAATATAGCAAATATGAAGAAAATTAGTTTAGCATTATGACCTCTAGAATCCCATAGAAACTACTCAACGTCTAGCCAAATTTTAAGTTTATGAATAGATATGGTAACTACCTACAAAATGCACACAATTGGCCTAAGAAACTAGCAATATTGAGAAATCTAGCTATACTTGCTACACTAGAATGTCTCGTATTCTTCTGCAATTGAACAACTCAACCATCATTGTATACTATGCTATACAGGATATTAGGTTCCCTAAAACTCAAGAAGATTAGCTTCATATTACACATACTGTTTACACAATCAAAATTTCATTTGGACATCATAAAACCATCCAAAAGATCATAAAAGTGCTAAATTTGGCCCAAAATAGGATTGCGTAATCCTTATAATTTGATCATAACTTTCCACTTTAACATTTAATTCTCACAAGACTATGACGCCTTTGGCCACTGCTTTCCTCCTTAAGTGATTCCAGTGCCCATTGCCAACGATGCCAGCTTAGGAGGGCCCCCTCAAAACTCAAATCAAAAGAACTTGGGACTAGCAGCTTAGGAGGGCCCCCTCAAAACTCAAATCAAAAGAACTTGGGACTAGCAGCTAGCCCTAAACTTCTTAGAAGACTGCAACCTAGGGGTTTTGACCCTTTTAGGGTGAAACCCCCTATAGGTGCACACCCCCAAAAAGAGAGATTATCCAATCCAGGTGGAGTTTCATAATACCTAAAAGAACCAATGTAGAGCCACTCAAGTATGAGAGATGGGACGGATAGCTTGATGCATGTAGCAGCGTGGCAAGGCCAAAAACAGGTTCAAGCCTCATTGGAGATTGTCTTGATTCTTGTGGGGGTTAGTAAATGCACCCTATTTTTCAACAAGTGGTTTTGTAAATTTCTTGCGCATGCATTCTCAAAGTTTAGATCAGGAGGAGTTTGCCTTTGCTGTTGATGCTACAAGCCTACAATTAAATTTTGTGCTCCTGCTCATTCTTATTTAATCGCTAATGTTCCAAATATTTGTGTCCTTAATTCGGGGGTGTTACCCTAGAGAAGGTTTAGAAAAATAGCCCATCATAAGGAAAAGTAAGAGCCTTATCTTAGCAAGTGCCTATGGGGGATGTTTGGGCTACGAGCACTGTAAACAGAAGGTAGGTACATGCATCACATGTAGCTAGAATGATTTGCAACATCTACAAAAATCCCAATATATCCTAATTCCATAACCGCCATCAGTGCCTCTGTTTAACACTAGGTTGGTAACCTAACATGACATAAAAGTGTCCTTTCAGGGTTTTGAAAAATTCTAGAACCATAGTATATTCACTCAATTTGGAAAATCCTTTCATGAGGTTATAGTTCAAGGACTACTATGTATGGCAAAAATGAGAAACTTGTAAAATTTATCAATTCTTGGTAGCAACAAGCTCTAAACTTGATGGCCAATCCATTTTGCTCAAAACAACACTTTCTTACCATTGATTGCATATAAATAGGACTAGGAATTTTGTAGGACATGAGATAAATTTTCCTGTTAACTTCAATGGGTTGCTAATCAAAAAACATGGTTGCTTTTGTCAAACTATTTTGTTATTTGGTAAAAGATTTAGGTGCAAAAAGGTTTCATTTTTGCCATTCTGTGGACCTATCATCAAAGTTTTTATAGTCATGCTCAATACAGATACTATATACATGTTTCTTAGGTCCCTTTTGACCTTTTGATTCAAAATTAAAGAATATACAGAGCATGTCAAAAGAATAATAGACCTCTTACCGATTAGAATCTTGGGGACAATCATGAAGTGCTAAATATAGAAAACATGAAAAAACTCGGTTTAGCATTATGACCTCTAGAATCCCATAGAAACTACTTAATATCTAGCCAAATTTGAAGTTTATAAATAGATATGGTCACATGCCTATTGCCCCTTTGGCCACTGCTTTATGAATTCTTGCAAGCCTATTATGCCTTTGGCCACTGCTATCCTCCTTGAGCGGTTCCTGTGCCCACTGCCAGCGATGTCAACTTGAAGGGGCCCCTTAAAACTCAAATCACAAGAACTTGGGATGAGTGGCTAGCCCTAAACTTCTTAGAAGGCTGCAACCTGGGGGTTTTGACCCTTCTAGGGTGAAACCCCCTGTAGGTGCACACCCCCAAAAAGAGAGACTATCCAATCCAGGGGGAGTTTCATAATACGTAAAAGAACCAATGTAGAGTCACTCAAGTATGAGAGATGGGACGGATAGCTTGATACATGTAGCAGTGTGGCAAGGCCAAAAAGAGGTTCAAGCCTCATTGGAGATTGTCCTAATTCTCATGGGGGTTAGTAAATGCACCCTATTTCTAACCAAGCGGTTTTGTAAATTTCTTACGCATGCATTCTCAAAGTTTAGATCACAAGGAGTTTGCCTTTGCTGTTGATGCTTCAAGCCTACAATTAAATTCCGTGCTCCTGCTCATTCTTATTTGATCACCAATGGTCCAAATGTTTGGATTTTGTCCTCGATTTGGGGGTGTTACCCTAGAGAAGGGCTAGAAAAATTGCCTTCATATATGAGGAAAAGTAAGAGGCTCACTACAAGAGGTTCTTCAAAGAGAGAGAGAGAGAGAGAGAGAGAGAGAGAGAGAGAGAGAGAGAGAGAGAGAGAGAGAGAGAGAGAGTCATAGGTTTAGGATTTAGTTTTTATATTTAAGTTAGAGTTTAAGTTTAGATTTAATGTTAGATATTTGGATTTAGGTTTGGGATTTAACACTATATTTAAGGTTTAGAGCATAGTTACAGATATTTAAAGATAGTTAGTGATTAGAGCTTAGATTTAGATTTAAGATTAGATCTCGGATTTGGTTTTTACATTTAAGTTTAGCTTCAGGAGTATGGTTTAATTTTAGATTTAGGTTTACGATTATGTTTGCAGTAGTTCTCTTGTAGCTCACATCAGTTTCGGTATGTAGTTGTTTGCAAGCTCACATGTACAAACGACTTGTGGACAAGCCGTTTGTGCATGTGAGCTTGCAAGTTAGTAAAGAGCAATGATTGTATGCGAAGCCACTATTTTCTGGGGTGCACAATGCGAGAGTACTGAGGCTTTCGAAAATGACTTTCTACGCTCTTCTCTCTACCTTCTCTATCTTTCTCTCTCTCTCTCTCTTTCTGTCTATCTCTCTCTTTATCCCTCTCTTTCTCTCTACAAATGTGGCATTAGGTTGAAAATATTTCAATGGAACAATACCTCAGAATGGATGCAGGAATGTAATGTGCACAATAATCCCTCGAAAAAGCAGCTATTGTGAAGAGATGATGAGCAAGAAGCATAATAAAGAAGCTCTTCTTCAAAGCACTCTAGAGAAGCGGGAGCACTCTTGCACTGCGCACACCACAAAACGGTGGCTTCACTTACAACCATAGCTATCCAAGTATTTTACACTAGGGAATGGCTACAACTAAACAAGAGACAAAGGGGTTTTGTCCACTACATGCATTGTCATGTAGACGTGGGTGTGTAGATTTCTTGTACCCACAAATATAGGCATTGACCAATAAAGATGAGATTATAACCAGGTGGTTCTGATCTCGGTGCACCTCTAAACCGAGGTGTACGGGGATCGAACATGGCTAGAGAATTTGGGGTGGTTTATAGTGTGATCTATGGTTTCTTGATTGGGAGGGAGATTAAGAGAGAGAGAGAGAGAGAGAGAGAGAGAGAAGAGAGAGAGGAGAGTAAGAGAAGATTAAATTTATGTTTACGGCTCAAGGGTTTTACATTCATTATGAGCAGTGACGACAATGTGGTGTCATCCAACCAAAACACCTATCTCTCAAAAAGGATCTTATGTCCTTGTAATCAATGCAAACATGTTGTGTGATGGACAAGATGCATCTCTTTGCAACACGTTCATGAATTTGGCGAGTTTGACCCATCTATTATAGATCAATTTTTTTCCAGTTACAATGCGTGGGAATCTTCCGCCGCTGCTGGCCAACAGGCAGCAATCTTGCAGCCTAATAGACGTGTTTGCAGACGCTTTACCCAAGCAGCATACGTGAGGCCACAAGATGGAGCCTCCGGTAGCTCGAAGGGTGATCATGATGAGCACATTCCCAATGAGGCTATGTTTGAGCCCGACATTGATGAAATGATCGAGAGGATCATGGATTCAAAAAGGCTTATCTATGATGACATGAAAAGTGAGGTTGATACACCATTGTATGGTGGAGCATGAGTGTCTCTGAGATTAAAGGCTCTCTTGGTTCTTCTCAACATGCAAAAAAGTTTGGATGGAGTCACACTAGCATCACAACAATTTTCAAGTGATCTATTACGATGTGTCTACTTCAATGTTTCACTAAATGTATAATGTATCAAATTACTTACACAAGTGTTGTGCATTTTTCTTTGTGTAGATTGGTCAAAGATCACATATTGCCAGCTGATAATGTGATGTCAAATTCCAGAGAGAAAGCAAGAAAGATCTTGTCCATTCTTGTCTCTATGCTAAACTTGTGAAAGTTAATTGTGAATCAAATTATAACTTATTCAAATTTTCTTCTCCATTCATCATTAAGATGTGTTCTTGCATTTAATGCAGGTATGGTTGATGATCAATTAAGATGTGTTCTTGCATTTAATGTAGGTATGGCTGATGATCAATTTCTTGCTTTCTTGGACCCCCAGCATAGGAGCTGGTACGAGGGCCACCATCGCTCCGACTCATAGCCGCATCATTCCACTCCTTCAGAGTTTTCCGTCTGCTTCAAAGCGATCAATGCACTTTGAGAGTTTGATGTTGACTAGATGATCTACACACTTCTCTAGGCATCGATGCTCTAGTGGTGGTGGTGGTTTCCGTGGAAGAGGCAGGTCACTGATTCTTCCACACCACCTCGTAGTTGTTGATGCTCCTTACCTCCCCCTTCCTTTCCCGCCCCCACACTAGCCAGGACGTTGCCCTCTACCCCAGGTTTTGCGCGGCTATTGGTCGCTCCTAGCTACACACCACTCGCTACTCCTCCGGGACTCACCTCACTCGACACTCCTCGCTTTAGGGCCCAGACTCCAGTGGAGACACTTGAGGCCCATACCGCCATTGAGACACCACTCAATACCCCTACCGAGACACTTGTAGCAACACCCAGGTTCATGCATCACATGTGAGAGGGATTGCCATACTCGATCAACATCAATGGCAGCATCATCTTGGATGACGATGGCAAGATAGTGATCTTGCACATGCACGGCCTTTGCTCTCAGGTGTTTTAGCACTACATACTAAACACCTGAGTGAAGTGCCGAATGAATTAAATGACAAAGTCATCAACATGCTACATGACAATTTTCTCGTGTCAAACTGGGATGAGTGCTTCAATGAAGACTTGATGAAGGTGCGGATGTACGAGTACTGCAAGCACAAGCGCTCTAAAGTGCAATAAGAAATAAAGCATGAGTGGAGCATGACAAATTGTTTGGCCAAAGAAGAAGGGAAGAATGCAAAGAGAGAAGCATGCGAGAATCCCAACAAGTGGAAGCAACAAAAAGAAGGCAGCTAGAGCATGAGTAGAAGCAGAGAGATCGCACCACTTTTGGAGCAGCAAATGGGCATCATTTGAGGCCAACTTTGTAAGTGTTTTTGCATTGCCCTTTAGGTTTGGTAGTTATGGGTATTTGTAATTTTAAATTCTAACATAATGTTTTCTTTGTATGTTTCTCGTATGTTTTGAACAGCGGTCGATGATTCGACATGACCCCCACACCATACGATGCAAGTATGTGGGCAAAAAGAGCTTAAACGCCCTTATGTGGGCATTCTAAGTTCTCGCTCCGGCTTGGTTAGTATTTAACTTTACTCTCTTACATTTGTTGTATTTTAATAATAAGCTAAAAATTAGATTGTTTTGTAGTTATATATTTATGCTTACAGAAAGTCTTTTTTTTTTTCAGAATTCGACCGCTGGGACGTGATGAGACGTCAAGTTAGTCGACGTCAAACTAGTCGCAGCTAGATAGCACTAGTTTTTTCTTTCCGCATAGCATGTATTAGGAGATGACATGTGTACATCAATTTTGTAACTATTGCAATTGGTCAACGATGTATTTTTCCAATATTGACAATTGTGTTGTAACTAGTACATCTTGGTCAAAGCTTAACAATCAAGCGATTTTGCCTATCATGTGTATAATTTTATCAGTTTATTACTTTTGTCAATTCAATTTTGTCAATTTTGCATCTTAATTTCGGTAACTTTATGCTCAATATGGTTGATGAGGTGGCAGGACAATGTATGTCCTACCACCAAGAAAATTTATTCTCAGGCGTCGTTATATACGTTGCTAGTTTTGGACCTACAACGTCTCTATATGTGTCGCTAAATTGGGAACTGCAGAGTTGCTTTTTGCATCTCTATATGCAGTGCTATATAGCATCACAAATAGCAACTTAAATAGCAATGCAGATAGCGACATTCTCTTTGCGACGTGTATAGCAACGCCGGGGGGAAAAATATCCTCATCGCTAAATCTGTCACAAGTGTGAAGAACCTCTTGTAGTGCCTTGTCTCACCAAGTGGCTATGGGGGATGTTTAGGCTACAAGAACTGTAAACAGAGGGTCGCCACATGCATCACATGTAGCTAGAATGAGTTGCAACCACTATAAAAATCCCAATTGCACTATATGAGCCTATAAGTCCATAACCTCCATCAGTGCCTTGCTTTAACACTAGGTTGATAACCCAACATGACATAAAAGTTTCCTTTCAAAGTTTTGAAAAAACCTTCTAGAACCATAGTAGATCCACTCATTTTGGAAAATCCTTTCATGAGGTTATAGTTCAAGGACTACTATGTATGGCAAAAATGAGAAACTTGAAAAATTTATCAATTCTTTGTAACAACAAGCTCTAAGCTTGATGAACCAATCCATTTTGCTCGAAACAGCACTTTCTTACCATTGATTGCATATAAATAGGACTAGGAATTTTGTAGGACATGAGATAAATTTTCTTGTTAACTTCAATGGGTTGCTGATCAAAAAACATGGTTGCTTTTGTCAAACTATTTTGTTATTTGGTAAAAGATTTAGGTGCAAAAAAGTTGCATTTTTGCCATTCTGTGGAACTATCATCAAAGTTTCTATAGCCACCAAAAAAATCATAAAGGTGCTAAATTTGGTAAAAAGATTAGGATTACACAATTCTTATAATTTGATCATAACTTTCCACTTTAACACTTAATTCTCCTTAGAAGCATCACAACATGTTGAGAACTACTAAGGCTAATCTTCTAGAAATCTAAACCTCACAAACATGAATTTTAGCCAGTGGTATAGTTACAAAACTTTGAAAACAAGCCAAAAATAGGACCCACTTTTTCACACAGTTTAGATTGAGAAATGTTATGTAAAAGTAAGGTTAATGGTGAGATCGATATTCCAAAAAAATTACAAGTTGTTTTTGGCTCATAAGGCAACTTTGTGGATATATAGCACCTGAAAATTTATTTTCAAACTCTTTAAATGATTCAAGCAAAATGGTGACTTAACAAGACATAAAAGTTCCTCAAGACATAAAAGTGTCGCATTATCTACCTAGTGTTAACAAAGAAACATAGAAATAAAAAAGTTTGTATAAGCAATAATAGCAACAAGAATGCACACAGTAATGATTTATCAACAATAGGCGTAGTAATAGTTGCAAAAATATATTTGCGCCTATTACCGTGCTCATTATCAGGCATATTGCCGCTATGTAACATTTCAAAAATAAAGATGCTCATTTGAGCCACCATTATTTTGGGTGGCTCAAATGAGCATCTTTATTTTTTACCTACATAAAACATATCAAAATTGCATTTTGAAAAGTGTACAATATATAGTAATAATAAATTTTGCAATGATAAGTTAGAAATTACCTGTATAAAGTGAAGCAAAAAAAGATAAATACTTTAAAGAATTTACAAATAAAGTCAGATTTTCAAAGGAGTTTTATATACAAATCATGAGGGTCTTTTGTGCCACATTTGTACTTATAGAAGAGGAAGT
The DNA here is from genome assembly GCF_014529385.1 of Adiantum capillus-veneris. Taxonomy (NCBI): domain Eukaryota; kingdom Viridiplantae; phylum Streptophyta; class Polypodiopsida; order Polypodiales; family Pteridaceae; genus Adiantum; species Adiantum capillus-veneris. The sequence continues at coordinate 17,363,124 of NC_140948.1, read as the reverse complement.
ACAGAAGAATATATGTCTATCCTAGTCCTCTTTGTTATCCTCCTAATCCTTGTCCACAGGTACATACGTTTGATCGCTTTGACTCTACAACAATAATAAAAAAATTATGTAAATCAATAACCCAAATTAGCAATTAATGCAATATTCATTGTCTACATTACCATTTGTAGAGATTCAACTAGTGAGTCAAATTGCTCAACAAGAGATATGATGGTTTTCCAATGGGCCATCACCAAGTATCAAACTTTGTGTCTCTCTCTCGATACTTGGCCATCTCTTTAGTAGGACGGTTGAGAGGGATATTTTCCTAAGTTAAAAATAACCAAAAAAGTTTCATAAGCTAAAAAATCTTCTAATTCAAACTTATACAAGTAAAAATACCTTACTTATTTATCTATCCAAGCTGTGCATGGGGGTTTGCTGGCCCGAGCCTCGCGTTGTTCATTGTGGAAAGAGCTCGTTGCAACTTGCTCACTATTTTCTATCATTGCACACTCCCGTTTTACATTTTCTATGTTGCCACCATGATAGCTCCTATCTAGATTTGCAACCTCGTTGGCTGCTACGTGTTGTACACTTGATTAATTGTTTGTAAAAAATGTTTTGATACACCCCTCCAATCACTATGTCAAGAAACACTCACTGGGGACATTCAAAGATTGATCATGGAATGCTTCCTTGACATAGCGTACATGATCAGACACTTGGTCTTTGAATTTTATAAAAAAATTGTTATACGTCGAGTGTATAAGAATATGGCTGAAAGCATGATTTGGTGATACAATATGCACTGTCAAGGACACTACTATTTTTGGTAGAGAATTAGCCTTTTTTGGGGGAGTGTTTTTAATCCACTTTATTGGGAAATTTGTTTTTATCTTTTTTGGGGGAATTATTTTATGTCAAAAAAATGTTTGGTTTGTAACAACATAGTTCTATGAAATGACTATAGACAAGTCATGGTCTCTCTCTCTCTCTCTCTCTCTCTCTCTCTCTCTCTCTCTCTCTCTCTCTCTCTCTCTCTCTCTCTTCCTGTCTTTCTTCCTCTATGCTCATGACATATCCGGTTCTGTAGTTGTAGCTGTTTACCTCTCTACACTACCCACACTCTTTCCAGCATGGAATTCACAGATTGACCAGAGAATACAACTGGTTATCCTAGCATGGAGAATATGTAGGGCTACGTAAACATGGGTAAGGAGCTCAGAGAAGATGGTAGTGATCTGTACCAAATGGTACTGTACAAAATGGCTAATATTTTACAGCCCCACATTTGCTATTGTACTGTACCAAATGGTATCACAAATGGTACTGTACAAAATGGCTAATATTTTACTCTCATAAGCTGTTTTGTTTTAATGTCACAGGTTGAAGTCATAAAGAGAACCTTCACTCATGAGGAGTTGAAACAGATGGCTGGCCTATGAAGTCTATAATCGATGTAGTCAACTATCTAAATGAAACATTTCATTATAGATTCAGTACACAAAGATTTTTTTGGCTAGTTTCCAAGGATGATGTGCGATGCAATGTCCAATGGGATTGTCAATGTATCACAGGCTCATGATCATTTCATTGCATTGATGGATACTCACAGGATAATCCATGCGCTCTACGATATCGGACATTCTCATGTTTTTGTGATTCATGTATCTGTGGGCAATGGAGAAGATGCAAGAACAGACAACATGTAGAACAACGGAAATATCTGCTAGTCCAACCATTACTGAATCAGACGATCCTTGCACTGATGAAAACAATGATGCCAAAGAAATAACAGTTTTGATTTCAATTTGCCAATGCATAATGTCTCTAGCCTCCCCATGTATGAAGGGAACCCCGACTGTTTGTGTGAATTGTTGTCAATTGGTGACAACTTTGCAATCAAGGCAACAACAGAGAAAGGACATGATTTCTATCTTATCAAATGCACCAAAGAGATGTACCAAATAGTGAAGGCACAAAAGGATGCATGGCACAACAAAATTGTTAGAGGGGGGAAAGTAGTTGAAGGCTTGTACTATGGCCAAGCTGAAGGCAGTTTTGATATATATAGCCTTCTAGATCATACACCTCCAGTTATGATCTACTCACAACTTGTAAGAGAAATACGGTTTCCCATGGAGCCTATCCCTAGATGCCAAAATAGATTCAGGTTATCTACTGAAATTTATGAAAGCATATACAATAGCATGCCATATGATGCTGAGAGTGAGCAAGATGCACTAATCATGTAGCAAACAATACCAAACACAGAGGCAGAAAGTATCAATAGATTTCTATTACTATCTCTAATAGTACTTGGGTTAATTACCAAAAATTCAACCATGTACTTCTTTTGATAGCCTAATGTCTTTTTTTTTCTCTCTTGTGTTTCCTCTCTTTTTCTTCTTATGTTTTGATAGCAGGTACCAAAAAATAACCTGGGTTAATCACCCTATGTATTTATATATATATATATATATATATATCCTCTCCCTCTCTCTCTCTGCCCTCACCCCCTCTCTCTCCGCCCTCTCTCTCTCTCTCTCTCTCTCTCTCTCTCTCTCTCTCTCTCTCTCTTTGTGTCTCTCCCGATCTAAATATGTGTGTGTGTGTGTGTGTGTGTGTGTGTGTGTGTGTGTGTGTTTGTGTGTATCTATATCTACCCCCCTCTCTCTCTCTACCCTCTCGTCTCTCTCTCTCCCCCTCCCCATCATGCTCATAAGGTGAGCAATATGAGCATGATGGAGAGAGAGAGAGAGAGAGAGAGAGAAACCCCTCCCCATCATATTGCTCATATTTCTCATAAGGTGAGAAATATGAGCATGATGGAGAGAGAGAGAGAGAGAGAGAGAGAGAGAGAGAGAGAGATAGAGAGAGAGAGAGAGAGAGAGACCCCTCCCAATCATGCTCATAAGGTGAGTGATATGAGCACGATGTGGGGAGAGGGGGGGGGGGAGAGAGAGAGGAGAGAGGAGAGGGTAGATATATATATATATATATATATATATACACACACACACACACATAAGCACACATATATTTATATTTACACGTGTGTGTGTATATATGTATGTCCACCGCATAGAAAGCACGACATGGACATTCCCACCGCTTAACCAGCAGACGTGGGTATCCATCGCTTAACCAACAGACGTGGATTCAAGAGCCCTTAACCAGGAACTCTGCCCCCTGTGATTAGTAGGGGGATCAGGACTAGTTCAACATTGGAAATAGAATGAACATGTCGAGCTAAATTTTCCCTAGCAGACATTCTTTCCTATTGCAAATAGTATATCCATCAATCATTTCTTTCCTACCTTAGACTTAAATGTACAATGAATTCAAATGCCGAGATTTCCGTCGGATTTCTCCAACATATTTAGGGGTATATTCATTCCTAGCTAATCGTATGCAATGTTAAATTAAACAACTTGAATAAAATTGTGACCTACCTCTTCCATTTATTCGTCAATGGCCCGTGAGATGGCCGGTGCTTGTTCGTCCATGGGAGTTTTTCCTTTTCTATTCACATTGCTCGTTCCTGCCTCGCGGTCGTGGGCACCACCGAAGCGAGTTTTCTTAACCGGGGTCATTTTATACTCACTACTTAAACTTGAAGAAAAGAACTAAAGTCCGAGAGCATCATAACAATCCAAATGGAAGATTAGAATCATTGAAGAATCCTCCTTATGCAAGAGGGTTAGATTTTTCCTTCGAGACCTAGTAATTTTATGGGTAATACTTTTACTTATCCTATAGGAACCGGCTCTAAAGTTAATTACCTTGCTTAGATGATTAAGGAATTTCAGAATTTTACTAATTAATTTACAAGAGAGATGGACTAAAAAAGCTCAATCACTTTACTAGTGTAATAAGAAAGATGAAGAGTTACCGCATGCATAGGTGTTAGGAAATTTTCTTCTTAGTGGCCTAATGAAGGATTAATTTTACCTTAATCACATCTTAATGTGTGAGAAAATTGAATCTAATTTAATTACAACACTATTGAGTGGTAAAAGAATGAATTTCATCAAATCTACATTGTTACCGACTGACACTTAATTAACTATGCTGCCTAGAGAGAGAATTTTCTTCTAATCATGTAATTATCATAGATTAAGAATGATGAATGGCTGCATAAATTAGCTAATTAGATGATGATTATGTAATGGAATATAGCTATGTAAATTTAGAGAGCAGCTATTGGGAATTATACCTAGGATTAAGCATAGTAGACGAGGAATTTGGAGAATAATGAAGAGAATTAAGAAGAGCAGGAATTAAACCCTGATTACCGTGATTAGGGGCTGAGAATCCTCTTGATTTTCTGATCCAAATGAATCTTCAAGATGAGAATTTCGGCAGCACCTCCCTCCTTGCTTCTCCTTCAAAAACTGTGTGTGTGCCGGCAGCACCTCCCCAAGGTGTGTGTAGGTGTGTGTGTGTGTATGTGTGTGTGTGTGTGTGTGTGTGTGTGTGTGTGTGTGTGTGTGTGTGTGTGTGTGTGTGTGTGTGTGTGTGTGTGTGTGTGTGTGTGTGTGTGTGTACTAGGTGTGTGTGTGTGTGTGTACTGGGTGTGTGTGTGAGTGTGTGTGTGTGTGTGTGTGTGTGTGTGTGTGTGTGTGTGTGTGTGTGTGTGTGTGTGTGTGTGTGCGTGTGTGTGCGAGCACACCTTTAAATAGGCTCCTCCAAGCTGAAATTCAATTTGTGCTGCTATATGCATCTGGAGAGCACTCATTTCATGCAAGGCAGCTTCAGTTATACACTTAACAAGTGTCCAACCTGCTCTAGAACTCACTCACTCTCTCTCTCCCTTGCATGGATAAGCCCCCACGAGCTGTGCTTGTGAGAGAGAGTGCCCCCTAGCTTCCCGATTGGGTATGCAGTGCCCTAGAGTCAGTTCCCGCACAATACCCGAGCCCCGGTGCCTCCCCGCACAACTTTAGGAAAAATTGGTTTTAGGCTAAAACGGCCCATACGAGTCGGAATTTAATGCCGTAAATTGCTATACTAAGCTCTAACTAAGTCTTACTGGTCCAAGTACCTGCCATATTTACAAGCCCCCCGGGTCCGAAAATGCATTGTTTTCAAATTCGGGGTACGGCTGCAGTTTTTCGAGACGGTCAAAACTGGCAGGTCGGGTGACCAAAAACTTACTATTTTTGGAATTTTTATACAAAAATTATTTTAATTCGTATTTCGAAGCTTTAAAACATTCTAAACATCATGGCACTGACAGAATTCGGAAAACTGCTAAAAATAGTAACTTTTTTCATTATGATATTTTCATGGTACAATGGTGCTCTTTTAGCTCGGGGTCGGAGACCTTACAATATATATATATATATATATATATATATATATATATATATATATATATATATATATATATATATATATATATATAGAGAGAGAGAGAGAGAGAGAGAGAGAGAGATCCTAAAGCTCTCTCCACGAGGGAGATGTGGCTTGTCCAGCAATTCATCAATTCATGGGATATGATAGTTTTTTTTAACTGTTACCTGGTTTAGTCCACTATAATCAATGCAGAGTCGTAAAGTCCCATCTTTCTTCTTTTGAAAAAGTACTGGTGCTCCCCAACTTGATTTACTCGGTCTAATAAATTCTTGCTCTATAAGTTGACAAAGTTGCTCCTTCAATTCAATGGCCTTTGGTAGCGCCATTTTATAAGGTCTCTTTGACACTGGCTCACTTCTTGGAAGAATCTCTATCTCATGATCAATCTCTTGATCTGGAGGAAGAGAGGTGAGATCTTCGGGGAAGACATCTTAATATTCATGAAGCCAAGAGAATTTTGTAACGCTTGATTTTGAATCCATATTGTTCATCTTGACCACAAATATTTGTTGTCTTCCTTCATACCTTTTAGTAGACGGTTGGATTTAACTAATTGAATCTTTGGAATCACATTCTTTCCCTGTACTTTGACTTGCTTTGCTTGACTATCTCTAAAGCTCATACTACCTAGGCCACAGTGGATGCTAGCGTGATTCTTAGATAACCCATCCCAAGAATTCCATCATACATCTCAACTAGTAAGGTTCTAAAGAAAGCTGAAGTAGCATGTCCTCTTAGTTCAAAGTCAAGGGTTCCCACAAAATATCGTGATACCACGGTTTTTCCATTAGCCAATTCCATTGTCATGGGTTTATCTTGTTTTTTATTCAAGTTCAACTTTTGCAAGTATTTTGGGATAGAAAAGAATGAGTACTATCACAATCAATGAGGAGGTTAAAATGTTTACCTTGATGGGCTGCTGGTGTTTGAATAACAGCAAATTGTCTTTGGGTTCCAGGGTTGTCAATAGCTGCATAAATTCTTGCTCTCTCTTCTTCTTCACCGAGGGTAGGCTCTCCTAAGACTCCATGTACATGGGCATTCCTACCTTGACCTCTTCCAAAGGCTCTCACTGCTCTTTCTCGTCCTCTACCTCGTCCACCACCTTGTCCATTGTTGTGTCCAAAATGGTGGTTTCTTTGATCTACTTTAGTTGTTGTTATTGCTCCATTAGTCAGACATGGATATCTAAACTGATAATGTCCTAACTCTCCACATTCAAAGCATCGAACATCCAAGCATAAAGGATATTGAGAATTAGCAGCATAAGCTCGAGTTGTGGTAGTCTATTATAGTCGGAAGCCTTGTTGGACGTCTTGCTCCATTAAAACTTTGATTTTGTTCAACTTTTCTTCTAATCCCTTGCTCCTTCATTAATGGCTTAGATCGTAGTAAAGCATCTTACACAGTAGTAGGTTTCATGGCTTCTAATGGTGAGCTGATTGGTTTTCTTAAACCTTGACAAAAATGGGCTACCTGCTGCTCTATGGTCATTGGCGAAGCATATTAAGCCTTACAAACTTTGAGTAGAACTCTGCCAAGGTTAAACTGTATTGCTTCAAGCTAAAGAACTCATTCATCTTCAATGCTTCGTGTGCAGGAGGTAAGTATCTTTCATTCACTGCCTACTTAATTTCCCTCCAACTCTGGGAGTTCTCAATACTCCCATGTCACGACAATGTTGTTTGCACTATAATTTTGCTTCACCAGAGAGGCGAAACATCCCTAGCATCACTTGTTTTGCAGGTGCAGTCTTTGCAGCCAAGAAGTAATCATCCATAGCTTCAATCCATACTTCTGCATCCTTCTCAATATCAACACCCTCTCCTTTGAAAGAAGGTGGTTGCATTTGTTTCAACAATAACTTCTTCTGCTAAATCTTCGTATAGATAACATCGTTTTGAGAGTTTTCCATTATATGAGTGATTTGAGGATTCTCCTGAGTGTATGCATATAATATTGTTAATATTTGTAATAGCCCAAAACACTAGGGTATTTTCTAGACTTAGACTTATCCATTCCACTAAAATTTCAACCACATAACTTTACCAATTCTTACTTACCTAGTCTATTAAAACTTAACCATATTTTAGTCCATCAAAACTCAGTCACATGACTTAACCAGTCATGACTTACCCAACCCATCAGAACTTAGTCACATGACTTAACCAATCATGACTCTTGTCAATCACATGACTTAACCAGTCATACAATTTCTTTGAAGAAAAACAACTCAATCAAATGACTTAACCAGTTAACAATCTTTTGAAGCAAAACACTACTATTCATAACTCATCAAAAAGCCATATAAGGGTCTACAAAAGATATCTCCATGAGAATATATAATAGAGGTTTCAACCATAACTATGGTATGCAACTGAAATATCGCAATGTCTTTGTGATTCTGGTAATGGATATAAACAACCATACACACAATGAATCCCGATGTAACTACTAAAGCCTTTTAACCTAAGGCTCTGATACCAATTGTGAGGTCCCCAACCCCAAGAAGATTGCGGCGACTTGATAGATGGCCTTCCTTTATTCTCCTTTTTCGTTGACGACACCCTACTCTGTTTTCACAAAGTAGAGATATGAGCAACAGAAGAGAAGAAGTCCTCTATCCATCGTTTACGTGGTTATAAGGGTCATACTCCACAAGCCAGGTCGATAAATTTAAGATTCTAATGAAAGCTGTTTCTTGACATAAAATAAAATCTCATTGACATATTTAAAATCCATAAACAACACCGTTTTCCCCACGTTTAAGAGGCACGGCCATCATCCATAAACCATAAATATGATATGAGACTTAGTCTAAACTAACTAGTAATCTTGTGGGCACGTAGATTTGGGACATCTCAACTCTTAACGCAATTAAGTCTCTAATTTCACTTCTCTTAATAAGAGGGAGTGGAGAGTTTCTCGCCTAATCGAGACCACCCATCCTTGACCGGAAACCTGAGCCAGCCCCCACTTCCACCCCACACTCACACTTTTTTGCTTGTTTTCTAATTACTACCACACTATTTCACATACACAAACAATATTCTTTCTTAATTCCAGACACACGTTCTTTCATCCAGACCTTCAAACATCACCAAGACATTTCTTTCTCAAACATGGTCTAATGAAGACAGCCCTATAATTCAACAAAAATGAATCTTTCAATTATTCTTAAGAGTTTGCCGCTACGGACTTTCTCTGTCTAACCAACAGAGCCTTTCCAAAAGATTTACTTATTCACTAACCACGAAATGCGCATACTTTCCCAGTCTCTAACCGCAAGGCATTCTACTAACCGCAAGGTATCTTGCTAACTGCAAGAGACAAAAAGAGAGCTGATAACCTCATCTTAATCTCTGCTAACTGCGGAATCGCCTCGCTAACTGCGAGTTCCATCTAGAAACAAGATATTCTTTCAACAATTGTTTTCTTTATGTGATTTATCAAAGAAGATTAACTAGCTTCTAATATCAAACAGAGATAGATTATCAAACATTAATCATAAATCAAGAAATTCCTTCTCTACTCTATAAAATCACATGCTTGTTTCTTGTGATATAATCACGTTTTCTGGACAGTTTAAGGGAATTCTTAGGCTTGACTTACCGGTCATCATGTATAACGATGCAAAATTATAAATTCATCTTACCGGATTAGCAACATGGTCGACTACCTCTTGTGGTTAAGGTTGGATGGCTTTGCCTTCTTCCGCAACCAATACCTCCGCTTGAGCAACGTTTGGAGTGGTAGATGCTTTCCTTTGCATCTTTCTTGGAGGTGGAGCAACATGAGCATCCTTCGAGCTTTGAGTCACTCACTTCGGGCCATCGTATCACGAAAGAGAAGAGAGAAGATGAGAAAGAGAACTCAAGAATTTGAGGGACAGCATGATGATGGTAGAGAAAGAATTTGGAGATGGAGATGGCTTGAGGGTAAGAGCTTGAGGGAGAGAGGTTGAGGGAGAGAAGGTAACTCTGACGTCAAGGCAAAAGAGCTTCCGCTTCTGAGAGTGTGTGTCCTCAAAGTGAAGGGAGAGGGGTCTTTATATAGGCTCTCAAGGCCAGCTAAGAATAGAGGAAAGCAAGGAGAGATAAGCTCACATACGTTCGTGGATTTTTTTTTCGGACACGGATTCCAAGGTGCGATTTTGAACCTCCTAGATAAAACTCGGCTTCCAAGAAAAGAGCTCTAAACTAATCTCCTCCTCTTTTTCTTTCCTAAAAGTACTCCTCCTACTCCTTCTCCTCTAAAATTACCCCTCCTTTCTTAAAATTTCTCTCTCTTTCCTAAAATTACTCTCTCTTTCCAAAAGAGTCAACTCTTATCTTTAGATACATTTTTGAGGCTTAAGTTTCCCATCAACCTTATTGTTTTCAAGTGAATAAGGGTCATAATTAATAGTTTTAAAGTTCAATTTTTTATTCAATCATTCCATCAGAATGCTCTTTGACTTAATAAAATGCAAACCTCAAATATCTGCAAGTAAATGAAATACTTTTATTGAAAAATGTTGGGTACATTACACCCAATGCTTTGCAGAAAGCTTTGAACTTCTCACAAAACAGTGCCTTTGTGAAAAGGTATGCAAGGTTGTCCTGTGTTGGCACAACCAAGCTGATCTCTTCTGCTGAGAGCCTCTCCTTGACATAGTGGTAATGCACCTCAATGTGCTTTGTGCAAGCATGAAAAACTGGGTTCCTTGTGACTACCAATGCTCTCTGATTGTCAGTGTAGATAGTGTTGGCGGTGTCATGTCCAACACCTAAATCAGCCATAAGGCCTCTGAGCCATACACACTCAATCATAGTTGTGAAGACTTCCATGTACTCAGTCTCACAAATTGAAGTGACCACATTAGGTCTTCTTGCTCAACCATGATATACATGAACTTCCAAGCATGAAACAAAAACCACTTGTGGACACTCGCGTGTTAAAACAACTAGCCCAATCCGAGTTCAAAAAAGCATGTAAGTCTGGCGGCAATGATTCCCCCTTGGGATAAAAAAATCCAAGATGTAAAGTGCCACTCAAGTAGCAAAAAATCCTCTTGACATCCTGCCAATGATTAAACCATTGGCTATGCATAGATCTGCTAACCTATGAGACTGCAAACTGAATATCCGGCCTCGTGTTGCATACAAAAGTGAGGCATCCAACAACAATTTGGTAAAGAGTGACATCTGCAGGATCACCAGCATCATGAAGAATCAATTTCAAACCTGTTTCCATGGGAGTGGAAATAGGCTTGCAATCCTCAAGTCCAAACTTACATAGAAATGTTTATATGTAACTTTTCTGACACAAGGAAATACCACCATCACACTGCTTAAATTGTATACACAAGTAATGATGCAATAGTCCCAAATATTTCATCTTGAAAGTAGCATTAAAATGAGCCTTAAATTAAACAATATGTCTCTCATTTGGTCTAGTGATCAGCAAATCATCTACATAAAGAACCACAATGAGAAGTACATCACCCTCACTCTTTACATACAATGTGCTTTTTGTTGGACTGTTACAAAAGCCTCATTTGACCAAATGAGTGTTAGCCTTCTCATACCAAGAATGAGGAGATTGATTCAATCCATACAAAGCTTTGTTACATTTTCACACCTTATCCTCTTGTCCTTTCTTGACAAAACCGCAAGGCTACGTCACATAAACTTACTCAAATATGTCACCATTCAAGAAAGTAGTAACAATGTCTGATTGATGTACATCCCAACCAAAATGAGCTACCAATGCACATAGAAAACGCACAGTAGTCATACGACAAGTGGGAGTAAAAGTCTCTTCATAATCTATGCCTTTTTGCTGTGCATAACACTTTGCAACAAGTCGAGCCTTATAGCGATCAATCTCACCATCCGGCTTGCATTTCAACTTGTAAACCCACTTAGTACCAATGGCCTTTTTGCAAGGAGGAAAATCACATAAAGTCCATGTTTCATTTTCTATAAGTGCGCGCATCATATTCTAATTGCATGGCAGCCATCCAATTTTCTAAATTTTGTGCTTCACCAAAAGACAGAGGTTCCTCAACATCATGTAAGCTAGACACAGCCAAAGCATAACAATCTGATGCATAAGATGCATGGTGAGAGCGTGAAGGAGTGCATCTAGACAAAGGTGCATCCAATTTACTATCACGCAATGTATGCACTAGTCATTTTGGCATATCTCTAGCATGCTCATTTTCAGCCCTTACCTTATCAAGTACATCATGTACATCTACATCAGTAATAGGCTGATCTGTAACATTTTTAGAAACCCCCAATAGGCTATACATTATCCTCATTGGAATTTACATTCATAGTTCCACCATTGAAAAGAGGCAACAAAGTTTCATAAATGTCCTGTGAGCTTACATTACTATCTCTAGTACATGATAGCAAGGGCTGAACAGAATCTTCCACAAACACAACATCTAGTGAAACCAAAAAAAACTTTTTTTGTGGATGATACAACCTGTAACCTTTTCTTTCAGCACTATAACCAACAAAAATACATTTGACAGCCTTATCATCCAATTTTCTATGTTGTGTTTGTGGCACCAAAGCATATGCCAAACAACCAAAAACATGCATGTGCTCAATAGAAGGCTTTCTATCATGCCATGCTTCATATAGAGTAATAGACTGCAAAGATTTCGTAGGACACCTGTTTAGTACATAAGTGGCACACATGATGGCCTCAAGCCAAAAAGAATGCATCAAAGCTTGACTTTTGACCATACACCGTGCCATTTCCGTAAGTGACTTGTTTTTCCTCTCAACAACACCGTTTTGTTGAGGCGTATAAGGCACTGTACATTGGTGTTTTATCCCACAACTAGCCAAAATGCATTAAATTCATGAGACATATACTCCCCCCCTCGATCCAGACGGAGGGTGCCCATAGTACATTTTGAGACATTTTCATCCATAGCCAAAAATTATTGGAAGCACATAAAAACTTTGGAATTCACTTTAAAAGGATATACACATGCATGCCTAGAGTAATCATGAATTAAATTTACGAATTAAAGGTAGTTTCCCAAGGACGGAGTTTGCATGGGCCCACAAACTTCATTATGCATTAGCTGCAACCTGCATGTGGCCCTAACTGAACCATCCTTTGGAAACTTAGGAACGTTGCATATTACAAATAACACCCTTCATAAATGTGTTTGACAGGTGCTTCAAGAGGAGGCAAAGAAGCAACCATATCAAATTTTTGCAAATGTAGCAAACTAGTAAAAGTTAGATGACCAAAACATGCATGCCAAAGTTTTGCATTTGAAATAGCCTTTGAATCCAAAATCGCATTTGCAAAATTCTACCCACACTTGTCATACAAAGTGAGCTTATATAGACCACGACATAAAGTGCCAGATGCAACAATTTCATCACCGAAATTGAGATGATCATGTATTGTACATCTGCCATCCACAAATTATACTACAAGACCAAGGCTAGCAAGTGCAGATATAGAGAAAAGATTCTTCTTGATCCCATGTACATAAAGTGCATCAACAAGTGTGAAAGAAATGTCATTTTTAGCAGTAAGCACAATCTTTCCAACTCCCTGAACCAGATAAGAGGCATTGTGGGCATAAGTAACTGAGTTCCCATGAGGGATAGACTCAAGAGAGGTGAACAAATCAAGATGTGAGGTAATGTGCTTTGTAGCACCACTGTCAAAATACCACACATGTGAATCTACAGCAACAACTGACATGCATGCATCATGGACAACAGGATTATAGGTACACTCTGCACTAAAAGCCCATTCTACATCAACATCAACATCACAATCTCCTTTCACAGAAGACTCAACAATGGTTTCATTTGTAGTGGAACAACCCTCTTTCTTCTTAGCCTCTTTGGCCTTCAACTTAGGACACTGCTTGAGCAAGTGATCATTAGCTTTAGAAAAATGGCAACGCATCTTCTTTTTGCCCTTATCACCAAAATCTCCAAACAAATTTCTGCCAACATAAGCATTAGGAACATGTGATTTTCCACTTGCGAAAGAACCATAAGAAGTGGTTGCATTGATGCTACTACCCTTTCTTTGAGCAGCAATAGATGCTTGTTCAACTGCACACTATCTAGTCCTTTTTTTTTTTGGAAAGTGACTCTTGCAACAGCAATGTGCATATTGCATCAAACTTGACAACTTCAGGCTTTCCTTGGGTCATAAGTCTCCAAGTACTATCAAAAGTCTAGTAAGAATCTGGTAAGGCATCAAGAACAGTTCTACACAAGGGAACTATATGAAATGACTTCACCTGTAGAAATAAGTTGTTCATTGATATCCTTGACACCAGCAAGAAAAGTGCCCATATCATCTTCCTCATTCATAATCATCGACTCCGGATCTTTACGTAGCAATGCAATTTTGCCCTCATTGTGGCTTGCATAAAGACCAGCTAGAATATCCCAAGCTTCTTTGGTAGATTTTGCTGAACAAATGTGAGGAGTAATGGGGCGCTTCACAGACAACAAAATCAACGCATGAGCCTATGCATCCTTTACATCCCAACAAGCTTGTTCTGCCGTTGGCAAAACAACTCCAACAACAATAATTTTTGTTGCAATAAGACCTGCAAGGTCCTCAACATCGCCTACATCCTCAGAACTAGGACGTACGTCAATGCTTTGCATAATATTCCAGATGCCCTTTGACAGCACAAGAATAGGTTTCATCATGTAAGCCCACATAGGGTAATTGTCCCCATCCAATCTGTCCTCAACAACAAATATCTTGAACGCAGCTGTGTTGTTGTCAGCCATGGTAAATGTTACACCTAATGTGAAAACTGCCCGAAAGAGGAGAAACAAAGTGGAAACAACACGTGCTAAATAGCACAAACCTCAAAAGACTAGAAGAAACCTGTTATGCAAAAAACAACAGTGACAGAAATTCTACACAAAATAACAAAATAGCATGCGCAGTACTGCCTGTAGTGGAAACAGAGGCCAAAATCAGTCTGAATAAAAAATCTTTCGACGTGTGAACGCTCATCAAAGCTCACTAAAATCGGAGAAAGTGAGCAAACATGTGCTGGAGCGAGGATGCAACCTGCTCTAATAGCAATTGTTGGAATTAGGGTTGCAGGAAAACACACACAAATAGCTCAAGGCACACAACAGAGAGTATTACTTAGTAAGCAATGGAAAGATAGGTAGCCCTAGAAGGATGGGCGTATATACAATGCACGGGGTAAAAAACGTCCTAAATGGGGAAAAAATGCATTGGCGGTCCTAGTGTGTTCACACAGATCACTACCACATGTATATGGTAATAGTTGCAAGATCACAAGGCAAGGACATCCAATCACACCAATCTCAGATAAGATAATCATAAATGGAATCATGTTAATTAGTAAACCAACATAGCAAGAAAATATTTGTATGCTAGCTAGCATACAGTGAATGCCAAATAGCATATTGTGTATGCTAGCTAACATACTATATATGCCAATTAGCATATTGTGTATGTTAGCTAGCATACTATGTATGCCAACTAGCATATTGTGTATGCTAATTAGCATAGTGGGCATGGTGGATAGCATACTTTGAATACTAGTTAGCATACCAAGTTATACTATGTATGCTAGTTAGCATAGTGGGTATGGTGGCTAGAATACTATGTATGCTAGTTAGTATACCCAGTTATGCTATGTATTCTAGTTAGCATAGTGGGTATGGTGGCTAGTTTACTTTGCATTCTAGCTAGCTACCCATTATGCTAGTTAATATACCAAGTATATGGAGTTCTTGATGGCTAGTTAGCATACTGTGAATGCCAGCTAGCTAGCATACCCACTATGCTAACTAGCATACACAATGCATGGAATTATTAATGACATACTAAGCATACATGCAATAATAGTGGTGTGATTCCTATCATATTCTTGTATATATCTAGATATATTCATTATGTTAACTACCATACATTCCATGCTTACCAACAAATTGAGTACGCTAATTGCAGTGTTAGAAATCCAATTTTTCATTTTAAATAGCAATTTGGATATGATAATAAACATCTAAAAGGAATACACAAGAATAAATGATGTGGGAAGCGCGCATGGCAAGAAGCATGTCAAGCAAAGGATATAAGAAGAGAAGCCCTGTAATGATGACTTGGATGAGCTAAATAGAATGCATAAAGGGGTAAGTGTGACATCACAGGATGCAAAGATAAAGAGAATCTTGAATTTTGTTCATCCTTTAGGGGAAGTTATTTTTGTTGAGTGATGAGTACTTGAATATGGTTCATCCCTTGGGGGGAGTTATTTTTGTTGAGTGGTATCCGCTGTCGAACCCAATATGGATTTCAAACCTGTTGGTAGACAAGAATTGCACTCTAGTTCTTGATTTGAATGGCATGTTGGTTCAAGTTTTAGAGTCACAATGTGGTAAATTTTCCCTTGAATATGGAGGGGATATGATAAAGTCTTGTATGCAAGATAAGTGGTATGTATTTTGTTGCAAAGACAATCATAGAATTTTGGATTGGTGCCTCTAGTTTTTCCATGTGTATATTATAAAGAGTACCAACTAGCATTGTAAGTAAATGCAATATTAGATACAATATTCAAACTACAGCAAGAAAGGATGGAAGGTTTTCTTTCATAGGAGAATTGTAGTGGACAACCTTGGTTGATATGTAATACGATTGTGTTCTTCAAGAACTTGAGTATGTTTTGGAGGGGTTTCATGTAGTTTGAGCCCAAAAACACCTTGATTGTTGAGACAATAAGTACAGCGTGTGACAAAACCCTGAAGGCATTTGGCTTATTACTCTCAAGTTGTGAGGTCCCCACCCTGCCGTCTCAAACGGCAGATCTGATGGTAAACCTAGTGGCCACTAGATGTACAGCGGAAGCAAACAAAGTGGTTCAGGGTTCATCTAGCGGACGATCTCTCATCACAAAGTGAATCGAGTTCGAGCCTACTAGCAACGAGATCTAGCTCCACCTCGCAGGGGAAGCGTAATTAACCTATCTACCGATCCTAAAACCCACCTTCCAAGAGGAGAGAAATCGCGAGTGCCTTTTTTCCCATGTTTCAGAGGCACATACACTTGAGACTTCGCCACTCTAGGGGCGCTCTAGGGGCAATGAGTAATACTAGTGTCGATTTAAACACTATGGGGACAGAGAGTTCCCGACCAGGGGGGACCACCCTTCTCATAGGCATTGGCAACCTGATCCAAGTCCCCACTTTCCACCCCCACACTCACACTTCCTTGTGTGTCCTAATTACTACCACAATTGTTGTTCAACATAAAAACTCCTTCATTAGATTCCGAATCACAATGTTTGTTAAGACAGCCTTCAACCAGTATTGCAAAGCGGCACTAAGACACAAACTCTAGTAAAAATTCTACTCAGACTTATTCATTAAAATTACAATGTTCTGGAGGTACAACATCCCCCCTCCAGAGAGAGTTTGCTCCTCCCGTTGTCGAATAGCTGCCCATACAACTAGGTATATCCACCGCATAGAAAGCACGACATGGACGTTCCCACCGCATAGAAAGCAAGACATGGGTTCCCACCGCATAGAAAGCAAGTCGTGGGTAAAGGCCCTAAGCTAGTAACTCTAGCGACTGCGAAATCGTCGCGAGCCGCCCCCTGTGATCAGTAGGGGGATCAGGACTAGTTCAACATTGGAAATAGAATGAACATGACGAGCTAAATTTTCCCTAGCAGACATTCTTTCCTATTGCAAACAGTATATCCGTCAACCATTCTTTCCTACTTAGACTTTAATATACAATTGAATTCAAATGCCGAGGCTTCCGTTGGATTTCTCCAACATGTTTATGGATATGTTCTTTCCTAATTAATCGTATGCAATGTTAAATTAAACAACTTGAATAAAATTGTGACCTACCTCCTCCATTTCCTCGTCAATGGCCCGTGAGATGGCCAGTACTTGGTCGCCCATGGGAACTTTTCCTTTTCCATTCACATTGCTCGTTCCCTCCTCGCGGTTGTGGGCACCACCGCAGCGAGTTCTCTTTACCGGGGCCATTTTATACTCACTACTTAATTGATAAACTTGGAGAAAAGAGTCCAAGAGTGTCTTTAAAATCAAGATGACAGATTAGAATCACTGAACAATCCTTCTTATATGAGGGGGTAATTTTATACTTTACTTTTCCTATGGGAACCGACTCTAAAGTTAATCACTTGGCTTAGATAATTAAGAATTTCAGAATTTTACTAATTAAATTACTAGAGAGTGAAATAGACAAGCTCAATCACCTTCCTAATGCAAGTAGAAAGATGCAGAATTACCGTATGCATAGGTGAGAGAAAATTCCCTTCTTAGTGGCTTAATGACGGATTAATTTTCCCTTAATTATATCTTAATCCATGAATAATTTAAATCTAACTTAGTTACACCAAGATTATATGGTAACAGAATGAATTTTGACCAAATCTACATCATTACCGCCTTGACAATTAATTACTATGCTGCCTAGAGGGAGATTTCTCTTCTAATCATGCATTAATCTATAATTAGGAGAGATTAATGGCTGCATAATTAGCTATTGGATGATGATTATGTAATAGAATATTGATATGGTGAAATTAGAGAGCAGCTATTGAGAATTATAGCTAGGATTAAGCATAGTAGATGAGCAATAAAGAGAATGATGAAGAGGTTTACAGACGAGCATAAATTAAATCATGATTACCGTGATTAGGGGCTGAAATCCTCTCGATTTTCTGATCCAATGGAGTTCTCAAGACAAGAATCCGACAGCACTTCCCTCGTTTGCTTCTTCTCCAAAAACTATGTGTGCCGCCAGTACCTCCCCAAGGTGTGTATGTAAGAGTGTGTGTGTGTGTATTGAGTGGGTGTGTGAGCATGTGTGTGTGTGTGTGTGAGAGCACACTTAAATAGGCTCCTCCAAGCTGAAAATCGACCAGGGTTGCTATTTACATTTGAATGAGCAATCACTTCATGCATTGGCAAGTCTAGTTACCTGCCTACCAAGTGTCCAGTTAGCTAGTCTAATTGGCTCTCACACTCACTCTCAAGCTTGGAAACTCTCCTACAACTCTCACAAGACAAGAGGGCGCCCCCTAGCTGCTAAATCAGGCTCTGAGTGGCCTAGAACCTGTTCCCACACAGCCTCGAGCCCCGGTGCCTCCCCGCACAACCTTAGGAAAAATTGATTTTAGGCTAAAACGGGCCATACGAGTCGGAATTTAATGCCGTAAATTGCTATACTAAGCTCTAACTAAGGTGTACTAGTGTGAGTACTTGCCATATTTAGCAGCCCCCGAGGTCCAAAAATGCATTTTTTTCAAATTCGGGATACGGGTGCAGTTTTTTGAGACATTCAAAACTAGACGGGTCAGGTGACCAAAAACTTACTATTTTTGGAATTTTTTCACAAAAAATATTTTAATTCACATTTCGAAGCTTTAAAACATTCTAAACATCATTGCACTGATAGAATTCGGAAAACTGCTAAAAATAGTAACTTTTTCCATTATGTTTATTCCATGGTACAAGGGTGCTCTTTTTGGTAGGGGTCAAAGACCTTACAACCTCCCCAACGTGAAGAATTTGAGATGTCCTCATCTCAAGAATGTGTTTGGGTAATCTTTTATGAGCGTTGGTTCGTCCTCCCAAGTTGTATCTTCTTCAGGGTAATCCTTCCACTTCACTAGATGCTCCGTGATTGTTCTGTTGCGTAGCTTTCTTTCCCTTGTTTCTAGTACATAGCCAGGTTGGAGCTTGAGAACTCCTTGTGCTGGCATGACTATCTGATCTGAGTCCAAGAATTCAACAGGATTAGGAATATAGGGTTTGAGTAAGCTGACGTGGAATACATCAGAACCTTCAAGTTTGCAGGTAAGTTTAGCTTGTAGGCCTGGTCATTCACAACTTTAACGATCTCGAATGGTCCACAATACCTTGGGCTTAGCTTATTATATATGCCTAGTGATAAGTTGATTTTATTCGGTCGGACTTGAAAAACAACCTTATCTCCTTCTTTGAAAGTTCTTTCCGAACGGTTCTTATCTGCATAGTGCTTCTGTCTATCCGGAGCTGTCTGAATGTCTTAGCGAATAGCTCTAGTCTGAGCTTCCATATCTTCTAACATCTTCCTAGAGGCTTCTACCCTGATGGTTGGATCTGAGAAGTTCAGTGGTGCTAAACAGTCCTGTCCATAAAGAGCTTTGAAGGGTGACATTCCAATGCTTCTGTGTTTGGAAGAATTATAAGCATATTCTACCAAAGGAAGATATTGTAACCACTTCTTTGGCTCTTGCGAACAATAGGCCCTGAGAATTTCCTCAATGACTTGGTTTACTCTTTTAGTTTGCCCATCAGTCTGCGGATGATATGTTGTGCTAAAGGCTAATTGTGACCCAATAGATTGGAAAAGAGAAGTCCAAAATTTTGATGTAAACTTGGCATCTCTATCACTGACGATACGCTTGGGTAAACCATGTAACCTAAAAATCTCCTTGATGAATACCCGGCTAATATCCGAAGTAGTAAGGGTTGTCTTTACGGGTATTAGATGAGCCACTTTTGTGAGCATATCAACAACCACGAAAATAGAGTCATAACCTCCTGTAGAAGGTAATCCTGTAACGAAGTCCATACTGATGCATTCCCATTTCATCTGGGGTACGTCAAGAGGTTGAAGTTTCCCTGGTAACTTGATCCTTTCAGCTTTTATCCGCTGACAAGAAAGACATTGCCTCACATAGCGAAGTATGTCTCCTTTCATTCCAGACTAAAAATAACTCCTCCTGACAGCATGAAGAGTCTTAGCATAACCCGGATGTCCTGATGTAGGGCTATCGTGTGCTTCATACAAAATAGCCTTCTTTAAAGCTGGGTCTCTGGGTACATAGAGTCTATGTCTGTAGTAAATTCATCCTCCCATAAGAGAGTAATCTTTAGCTTCAGGCATCTTATTCTGATTGAACAATGATACCATACGTTGGTATTCTGAACTACCAAAGATGCTTCTTTAATCCTGTCCCAGATAGGGTTATTTGGAATAGAGATAGCTCCGAGAAAAGATTTTTGGCTAAGTCCATCTGCAACTGCATTTTCCTTCCTTGGTCTATACTTTATGTCAAGGTCGTATTCTTGTAAAAGCTCTATCCATCGCCATTGTCGCATATTGAGAATAGGTTGAGTAAAAATCCATTTTAAGGTCTTGTGGTATGTAGCTAGCTGAAACTTGCATCCGAGAAGATAATGTCCCCATAACTTCAACGCATGTATAACCTCTAAAAGTTCCAAATCATGAATAGGATAATTCTTCTCATGATCCCTCAGCTTTCGTGAAGTATAAGCCACCAGTCTTCCTTCTTGAGTAAGAACTCCACCTAAAGAAAATTTGCTAGCATCGATCGCTACTTCAAATTCCTTACTGAAATCCGGAAGCTTTAAAATAGGAGCTGAGACCAAGAATTCTTTTAGCTTAGCAAAGCTAGACTCATGCTCGGTCTTCCATTCAGTCCTCATTCCTTTCTTCAGGAGTTCCATCAAAGGTGCAACAATACGTGCATAGTCCTTGACAAAAATCCAGTACCATCCCGTTATCCCAAGAAATCCTCTTACTTCGCTGACGGTGGATGGTTGAGGCCAATCAACGATATCCTTGAATTTATCTGGATCCACTGAAATCCCTTCAGCCGATATGACAAATCCAAGATAATTGACCTTTGGTGAGCAAAAGGTACACTTGCTCGCTTTAGCGTAAAGTTGATGTTCTCGAAGAAGATCAAGTACTTTGCGAACATGTTCTTCATGATCTGCCTCGTT
The DNA here is from genome assembly GCF_014529385.1 of Adiantum capillus-veneris. Classification (NCBI taxonomy): domain Eukaryota; kingdom Viridiplantae; phylum Streptophyta; class Polypodiopsida; order Polypodiales; family Pteridaceae; genus Adiantum; species Adiantum capillus-veneris. The sequence continues at coordinate 17,341,963 of NC_140948.1, read as the reverse complement.
CTTAGAATAGATCAGAATATCATCAAAGAAAACCAAGACAAAATCACCCAGATAAGGTCTAAAAATATCGAGCATAAGTTGATTGAAGCTTGCAGGAGCATTTGTTAGACCAAAAGATATTACTGTGAATTCGTAGTGTCCTTACCTAGTGTTGAAAGCTGTCTTTGGAATATCAGATTCCTTGATCCTGATTTGGTAATATCCTGACCTTAGATCAATCTTTGTAAACATTTTGACGCCGTGGAGCCTGTCCAAGAGTTCGTCGATCCTTGGAATTGGATACTTGTTTTTGACAATTACCTGGTTTAGTCTATGGTAGTCTATGCATAGCCTTAAGGTTCCATCCTTCTTCTTCTGAAAAAGAACTGGTGCACCCCAAGGAGAAGTACTGGGTCGAATGAATCCTTGTTCAATGAGTTTCCTAAGTTGGTCCTTGAGTTCGATGGCCTCTGGAAGTGACATTTTATAAGGTCTTTTTGAGATAGGTTTACATCCAGGAATAGTCTCAATCTCATGATCTACCTCTCTATATCGCGGAAGATTCGTAAGGTCTTCAGGCAATACATTATCATACTCACTCAACCAGTTTGGTCAAAGTAAGGTATCTGATTGGTCCACCTTGTTGAGATTTACCACATAAATTTGTTGCCCCTTTATTAGTCCCTTTAAGAGTCTGTTGGCCTTAACTAGAGTAGCCCTAGGTCTCCCATTTTCCCCCTGGATTAAGGCTTCATTACCCAAGTTATTTGTTAAGGTAAAGTTCCCTTGTGCACAATGGATGTGGACCTTATTTTGCTTTAACCAGTCCATCCCTAGTATCCCATCAAAGAATCCTAAGGGCAGGGTTTGAAATTGGGCAGAAGTTGGGTGTCCCCCTAAATCAAAGTCGATTTTTCCTGTAGAATGTTGAGATACTACTTCCTTGCCATTTGCTAACTCTACAACTAGCTTGCTTGTTGGATACTTATCTAGCTTAAGCTTCCTCATGCATCTCGGTGAAAGAAATGAAAGAGTGCTACCACAATCTATAAGGAAGTTAACTTGTTTACCTATGAGAGATCCTGGCTTATGAATGACTGCGTATTGCTCGCAACCATTGGGGTTGTCAATTGCAGCATGCAAGGTTGCTCTCTCCACTGCTTCATCACCCACAGTTGGTTGTACCACTGTGGCATTCACTCTAGCGATAGCTCCACGCCCTCGCCCTCTGTTCATCCTTCCACGTCCTCCTCTTCCATTAGGTTGGCCACACCCATGGACATTCAAGGGTATGGCATTAGCACTGGTTGCCTTAGTGTTCTTGGGGCACTTGGATCTGTAATGCCCAAACTCGCCGCAACCATATCATCGAACATTTGGGAACTCCATGGTTGTGGTGGTAGCCACAATAGGGCATTGGTCATACGCTTGGTTGGCTAGTCTGTTATTCCAAACATTTTTCCTTGCCCTCTTTGCAAAATGATTCCTCTTATTATGATTAACTTTTTGTACTTCAAGAGATAAAGGTTTGGCCCTCAGCAAGGCATCCTGTAGTGTTGTCGGCCTGAGAGACCATATCTTGGCACCATATGGTTGCTTCCACCATATCTTGGCATCCATTATGGTCGATTAGCCCTTGGCAAAACCTCGCTACCTGTTGTTCCAAGGTCATCTTAGGAGCATATCTCCGAAGAGTGACAAACTTTGCATAATATTCTTCAACAAATGAAGTCAGCTGTCGAAGTGAAAAAGAACTCGTTCATCTTCAAGGTTTTATAGGCGGGTGGTAAGTAACGTCCCATTATTGCATCTTTGATGTCTTCCCAGGATTGGGAAGATCCCTTAATATCCAAGTCCCTGCAATGTTGCTTCCACCATATCTTGGCATCGCCAGACAAGCGGAACATCACAAGCATGGTTTGATTCACAGGTTGGGTTTGCGCAGCTTCAAAGTAATCGTCCATCGCTTCCATCCACACTTCCGCATCTCTCTCCACATTTTCCCCCTCACCCTTAAAGATAGGAGGTTGGGGTTGTTTGAGGAGGAGCTTCTTCTCTTGCGCTACCGAGTAGAGAGCAGCAGGCGGTGCCTACATGGGTTATACGAGATTCTTAATACCATTACTTGGATTTCAAAATAGACACAAGACTTTAAATAAAATTCAAGATTCCACTTTATCAAGAGACAGAGATTCAGAGAAAAAAACACTTTATTGATGAAAATTTATTACAATCGAAACCCCTTAAGGTTTAGGGTAATTCGTGCACACTTTATTACATGGATTTTTTTTTATATTTCGTATAAGATACGCCTAGAAGATGGTGTTTACATGATACTCTACTTTATTCGTGAAGTAGTTCCTATACTCATCCTTGAGAGGATAGTAAACTATAGTGTTGAGCCGGGATTCTTCTTTTGGTACTCCAAAAGTTCTAACTCTGTTTGCTGGGATTACATTAGTGACCTTCTCCAAAAGCCACTCATTGAGGGTTTGATTGGTGCCGTCAGAGACAGTCAGATCCATTCATGTAGGTAGCAAGTAGAATATCTGCACCACCCTCAATTCTTCTCCCCAACGTATCTTCTTCAAATCGGTAGCCAGGCATCTTAGCTTCCGAGCGTTGATGTAGTAAACCCCTCCTGGAAAGTGTCCAATCGAGCCCCCATTTTCTATTGATGTGACTGGAGTGCGGTGTATGGGCCTTCAGAAGCATCTCCATGACATCTCGCCTGAATTGGTAAGCTAGAGATCATCGAGCTTGCTCGTAAATAAGCTCAAACACTTGGAACTTCTAATATTATAGCACGGAGTCTTCCTGCAACACCAATGCAAGGAATTCGGATTAGCTACCTATATATTTTTAGGTCCTTTTAAATATTCAAACAATACGACTTTACTTCTCAGCCTAACCTTGGCTTAGCTCTGATACTACCAGGTGTGAGGTCCCCACCCCGCTGTCTCAAACGACAGATCTGATGGTAAACCTGGCGGCCACTAGATGTACAGCAGAAGCAAACAAAGTGGTTCAGGGTTCATCTAGCGGACGATCTCTCATCACAAAGTGAATCGAGTTCGAGCCTACTAGCAACAAGATCTAGCTCCACCTCGCAGGGGAAGCATAATTAACCTATCTAGCGATCCTAAGACCCACATTCCAAGAGGACAGAAATCCCGAGTGCCTTTTTTCTCCATGTTTCAGAGCCGCGTATACTTGAGACTTCGCCGCTCTAGGGGCAATGAGTAATACTAGTGTCGATTTAAACACTATGGGGACAGAGAGTTCCTGACCAATCGGGACAACCCTTCTCATAGGCATTGGCAACCTGAGCCAGGCCCCCACTTTCCACCCCCACACTCACACTTCCTTGTGTGTCCTAATTACTACCACAATTGTTGTTCAACATAAAAATTCCTTGATTAGATTCCGAATCACAATGTTCGTTAAGACAGCCCTTCGACCAGTATTGCAAAGCGGCACCAAGACAGAAACTCTAGTAAAAATTCTACTCAAACTTATTCATTAAAATTCAAATGTTCTGAAGGTACAACATCCCCCATCCAGCGAGAGTTTACTTCTCCCGTTGTTGTCGCCTAGCTGCCCATACAACTAGGTATGTCCACCGAATAGAAAGCACGACATGGACATTCCCACCGCATAGAAAGCAAGTCGTGGGTAAAGGCCCTAAGCTAGTAACTCTAGCGATTGCGAAATCGTCGCGAGCCGCCCCCTGTGATCAGTAGGGGGATCAGGACTAGTTCAACATTGGAAATAGAATGAACATGCCGAGCTAAATTTTCCCTAGCAGAGATTCTTTCCTATTGCAAATAGTATATCCGTCAACCATTCTTTCCTACTTAGAATTTAATATACAATTGAACTCAAATGCCGAGGTTTCCATCGGATTTCTCCAACATGTTTAGGGATATGTTCTTTCCTAGTTAATCGTATGCAATGTTAAATTAAAGAACATGAATAAAATTGTGACCTACCTCCTCCATTTCCTCGTCAATGGCCCGTGAGATGGCCGGTACTTGGTCGTCCATGGGAGATTTTCCTTTTCCATTCAAATTACTCGTTCCCACCAGGCGGTCGTGGGCACCACCGAAGCGAGTTCTCTTTACTGGGGCCATTTGATACTCACTACTTAATTGATAAACTAGGAGAAAAGAGCTAATGTCCAAGAGTGTCATAACAATCAAGATGACAGATTAGAATCACTGAACAATCCTTCTTATACGAGGGGGTTAGATTTTCCTTCGCGACAATAATTTTATACTTTACTTTTCCTATGGGAACCGTCTCTAAAGTTAATCACTTGGCTTAGATAATTAAGAATTTCAGAATTTTACTAATTAAATTACTAGAGAGTGAAATAGACAAGCTCAATGACCTTCCTAATGCAAGTAGAAAGATGAAGAATTACCGTATGCATAGGTGAGAGAAAATTCCCTTCTTAGTGGCTTAATGACGGATTAATTTAACCTTAATTACATCTTAATCCATGAATAATTTAAATCTAGCTTAGTTACACCAAGATTATATGGTAACAGAATGAATTTTGACCAAATCTACATCATTACCGCCTTGACAATTAATTACTATGCTACCTATAGGGTTCTAATCATGCATTAATCTATAATTAGGAGAGATTAATGGCTGCATAATTAGCTATTGGATGATGATTATGTAATAGAATATTGATAGAGAGCAGCTATTGAGAATTAGATATTATGTAATAGAATATTGATAGAATATGGTGAAATTAGAGAGCAGCTATTGAGAATTATAGCTAGGATTAAGCATAGTAGATGAGGAATTAAGAGAATGATGAAGAGGTTTACAGACGAGCATAAATTAAATCATGATTACCGTGATTAGGGGCTGAAATCCTCTCGATTTTTTGATCCAATGGAGTTCTCAAGACAAGAATCCGGCAGCGCTTCCCACCTTTGCTTCTTCTCCAAAAACTATGTGTGCCGACATCACCTCCCCAAGGTGTGTATGTAAGAGTGTGTGTGTGTGTACTGAGTGGGTGTGTGAGCATGTGTGTGTGTGTGTGAGAGAGCACACTTAAATAGGCTCCTCCAAGCTGAAAATCGACCAGGCTTGCTGTTTGCATTTGAATGAGCACTCACTTCATGCATTGGCAAGTTTAGTTACCTGCCTACCAAGTGTCCAGTTAGCTAGTCTAACTGGCTCTCACACTCCATCTCAAGCTTGGAAACTCTCCTACAACTCCCACAAGACAAGAGGGCGCCCCCTAGCTGCTAAAGGAGGCTCTGAGTGGCCTGGAACCTGTTCCCACATAGCCTCGAGCCCCGGTGCCTCCCCGCACAACTTTAGGAAAAATTGATTTTAGGCTAAAACGGGCCATACGAGTCGGAATTTAATGCCGTAAATTGCTATACTAAGCTCTATCTAAGGAGTACTGGTCAGAGTACCTGCCATATTTAGCAGTTCCCGGGGTTCGAAAATGTATTTTTTTAAAATTTGGGATACGGGTGCAGTTTTTCGAGACGGTCAAAACTAGACGGGTCAGGTGACCAAAAACTTACTATTTTTGAAAATTTTTCACAAAAATTATTTTAATTCACATTTTGAAGCTTTAAAACAATCTAAACATCATGGCACTGACAGAATTCGAAAAACTGCTAAAAATAGTAATTGTTTCCATTATGTTTATTCCATGGTACAAGGGTGCTCTTTTTGGTCGGGGTTAGAGACCTTACTCAAGTAAGAGGACCAGATTGTTGAATACTGACAATAGTTCTTGGTAGAAGCTTTGACTAACTAGCTATTTTATGGCTACAATGAAAGGACCTTGCAAAATATATAGCTGACAATGGGTTTGATACTGACCAAGATTGGTTTTATGATGTAGTCTTTAGAAATATGGAATTAGATTTGCAAGCAAGCGATGAGGTTGAGTGGAGGGTAGACATCTGTCAAAGACAAAGGGAGGCTGATGAAGAAGCTGAAAGGCGTGAGAGGAAAGGCTCGAGAGGGAAAGATTAAAGAGCAAGAGCAACTTGAAGTAGAAAGACAAATGCACAAACCAAAGGCTTAGCTAAGACACATGCACATTGAGCACCACAAATTGTATAAGCGTCCTAGGCACCACAAGCATTTTCAAGAGTAGGAGACAACAGTTTTATAAAATTATATACTATGATGGAATGTTGTAATATCGTAATGAGATCACTGTTAACCAGCTAGGTTAACAGCGGCCAACAGACCACTCAAAGAGGCTATTTACTATTTTTAGTAAACGCTAATGATGTTAGATGATGCGGATCTGAAGTAAAGATGATGATGAAGTGAAAAGCAAGAGATGCAAAGAAGATCTCGAATTAACGACTATCTATGAAGTTACGGTCACAATCGACGGTCAGGTAAGTTCTTATGATTTTCCGTCAAATGACCGCAAGTGCAGATTGTAATTATGTTTTGCATGAGTTCCATGTTGTAATCATTGTGCTATATTTAGAGCCTAGGTAGAGCAGATATTAGATTAAGTGAGTCTGGCCATTTGGGCGCCCGACCACTTCTAAAAAACCTAATGAGTATAAAGGTCAAAACACACAATGTGAATGTCATTCTTATGCACTTGAGATAAGCTTTGTTAAGAAGGTGATGGCTATGGAGTCCTCAAGCTCTCTACGTGCACACATGGACAATTTGGCTTCATGCCATAGCTAAACTATAACCTCTTCTCTCTCATTTACTCATGCTTGTAATCTTTTGCTCGATTAATGAATATTAGTGACTTATTTTGTGATTAATCTCTCTCTTTTATCATGTTTCCCTCTTGTTTAACACTAGAATGGTAACCTTACAGGACATAAAAGTGTCCTTTCAGGGTTTTGGGAAAAAATTCCAAAACCATAGTAGATCCACTCATTTTGAAAAATCCTTTCATGAGCTTATAGTTCAATAACCACTACATATGGAAAAAATGAGAAACTTGTAATTTTTCTCATCCCTTGGTCACTACAAGTCTCCAAAGTTGATGGACCGGTGCATTTTGCCCAAAACAGCAATTTCTTACGGTTGACTGCATATAAATAAGAGTGGGGATTTTTGTAGGACATGAGATAAAATGCCCTGTTAACTTCAATGGGTTGGTGACTAAACCATATGGTTGCTTTTACCTCACTAATTTTTTTGGGCAAAAAAAATAGGTACAAAAAGGTTGCATTTTTGCCATTCTGCGGACCTATCATCAAAGTTTCTATAGTCACACTCAATACAGATACCATATACATGTTTTCTTAGTTCCCTTTGGGCCTTTGGATTCAAAAGGATCCATGGAGCATGTCAAAAGGATAATGGATCTCTTACAATTGGAACCTTGGGGGCAATGATAAAGTGCTAAATACAGCAAACATGAAAAAACTAGGTTTAGCATTATGACCTCTAGAAACCCATAGAAACTACTCAATATCTAGCCAAGTTTGTAGTCTATGATTAGATATGGTTAATACCTACAAAATACACACAATTGGCTTAAGAAACTAGCAATATTGAGAAAGTTATACTTGCTACTCTAAAATGTATCGTATTCTTCAGCAATCAAAAAACTCAACCATCATCATATACTATGCTATATAGCATATTAGGTCCCCCAAAACTCAAGGAAGATTAGATTTATGTTATACATTACACTTACACAATCAAAATTGAATTTGGATATCAAGAAAGCCACCAAAAAAATCATAAAAGTGCTAGTTTTGGCCAAAAAACAGGATTATGCAATTCTTGTAAATTGTTCATAACTTTCAATTTTAACACTTAGCTCTCCCTACAAGCATCAAAACATGTTGAGAACTATGAAGGCCTAACCTCTAGCCATCTAAACCTCACAAACATGAAGTTTAGAGTGGTATAGTTGCCAACAATTGAAAAAAAGCCAAAAACAGGACCCGTTTTTTCACACTGTTTAGGTACAAAAATGTTGTGCAAGAGTAAGGTTAATGGTGAGATTGATACTCCAAAAAAAATGCTAAGTTTTTTTCAGCTCATAAGGCAGCTTTGTGGATATATAGCACCTACAAATTCATTTTCATACTCTTCAAATAATTCAAGCAAAATGGTCACTTAACAGGACACAAAAGTGTCCAAGGACATAAAAGTGTCATGTTACCATTCTAGTGTTAAGCTTGCTTCTAAGTGTGTGTAGGCTTGTGTAGAGTGTGTGTGCCTGTGTGTGGTCACTCTATGCTATCCTATGTGCATTGTGTGCTTGAGTAGAGGGGGATTAGTGATTGATTAGTGAGTTTTGAGCATGATAAGCTTGATTGTGAGAGAGTAGGCCGAATGGTAGAGTAGTAGTGTGCTTACTCCTCGTAGCATCAACATTCCTTCTCCATAGCTCTCTTTGTGTGTAGATTTCACCTTCTTATCCTCCATTTGGCATGCACAAGCTTCTTTGTGTGTTTCCATGCCCTAGCCGGATCATACTCCTCGGATTGACATTATGTTGGTGTCTCCACTATGCTAGGCCGATGCTCCGACATTGGCGCCGTTGCCGGGGACGATTGCCTAAGCTAGAGGTGCCATTGGAGTTATTAGAGGAGGTTAATTCCTCTTAATTTCTCACTAATTTCTTGATTTTGGGTTATGTGTGTTGCTAATTGGAGGCAAATTAGTAAGCGTGTGACTTAGATTTGCAAAGATTAAGGCTTGCATTACACAAAACAACACCCACACATTGATTTCCATCACTAATTTCACCTCTTGATTTCACTAATGTTTGCTAATTTTCACTAACTTTGGGGTTAATTTCCATTGATTGGTTAATGTTTTTTTTGGCGCTACACATAAGTAGAAAGCTAATTGGGAGTGTTGACAACATTCTTTTGGTGTCCACACACTCTAATTATGCTCCAAATGCGCGCAATGAGTGGCTGAAATCGTTGACTAATCACTAATATTTGTTAATTTTGATCATTAATTTATCATAAATTACTTGTTTTTTTTTGTGCTACACACAAGTGGAAATATAATTAGGTGTGTGGACAACACTCTTATGTGTTGCACACACTCTAATCACATTTCAATTGATCGCAAGGAGTAGCCAAAATTCACCAATTAGTTACTAATTTTCACTAATTTCACAAAAAAAAAATGGGCACTTTGATGTGTGATGATTCTAATCAACAATTGGATGTATGCTCAATGCAATGGTGTGTTTGATTTTGTGCAATTTGATGCTACACATTGATTTTTAGTGACTTGTGCTTGTAGGTAAAACGGTGGGGCGGTTGCCTACACACACACATGTGTGTAATCGTCATTTGCAGCTTGGAATTCGACGCTTTTCATTGTGAAAACTGAGTGCTTTGGAGCATTCTAATCGCTGAAATTTGCAGGTTTTTGTGATGAGAATTGTGCACACATTTGGTGCAAATTTTATGTGCAGGTTTGTGCCCGTCTATGTGTAGATGGAGGTGCTAGTTTTGGCATAATTTGGTGCAAATTTGTGGGCAATTGTCATGCCAAATCGCTGATTTGAAACCATTGTTGGTTTATGGTTATTGTTTTGTTATGGTTATGGTTTTTTGATTGCCAAAATGGCGCCATTATGCTGCCAAAATTTGGGCAAAATTTGATGTGTATGCGCTATGTGTAAATCTTGATGCAAAAAGTGTGTTTGCAATCGATTGATCTTCATTTTGTGGATATTTGTTGGTGTCAAAAGGCTGATTGGAATGTGCCTAATTGATGTGCAGGGGTTGCAAATTTTTGCACTAATTTTTGGGTAATTTTTTAGTCGATTTTGGGCAAAAAAACGCTATTTTTAAGTGCCCGTGATTACTACTTGATGCAATGCTAGATTATGGATTGATGATTTGCTGAGTGTGTTTGCATGAAAACGTAGTTTGAGGAGTGCAAAAAATTGTTGGAAATTCTCAAAAAAAAAAAGGCTAATTTTTGGTAATTTTTTGCTAATCAATTGCCTAAAATATGCTTGAAATTAGTTAAAAATTAAAAATTCAAAGAAATTTGTGCATTATTTTTGTGTCGGGGTGTGCACAATGATCACGTGAGCGCCTATGATTTTTCTAGCTATTTTTAGCAATTTTTGTGATATTTTTACGCCTCGCGATGGAATTTCACCCTCGACGCGTTCTTGCGGTCCCGCACGCACACGCACACGCACCCGACTTGCACACACCCGCTCACGTTGTCACTACCGACTTCTCTCCTCATTTTTGTGATTTTTTTCAGTCCGCCTCTGCGTCGGTGCTGGGCGAGGTGCGCTCCCGCCAAAAATAGTGTGTGAAAGGCTCTTATTTATTTTTTTTTGTCTTTCCTTTTTATTTTCCATTGTTATGTTTTTTATTATTTTACTTATTTTTAAAAAAAAATGTTGCATGCCATCGTGGCCACCACCCCCTGCCCACCTGCCTCGTGGCGCGTCCCCTCCAAATACACCACTTGTACCCCCGCCTCTGCCACTGCCTGCTCACGGGACCCCACCTCCGCACATACTCTGCCAAGCCACCATTAAAGACCTTCATTTACGGCTACGCGTCCTCTGTGCCAATCCTGCACCACGGCCCCCTGTTTCGGCATCCCGCCTTCACGCTGCCCACGTGGGCTTCTTTTGGTTTACCTACATTTGCTACACGTGAAGGGAGGGCCGACATACTACGCTCAGAGAGGTGGGCACCACACATGGTCGCGTGGGTGGGCACCACACATGCTATGCTACGCTTCCCTCACACATGCTACGTAATGTTGCCCTCTTCTTCTACGCTTGTGCTGCTACTGAGCACATCCTACGCGCCCTACTGGTTTCGAGCACCACGGTAACACCTGGCCTACCATTGACCTACGCGGGCCCGGGCTCTTTGCCTTACTACGCTTAATTGGCCAGCCCTCCTCAAGTCATCCTACACGTTTTTGGCCCCACATCTCCTATGTGTTGCTACCTGCGGATCTTTCTATTACCCCACGCCTTCATTGCCTTGGCCCATGAAGGTTGAGTTACTGTTGACCATCTCTAGGGTGGCCAGCTCTAATCGCACCAATCCATAAGGATGCATGATCATACCCTCATTGCACATAGAGCGGTTGAGATTGCTTGATGAAACTATATATATTTTCACGAGTGTGATGGCCGGTTGTCATTGTGGGCTCATTGACCATTTTGACTCACTCTTTTGCGACCTTGGATTTGAGCCATTAGTTGTTCAGTGGCATTGAAACATTGACCACCCTTGCGACCTACCTGTGTACATTGACAATCCCTAGTGCACTTTTCGAGCAAGATAGCCAATTGCGACTCCGGGAATGTGACACTGAGCATCCATTTTGGACAACATCATTTGGCACCAAGATTATCAGTCATACTAGCAAGCTGCTCTAGACGAGATCATCGACTCTAGTCATTTGGAGTTTGCTGCTAGCACTCTATTGCACATCTAGGCCTAGACGAGAGTATAGAATTAACAGGCTATTTCTTGTGAGATATACTCTGGGTCTTGAAACACCGTGTATTAGATCACATTGGTGATTGCATAGTAAACTTCTTGCACATTGTACACGAGAGGAACCTATTACGTACATTGCAGAGACTAGTGAGCGCCATTGAGACATTGTTGAGTATTGAGATTCACACTGACATCACTAGACCTACTACATTGAGCACCTAGGAGAGGGGCTAGTGAGCCATTTATTGATGATACCGGCTTCATTTCTTATGAGAACTCTTGCAAGTCTGCTAGAAGTGTAACATCGAAGTAAACGATCGAAATTGGGCAGTTAGGCCCACAAACTAGAGTCAACCAAAGCATTGGATTTCATTAAGCCAACTGACCTAGAGCTGACACAAATGCATGTGAGCTTTTCATCTTCAGAAAGCTGAAATTTGAAATGGAATTGGTCTCTAAGCCTTGCAAGTGATCATTTAAAACTGCTAATTCTAGCATATTGAAATTATCGTTTGGAAAAACCTCTGGTCACCCACAGGAAGGTGTAAAATCAAACCAAGGCCTAGTATATAATTGCCAATCCATAGATGAATTTGGTACGGTAAGACCATACACAAGAAACCACGACTTTGTGATATCAAGTCGCAAGTGTCTGCAGAGTTCTGAACCGGTCATTAGCTAGCAAATTAGTGCAAGTTGTGCATACTTCTCTTGTGCTAACTTGAGAGTCACCTCCGAGCTTAAGGCACAAGTGTGGTCGTCAAAAGTACATCAAGATTTTTTCATTCATTGTGAAAAAGTTTGCCAGCTAAATAGAATTTTACAGATTGTGTGCTAAAGTGAACACAGGTTAGCTCGACTCAAGAATCACTACGAAGGGAGCAGTCGTGTTTGCAGTATAGTGGTAAGTTGCATACTGATCACAGTGCTTCCAACAGATCGAGGCCTGCTAAAAACTCTAGGCAAAGCAAGTAGCCAGACAAGTCAGTATCAACCTTGGCAAGCAAGGGAGCTAAGAAGTTCAAGTAGTGCAAGCAAAGCCCAGTTCAGAAAACTCAGAGATTAAGGCATCCACAAAAGTTGAAGGACCTCAAGCGAAAAAGATCGACACAAGGGTGCTAATAACTTTTATTAGCATTGAGGCAAGCAATTAGAGCTATCACTGAACAGGTACAACAAGGGGTTCAAGACGAAAGCAATGGCGTCTCAAAGGAATCAGACCAGCTGAGATGAAGCTTCAAGTACATCCACAGAAATTACAAGAGAGAAAATTTGGATCTATCTGATTGGCCACTACAAAGGACTGCCATGCTATGAGGATGTCAATCGAAATTTGTACATCAAGACAAAGAAAGATACAGAGGAAACTCGGACATCTCAATATGTGAAAGTTGAAACAGCGAAGAATGCACTACACCCACATTTAGATTTCATGGAAGACTGTTTGGGATCAATTTACATGAGGCACGGAAAATACATCGACAATGAGATAGAAATGTTGTACAAGGATCAACTTACAGAACTCTACGCATATCCTCCAAGTATTTTTTTGTACAAAGCACAAGATGGAAAACGGAAAATTGGTACCCTCTATGGAGACGAAGACGGTCGATACTATAGGGCTCTCACAAGTCATGAAGTTCCTGTAGAAAACAATCATTATTTTGCAGCAGAAGTGGTTGGGTGAAGAGGAGAAGACTACATGTCTAAAGGTGGTAATGTATACCATCTCGTCCATGGGTTTATCTCTAACTACGCACCTGGAAGAATTGACACCTACAGCTGTCACTACACAAATGAGTGACACACCACATGACACACAACAAGGCACAACACAAGACACCACATGGAAAGACACGGCACAAGTCTTGTGCACCGCACCAGCACAAGACAAAGCACAAACACACCAAATTGCACAAACAGGGAATACATCGGAAGTACCAGCTATGAAGATAGCACCACTTCAAAAAGAACTAGCTCATTCTCAAGAGCTACTTAGCAGATCACAACAAGTCATATCATCAGGCAATAACCAAAGGCCATTATCAAATATGGAACCCTCTCAGATGGGGGGAGTTCAAACTCAACAAAGAGACCTAATCTCTTCAAGAGTGGGATTGTTGGTGGGAGTGACTCACACACCCATGAAGTGCATGCAAACACTACCTAGATCAACATAATGTCAATCGAGGACACAGATGACACAATAGGCACACGGAGGAAATCTCTTTGCTTGTCAGGCTGAGACCATCCTACACATACAAAACTCTGGAAGGCCAACTAAAACCACAATCAAGAACCTCACTACTCTCAACTACACCACCTAGCCACATACACACATACTGAAGATAACTCACCTAATCATGCCAGATTCGTACAAATCTTAAGGAACACCATCCCCTCACTAGGATACACCTGTCCCTAAGCTTCTACACTCAAAACCCTCACTCTAAACCCATCTGCAGAAAACGCGTAGGATGACAGAGCAAAATTTTGAAAGTGCTCGAAACTGAAATTTATGAGTACCTGTGCGTAGCTTATGTCGCCACGATTCTATAGACTACTAGCACGCAGAAAACAGACATCGTTTGATACACTTACGGCCACAAATAGCTCATAGATGCGTCGGTGTGTGCGATTCGTCTCGCGTGGAATGCTTGGCGTTGTCATGTAGCTCTCCTTGAGCCTACAACACTAGTGCAGTCGGATCTCCAATGTGTTGAGCGAGCTGGGCGTAGCGAGAGGATAAAGCTCACGCTCACTCTCTTTCTCTCTCACACACAGCAGACGGCAGCGCTAAAGTTTTGATTATGATTAAAGTTTCCCCCCTTTACAACATGACCTAGGTACCTTATATACTAAGGCTACCTTAGGTTTAACCAAAAATGGGGTTGAAAGGATCAAATGGATTTGTATTTACAATCTGGAAGTGCCATTGCACCCCGGCTTCTGAAACTAGAATAACTACTCATTACAAATGACGTTTATAGCCATAATCCACAGCATTTTATAACTCGCAAAAGATAAGACTTTAGTACGAAACTTGAGTTATGTTGTGTTGTTGACCCAGCGGTCAACAGGGATTAAGAAGTCCAGTTTTTCAAGAAGAAGTGTCCTTTTCAGGAGCCCAAGTGGAATTTCAAGAAGCATTGGAAGATGCCGAGCCGGAGGAGAGACCACCGGAAATTCACAATGCCAAATGTAGAAGGTCAGGTCAAGATGTCATTGTGGTCGACAAATATGGTAGGCACTATGCAATAGCCGATGTGAAAAATATGGATGAGTTTAGCATTTGTGGGCAACCTGTAAGTTACATACTTGGACCCCGTCCAAACGTACCATCCAAGGAAAGGGAAAACAAAGATTCGGCTTGATCTTCATCGTCGGTGCAAACCTTGGCAAAATCAACTCGGAAACATAGCCCTAAGGCTATGCAGAAGCCCCATGTCAAAGACCATATGTTGATGGAAGAATTAGCATTACGACTGCTAGAAAGCATGGATAGTGATTTGATCTTGTATGCAAGCGATAATGGAAGCTATTTTCAGCTTGTCAAGGACAAGATGATGGAGCATAAAGAGACAAAGCCAGTGGATACACCTAAGTCGGTCGTAATCTATAGGTACATGCATGTAACTCAGATGTCTTATTGGTATCGACATACCATAGGAAATCATTATCAAAAGTACTATGGAGAGCTGCCTCGTCCAAAGAATGCAAATGTAGAGATAGAGGCATATTGCACCAAGTGTGTCATCAGTCATTTAATCAAGGACCAACAAAGCTCTACTTGGAAAAGAAGCAACAAGCCAAAAGAAAAATTCAGACAGTGACAACAAGGAAATGGAAGCAAGAATCCCCAACGAGATCTCCGGAAAAGAAGCAGATCTTGTCGTAGAGCACAAAAGATAGGCTCAAGACACAGATGCTTGAAGTCAAGGGTGTCAATGACATTATCATAGAGAATCAAGCTTTCAAAAAAGATCAATTGAATCAGCTGATTCAAGATCGCTTAAAAAACCTCAGTGAGGACAAGTCAAAGCATCCACAAGGTGATGAAGATGAAGCTCGCAGTTCAAGGTTCGAGAGCGAAAGAAGCCAAGATTCTGAAGATGGTAAGTCAACCCAAGAAGAGGTGGCAGAGGTAACATCAAATCTTAGTGCCACGTCACAAGCGGAAGGCATGCAAGAAAAGTCAACGAATGAAGCTGAAATTCCACAAGGAAATTCCTCTACTTTGGAATCTACAGTGGTGGTTAAAGAAATCAAAGACCAGCATAAGCTAAAAGATGATGCAGGTGAAGTCTTAGAACCCACCAAAGAACAGGAAATGACTGACTCCAAGATTGACTATTAAGGACAAGCAATGCATGATATGAATGAATATTTTCAAATAGAGACTCTACAAGAACCCATGGAGCAATGTGAACCAAAGGCCACGGCGACCGCTGCATCAAAAGAAGAGAGTCAACCTCAACATCCTGCTACACAAGCTTCAAAATATTTCCAAGAAGAAAAGTCACCATTGAATGACCTTCAAGTGATAGAAGAAGTAAATAGTAACAGAGAGCTTCTGAAATCAAGAATCAAGGCGTCACAGTCAGAAACTAGCAATGAAGACCAACAAGCAGCTCAGGCTATAGACCTTCCCCAAAGCTATAGATCAGAAGATAGTAAGCACTTGGGACATGCTACAACCAATCAAATGACAAAGAAGTTCAACATACAAGAGGATGACAAAGCTTCCAAGGCACAAAAGTCCAAGACAAGTACCAAAAGCAAAGAGGAAATCAGTTACTTAATAGCCAACAAGAAGATTAAATTCTCGTTGGATGTGCATGAGAAAATGAAGTCGAATTTCACATCAGAGATAAACTTCACTGCCACGACGAATGTCATGTTTTATGGGCTATGGTTACTTCTAGATAAGCCGGAGTTGTATGAAATTCAAGTAAAGGTTTCCATATCACATGGAATCGAGGTCACAAGTTTGGGGATTGCAAAATCCACCCTTAAACTATGGTCAAAGGTCATTAAAGACAAATTCATAGTGGTGGATTCATCGAACATGAGCACACATTTGATTTTGTCCAATAAATGGGAAAAGAAAGTTGAAGAAGAACTTGGATTTTCAACAATGGTCATCACGACTAGCTCTCAAGAAAGCCACAGCCTACGACCGCTAAAAGATTATCGGCTGTTGACAAAGTGATGGGGGCTTTTCACAAGCCAAGCTCCCATACCCCTCTTCTCTCGTCCCCACCCCATGAAAACCCCCTCTTAGGGAGGGAGTGATAAAAGACATTGGAAAAAGTAAGAAAAAAAATAAAGTATGATTATGTAAATATATGAGAAAGGTAAAATAGGCCACCTCATGCCTGCGGGGCAGCCCATCCCCACCTTGCCTCCTTTTTCTTCACTGCTGCCCCGTCGTGTGTCCCTTTTCCTCTCCTCCACTCAAAAGGTCAACCCCCTCTCTCTTCCCCTTGTCCTTTCTCCTTTCTCTCTCCCCTCAAGCTACCCCACCTCTCACCAATAATGCATTCTAACTCACCAATAATGCACCCTAACTCACATGCAACTTACCCTATCTTCCAAAATAGTACACCCCACCCCCTCTTTCTCTCTCCTATCATATCCCATGACCCAAATACCCCCCCCCCCTCTCTCTAAAGGGCGCCATGTCTCTTGTCTTGTAGCTAAATAACCTCCCCCACACTCACACACACTCAGTTTCACTAAAAAAAGTGCACACAGACCCATCCCCACCCAGTGGTTACCTGATTTTTCTTGTGTTCACACACATCTGCACACAGATTCACCTCTAAACACACTCCCTTCTCTCCCTCTTGTAATTACTTTATTCTCCATGTCACCTCTCACTTTTTTTCATCAACCCATCTCTCTCTCTCTCTTAGTCTCTCTCTCATGAGACTGCTGTTCTGGCACATATACACACAGCCAGACAAGTGGGGCCCACAGTCACATGGCCTATGTAGATAATGATTTCTTCATTTCTAAATTCTAGAATTTCTCCCCCCTCCTCCCCTATATAAAGACGGGTCACCATCACACAAAAACACACAACATCACCAAAGAACACACTATGCACTGTGTGTGCCTAGTGCACACACACACACCCACACCATCACCATCACCACAATCACCATGCTTGTCTTGATCATGACCTCTACACCCTTGGCTATGGAAGATGAAGGGCAACTAAATGAAGGATGATGGCCATAATCCTCGTGCGAGTCTTCGCCATCAACTCCCACCTATCTGCCATGTGCTCTACCACTCTCTCCCTTCTCATTCCCCTACCCTATGCTCCCCATTTCATCGCCTAATTCTCTAAATAAAGCTTGAGGTTTTGTGAGTATGTTTTCTTGCAATGTTTTGCCCATGTGAGGTGTGCGGAATCGCCACCTAGTCTTGTGTTTTGGAGTGAGCTTGTGTATGTGTGATGGGTGTGCGGATTCGCCATCCTTTTGTGATGCCTAAGTACTAAGCCGCCATACCCCCTCCCTCTCTCTCTCTCTCTCTCTCTCTCTCTCTCTCTCTCTCTCTCTCTCTCTATCTCTCTCACTTGATCTCATTCCCTTTCCTCTTCATCATTACTCCCAAGCATCCATCTCTCTTGGATGAAAAATTTGTTATGGTGGTGTGTTGTTTGCATCCTAGCCGCTAAAGCTAGGTGGTGCCCCATGTTTGCTTTACCATGACAGGCTCGAGGCGCGCCATTCGGTCCCCGGGGTTTTAGAGGCCTTCGGGGTTCGGGGTTCGCTTTGCTCCCGTCATTTGGTGCCCCCACGGAGGATCTTTTCATGAAACCCTTCAGTTTACAAGACTGAAACCCCTAAACTATTGTGAATGGATGAATGGCTAGCAGGATTTGCTAATTGGACGACAGAAGAAGAAGAGCTCCAAGCACAACTAGACGAACTCCGCATCTCCATCGAAGCTCGAGTGCCAGGCGTAACAGTAATCGATTTGCAGTGGGAGAGTCAACCAACACGCCAAACCTAGTGGATATACATAGGCCAAGTGCCAAGAAGAAGAAGGAGAAGGTCGAAACCATGTCCGCAACCTACAACCAACCCACAACAACAAAATGGAAGGAGCTCTACACAATAGAGGATCAACACTATTCTACTTTGAGAATCGGGTAACTCAAGTCACCGAGGTAATTATCACAGTTAGTTTTCAAGTCGCACCTGATGCTGCAGCACAGATAACGGAATCATTGGCTCACACTCTCACTAGAGAAACTAGGGATCTACTGAGTTTGTTTCAGGAAAGAACACCACCCTCTCCCACAAGCTTGGACAGTGACTAAGCACCTCTAAGATTCACATGAATCAGTACAACCTACCTCAAGACAGATCACACATACCAACACGTGTACGCTCAATCAAGGTAATACTGGATTTGAAGGCTCACTACCAGCACCTCATTGACACCATGCTGGGTGGGGAGCGATTTTTTGAGGTTCTGGCATCAGATCAACCATTTGTCTTACCTTTGGTACAAGGCAATGTACCGTTTGAATTTTTAATCTATGTCCTAGTATAAGAGGGTATACACGCCTCCTTGTAAAGAAGAAAAAAAACTTTTGCAAGTTAAGCAGTGTGTCTTTCTAGCTCTCTCTCAGTAATCATGGCAAGTGTAGCATTTCCAACATTTAAAGGAAAGAAGGGGGAGGATTTGGTAACAGACTTCCTAGATGACTTTGAAGTAGCATGTGTAGTGAGCAACAAAGATACGGATGAATCCCGGGTTAGAATCTTTAAGCATCTCATGAAGCTAGAAGCTAGATCATGGTACAATGCACTTCCACAAGCAACCAAGGATGACTGGGAACCCTTAAAAACCGCTTTTAAGAGGCGCTTTGGGGGAGGTACCACTTCACAAAAGTTGTGGGACAAGTTGAGAGACTTGAAGCACGAGGGTCTTTTAGAATATGCCACCTATGAGTCTAAATTTGTGGATTTGTGGGAACGGTGGGTTGAGTCACTGGCTAGGGGGGAAGATGCACCCGATTTCCTAAAAAAAGATCGGTTCACGCATGGCTTATGGCCGCTTCTCAAGGAGAAGGTGAAAGGTAGATTCCCGGCTACGTACGAGTTAGCCGTTGAGATTGCTCGCCTTAAAGACAAGAAGCTGCGAATGAAAGCCAAAGAAACCGAGTCAACAGAATCAGGAACATCGTGTCGACCAGCAACTACGACAACCACCATTCCACCACCACCACCGGCTCTTGGGGTAAGAGATGACCAACAAGATATGTTGGCCCATATTACTGACCAACTGCAGAATTTGTCTGTCCACTTAATACAACAAGGGAGGAGTCAAGAAAGAGATCAAGACCCTGGAAGAGCACGACAACAAAACAGGGAGTATCATTGCTACGACTGCGGAGAAGACGGTCACGGTATGTACTACTGTCCCAAACCACGACAAAACTATAATAGAGGAGGTAGGATGAACCAATTGTCACCCCCTAGAGAAAGAACACCCCCACCCCGAGAACCACCCCCACCAACACAAATTCTACGTCCACCCCAGACACCACTACAAGCATCCATCCCACCTCTTCCACCAGCCCCACCACCTGATCGCCCTGTAAACATCATAAGTCTAGAAGAGAAAGGAAAAGCCATAGTAGTGGATCCACCCAGAGCAAAGGAGAGGGACAAGGGTAAGGAGAAGGTAACCTTTTTAGAACCACTTAAAGCCATGACTGTGAAAAGAGCTAGGAGGGAGAAAGCTACACAATCAGATGATGAGAGAAGCATGAGAGGAGAAACTAGCAAGAGGCCATCCAGGCCACGACGAAAATTGGGCATCACCGACTTCCAGCTAGGGGAAAGTTCTAAGCCCTATGATCTAACATTGGATGTGGCAGAGCAAGGACCGAAGATTACATGGCCACAGCTGCTACATCTTGCACCAAAAGCAAGGCGACAATGGTCTAAAATGGTAAGTACAAGACGCTCCAAAACAAAGGTAGCCGGAGCAATTTCGGGATGCAACATGGATGACATCCTTCCAATTGTCGACGTAAACATAAAAGGAAAGAGGGTTGGAAACACCTACATTGATAGAGGTGCACAAATCTGTGTAATGAGCGAAGCTATGATGCTTCGATTAGGGCTCGAGGTTGACAGGCCTTCTCCATGCAAGGCAAAGATGGCGTCACCTCAAGTGTTGGTGATGACTCATTGGGGGCTATGCTACTCCAAAAGGATACGACGACATCTTTCATGAGTCCAATCTACTTCTCTAGTCGAATGATGACAGCAGGAGAGAAAGGTTTCACCCATGTGGAACACTTAGTCCTAGCTCTTAGATTTGCAACTACAAAGTTTAGGTCATATTTGCTGCCTAAGCAATTTGTGATTCTAACCACGGATGAAATATTTCCCTATGTTGTACAGCACATGGATGTGTCTGCTAGAATTACTAAATGGCTAGTTCGTGTGCAAGAGTTTGACTACACGGTACAGGTAGAAAGCACGACAAGGGCAAGTTTGGGGGGACTCATGACCTACCAAGTCTTTGAAAGGAAGGAGAAGCAATCTAAGGAAAGAGAAGTCCGATTACCTCCAGTACCACCGATGGTGGAAGGAGCATACTCTCTCTACTTTGATGGAGCCTACAAGCGAGCGTCCGACAAAGCAGCTGCAGGCATAGTGGTCCTTAATGACAAAGGGACAAAGGTATTTTTGTTGGGCCAATTGTTAGATTCACATTCTAACAATGAAGCTGAGTATGTAGCACTAACCAAGGGTCTACAATGGTGCGTCTCGCAAGGTGTACAACGCCTTAATGTATTTGGGGATGCTCTACTTCTGGTAAGGCAAGTAAATGGAGCATGGACATGCAAGAATCCTAGTTTAAGGACTCACTTAAGTGGTGTAAAAACCTTGTTGGGTAAGTTTGAAGAAGTTCAAATACACCATATCACAAGGGCTCAAAACCAAGAAGCAGATTCCCTAGCAAGTGAAAGACTACAGGAAGTGGTGGTTGGAGCAATAAAACTAAAGCTCCCTCTATTTCAAGGAAGTGATGCCTTGCCTGACATCATGCATTTTTTGGAAACAGGGGAATGCCCATCAGATTTGACAAAGGGACAGAAGCAATGGCTGACGCGGAAGGCCACAAGGTATCGACTCATCAATGACAGTTTATACTGTAAGGGTAAGGACCAAATACTCATGAAGGTCCCTCTCTCTCAGGAAATCACGGGAGTAATTGCTAGCTGTCACGACGGGGTTTGTGGTGGTCACTTTGCCCTAGACATAACAAGTAGGAAAATCTTGCAGGCAGGCTTCATATGGCCTAGCCTCAACCGTGATGTACACCACTGGTGCAAAACATGTAAGTTGTGTCAAAAGGCCGGCACTAGGTCACTTATGCCTAAACCACAGACACCTATTCTCTCATACGGCCCATTTGAAAAATGGGGTATCGATGCCATTGGGCCATTACCTAGGGCCAACTCAGGAAAATTCTACATTATCATGGGGGTCGACTACATGACTAGATGGGTAGAGGCTACAGCCACCACTAGAATCACAGCGGTAGAGGTAGCTAAATTTATCTACGAGCACATATGCTGTAGGTTTGGCACACCTTTAGAGATCATCTCTGATAGAGGGCCAGGTTTCAGAGCAGACTTGGTAGGAGAATTAATGCAGAAACTGGGCATTACAAAGAGGCACTCTTCACCATATTACCCTCAATGTAATGGCCTAGTTGAAAAGGTAAATGGAATGGTTTCTAAAATTATTACCAAGCAAGTAAACAATCATCCCGGAGACTGGGATAAGTATCTACTACCAGCTTTATGGGCCTACAGAACTTCATTTCGTACATCCTTGGGATTCACACCGTATCATCTAGTATTTGGTAAGGAAGCAATCTTGCCCATTGAAGTGCAACTACAAAGTCTCAGAGTAATGGCAAGCGAGCTTCAACAGCCCAACATGCATTTGAGAGATCACATCATCAACTTGGAAAGACTGCAGCTGGACAGAGAAGAAGCAATAAATTATTATGCAGCACAAGCAGAGCATAGACGGCTTAACTTTAACGAGCATCTCCGGAAAAAAGAATTGAAGAAAGGAATGTTGGTGCTCCGCTACGACAATCGCTTCGACACGAGAAACTCCTACTCCGATGGGAAGGTCCTTTCATCGTCACGAAAAAGTATGCCAATGGAAGCTACCAGCTTATGGAGGCTGATGGAAAACTTCATAAAACCAGGGTAAATGGTTGGCGACTTAAACCTTATTTTCTTCGCTTTGACCAGGCTCCACCTATTGACATTCCAGATGAGGACACACCATCAGCCGCCACCTCCGACGATAATGATCAAACAGATGAGCTAGAGACATGAATGCCTCTAGCCAAAAGGGGAGGGCTAATGATGGGGGCTTTTCACAAGCCAAGCTCCCATACCCCTCTTCTCTCGTCCCCACCCCATGAAAACCCCCTCTTAGGGAGGGAGTGATAAAAGACATTGGAAAAAGTAAGAAAAAAAATAAAGTATGATTATGTAAATATATGAGAAAGGTAAAATAGGCCACCTCATGCCTGCGGGGCAGCCCATCCCCACCTTGCCTCCTTTTTCTTCACTGCTGCCCCGCCGTGTGTCCCTTTTCCTCTCCTCCACTCAAAAGGTCAACCCCCTCTCTCTTCCCCTTGTCCTTTCTCCTTTCTCTCTCCCCTCAAGCTACCCCACCTCTCACCAATAATGCATTCTAACTCACCAATAATGCACCCTAACTCACATGCAACTTACCCTATCTTCCAAAATAGTATACCCCACCCCCCCTTTCTCTCTCCTATCATATCCCATGACCCAAATACACCCCCCCCTCTCTCTAAAGGGCGCCATGTCTCTTGTCTTGTAGCTAAATAACCTCCCCCACACTCACACACACTCAGTTTCACTAAAAAAAGTGCCCACAGACCCATCCCCACCCAGTGGTTACCTGATTTTTTTTGTGTTCACACACATCTGCACACAGATTCACCTCTGAACACACTCCCCTCTCTCCCCTCTTGTAATTACTTTATTCTCCATGTCACCTCTCACTTTTTTTCATCAACCCATCTCTCTCTCTTAGTCTCTCTCTCATGAGACTGCTGTTCTGGCACATATACACACAGCCAAACAAGTGGGGCCCACAGTCACATGGCCTATGTAGATAATGATTTCTTCATTTCTAAATTCTAGAATTTCTCCCCCCTCCTCCCCTATATAAAAACGGGTCACCATCACACAAAAACACACAACATCACCAAAGAACACACTATGCACTGTGTGTGCCTAGTGCACACACACACACCCACACCATCACCATCACCGCAATCACCATGCTTGTCTTGAGCATGACCTCTACACCCTTGGCTATGGAAGATGAAGGGCAACTAAATGAAGGATGATGGCCATAATCCTCGTGCGAGTCTTCGCCATCAACTCCCACCTATCCGCCATGTGCTCTACCACTCTCTCCCTTCTCATTCCCCTACCCTATGCTCCCCATTTCATTGCCTAATTCTCTAAATAAAGCTTGAGGTTTTGTGAGTATGTTTTCTTGCAATGTTTTGCCCATGTGAGGTGTGCAGAATCGCCACTTAGTCTTGTGTTTTGGAGTGAGCTTGTGTATGTGTGAAGGGTGTGCGGATTCGCCATCCTTTTGTGATGCCTAAGTACTAAGCCGCTATACCCCCTCCCTCTCTCTCTCTCTCTCTCTCTCTCTCTCTCTCTCTCTCACTTGATCTCATTCCCTTTCCTCTTCATCATTACTCCCAAGCATCCATCTCTCTTGGATGAAAACTTTGTTATGGTGGTGTGTTGTTTGTGTCGTAGCCGCTGAAGCTAGGTGGTGCCCCATGTTTGCTTTACCATGACAGGCTCGAGGCGCGCCATTCGGTCCCCGGTGTTTTAGAGGCCATCGGGGTTCGGGGTTCGCTTTGCTCCCGTCAAAAGGAAAAGATAAATTTAGCACACAAATGTCCTACCAACACACGCATCCTCTTCAATCAAAGTCTTCAGTCCAATCCACTGAGGTTCAAGATAATGCTTCTACATCAACGGTCAATACGCTTCCACGCCCAAGGCAGACTCCAAAGAAAGTTTTCAACCAAAATACCCTACACTGGGAGATCATCGTCGACAAAAATCTTCCAAGGTCTACATAAAAGCTGAAGAAATCAAAGTCAAGGACCCAATATGGGTAGATGATCGTAGCCAACACATGGAAGGTACACACATGGGATGGATAGGCTCCCAATACAGACTGGAAGAGCAAGGCTATTATGAAGTTCACAAGGAAACTTGGTTACCAAAACCAAAAATCTCAACTTATGCAGTAAATAAAGGCTTCAAAAAGCGACCGCAACAGCAACAAGGCTCATATTCCTCTCGCCAAAGGAGACCAACCAACAAGGCCCATCACAAGTACATAGGATATTTCAAATCAAACTGGCCTTCACAACATCATCGGACTTCATCAGTAAAAAATCCCACAAGTGACACTCTTGTACATCTCAAGACGACATCACAAACATCATGGGAAGTGCCATCTACAGTTCTTCAAGCACAAGGTTACTATGACGGAAATTGGAAAATCTGGCTACCAAAAATACCAAGTCCAGATTCTTCAATCAAACGAATTCACCATGAAGACAATCACAAGTGCGCAGAAGGAAAAATCAAGGACAATGTCCCAGTCACGAGAAAGGATATCTGCAAGAATATCCTAATCACACGAGGCAGATACAAATGGGTGCCTAAAGAACAACCCATATCAACGAAGATTGAAGTCACTCTCAGAAAACATCAAGACAGGATTAAAAAAATTTACAGAGGATAGAGCAAGCCAATCTTCTAAACCAACGTACCAACAACAAAAAGCCGTTTTGACAAATAAGGTCACCCAGGTATGGCAAAAGAAACCATCATTGCCAATATGGTCCTTTACGAATCCTCTCTTTGAGGATGGGAGTTCTGAATTACAAGACCAATTCTTGGTCAAGAGCTCCCAAAAGTAAGTCAAGTCGCCAAAAAAATCATGGCATAATATTCAAAGAGTCGGGCAGTTGAGCCACTAAATGAGCAAAGCATCAGACCCAAGCTTCATGTCATAGTAACTTCTATGTCTACAAGTCTAGATAATTAGGCTATAGCTCAAGCTAGGAGAGTTGAGCATAATTAAATTGTGTCGCTCATGCTGGATAGGTGAGCATAGTCAAAGTCTATGATTTTAATCATGATGGAGTGGCGGAGTGGTCCAAGAAAAACACTCACGCACTTGTGCACGTGAGGAGAGTGGAAAAACCTCGCAATAAAATCCCTTCTCCAGAGTGGTGGAAGCTATTAAAGTGAATTTACTTTCACTTCTTAGCTACTTTAACTCTGAGAAGCACCCATCAAAAACTCTTCTCTTGCATAGCATAATCTTACCCATGCATGTTTTTGTGCAAGCATATAGAATGTCCCATAATTCGACAATTGCAATAGGCACTCTTTAATGTTCCACCCATGCACTCACCTTGCAGGTATCAGCAACCACAAAACAACTCAAGACTCAAGGAAAGATAATGGGACGACTATTCAAGGGACAAAAGTCTTACAACTATTAACTTCCACATTGTCTATATAAGCCTAATAAATTTAGTTCCTAGACACCCATCATTGTAAATTCCCATAATAGGATTTTATACCTTTGGGCACTTTTTCCCATGAGGTTTTTCCCAATTGGTAATCTAGGTTTTGTACATAACCCCTTTATTTTACTTTTTCCAGTAAATCAAACCCATTTGCTTCTATTTGAACCAACATGACTATTTCCATATTACACATCCAACAAGTAAAACCAATAGCTTACCGCTC
Organism: Adiantum capillus-veneris; assembly: GCF_014529385.1. Classification (NCBI taxonomy): domain Eukaryota; kingdom Viridiplantae; phylum Streptophyta; class Polypodiopsida; order Polypodiales; family Pteridaceae; genus Adiantum; species Adiantum capillus-veneris. The sequence continues at coordinate 17,315,635 of NC_140948.1, read as the reverse complement.
TTCAATACAATTAACATTCACCTCCAATTTCAAAAGTCTTCCAATCCTAGGAGCCAAGGCAGCGCACAGGGACGTGCACTGAAATCGGATGGGGGGAGTGTTAACCAGCTAGGTTAACAGTGGCCAACAGACCACTCAAAGATGCTATTTACTATTTTTAATTAGTAAATGCTAATGATGTTAGATGATGCGGATGTGAAGTAAAGATGATGATGAAGTGAAGACAAGCAAGAGATGCAGAGAAGATCTGGAATTAACGACTATCTATGAAGTTGCGGTCACAATCGACGCTCACGTAAGTTCTTATGATTTCTCGTCAAATGACCGCAAGTGCGGATTGTAATTATGTTTTGTGATCATCATGAGTTCCATGTTGTAATCATTGTGGTATATTTAGAGCCTAGGTAGACCAGATATTAGATTAAGTGAGTCTGGCCATTTGGGCGCCCGACCACTTCTAAAAAACCTAGTGAGCATAAAGGTCAAAACACACAATGTGAATGTCATTCTTATGCACTTGATATAAGCTTTGTGAAGAAGCTTATGGCTATGGAGTCCTCAAGCTCTCTACGCGCGCACATGGACAATTCGGCTTCATGCCATAGCTAAACTCTAACCTCTTCTCTCTCATTTACTCATGCTTGTAATCTTTTGCTCGATTAATGAAGATTAGTGGCTGATTTTGTGACTAATCTCTCTCTTTTATCATGTTTCCCTCTTGTTTAAGCTTGCTTCTAAGTGTGTGTAGGCTTGTGTAGAGTGTGTGTGCCTGTGTGTGGTCACTCTATGCTATTCTATGTGCATTGTGTGCTTGAGTAGAGGAGGATTAGTGATTGATTAGTGAGTTTTGAGCATGATAAGCTTGATTGTGAGAGAGTAGGTCGAATGGTAGAGTAGTAGTGTGCTTACTCCTCGTAGCATCATCATTCCTTCTCCATAGCTCTCTTTGTGTGTAGATTTCACCTTATTATCCTCCATTTGGCATGCACAAGCTTCTTTGTGTGTTTCCATGCCCTAGCCGGATCATGCTCCTCGGATTCACTACAAGAGGTTGTGTGCTCTTGTGACGCTGTTAGCGACGGAAATACATTGGGTTTTTATAACTCCCGGCGTCGCTAAAACCGTCGCTACGAGCGTCGCTACGAGAGCGTCGCTATAGGCGTCGCTATATGCGTCGCTATATAGCGACGCTCTCACAGAAGACTATAGCGACGCTACAGAGCCATAAATAGCGACGCTTATAGCGACGCCCGAGAGAATATTTTTTTGGTGGCAGGGCATTGAATGCCCTGCCACCCATCAACCATATTGTACTTGATTCACTTTTTAAAAAAAGTGCAAAGATAGATAATAGACCCAAAATAGTCACCCACAAGACGCATTGTTTGCAAAATTGACAATTGTACACATCATAGGCAAAATGAATTGATTGGCAAATGTAATAATGACAATTGTACAACATCATAGGCATAAAGAATTGATTGGCAAAAGGAACTGCGGTGACAAATGTAATAATATACATGGTTCAAAAAGACGTATAAAATCCGTCTCATGATACATAAGCTATGAGAAACCCTAAACTAATGCTATCTAGCTACGGCTAAACTGACGTCGTCTAGTCAGAAGTCTCATCGCGTCCAAGCGGCGTATCTGTCGGATTCTGCAAAAAAAGACAATAAGACAGTTTTCAGTAAATATAAACATATAACGACATTTATAAAACAATACAAAAAATAAAAAAGAGTAAACCCTAATACTAACCATGCCGCCGTGAGAACTGAGAATGTCCATCAGGGCGTTTAAGCCCTTCCTGCCTGCGTACTCGCGCTCGTACGGTGTGGGATCACGTCCTGTCATCGACCACTGTCAAAACATACAAAGATTTCATTATGTTAGAACTAAAAAACTCATAAACCCTAAACTATCGAGCATGCATAAAGAGCAATGTGAAAAGACTTACAAAATCGGCCTCAAATGATGCCCATCCACCGCTCCCCAAGTGGTGCGAGCTCCCTGCCTCTACTCGCGCTCTGGCTGCATCCTTTTGTTGCTTCCACTTGTCGGGATTCTCGCGCGCTGCTTTCTTCGCATTCTTCCAATCTATTTTGGCCAGCCAATCTGGCCTATTCCACCCATTCTTGATTGCTTTTTGCACTTCGGAACGCTTGTGTTTGCAGTATTCGCGCATTCGAATCTTCATCAGGTCTTCATTGAAGCGCTGATCCCGTGTTGGAACGGGAAACTCATCATGAAGTATGCTGATGACTCTGTTTTTTAAATCACTTGGTACTTCACTCCATTTGTTTAGTATATAGTGTCTAAACAGCTGAGAGCAAAGACCACGCATGCGCGAGATCACCTTCTTGCCGTCATCATCCATGATGATGCCGCCGCTGATGTCGACGGAGTAAGGCAAGCCCTCTGGCCGGTGACGCGTGAACCTGGGTGTCCCGGCAGGGGTCTCTAGCGGCGTGTCGATGGGGGTACGGACGTCAGGTGTCTCCACCGGCGTCTGGGCCCCGAAGCAAGGAGTGTCGAGTGGGGTGGCTCCTGGCGGAGTAGGTAGAGGTGTGTAGCTTCTAGGAACAGTCAGCCGTGCAAAACCTGGCGTAGATGGCGATGCTGTGGCTGGTGTGGGGGCGGGCAAAGAAGGGGAGGGTAAAGAGCCTCGTCGAACACGAGGCGGTGTGGAGGCATCGCTGGCGGAATCCCCACAACAACCGCCACCGCCACCACTAGAGCGCCGGTGTCTAGACGAGTGTGACGCTCGTCTCGTCGACGCCGAAGCTTTGGAGCGCGCCGAATGCTCCGAAAGAGAGGGAGATGCGGATGGTGTAGGAACGCGCGATGATGCGCCAGAGCGATGATGCTCCACGTACCACTGTCTCTGCTGCGGTGACAAAGAAGAAAGAAACTCCTCATCATCCATACCTGCATTAAACACACGAATATTTAAACTTAATATTGAATGAATAGAGTAGACAATGACGCAAAGACCATTAAATACAATGACGTAATGACGCATATAAATACAATGACGCAATGAATCGAGTGATAGAAGAGGCAAGTCGAAAACTCAGAATTTTCAATCAAAAGATGTGAGCGCGAGTAGAAAAGAGCGTTATACACCATGGAAGGTACTTAGAGAGCCAGAGCTTTTACAACACGGAGCAAAATTGTTCAAATACAATATTTGTGGCTTTAAGAGATCTCTCTCTCATCCTCGCATAACTCAGCATAACTTCCTATATCTATATAGAGCTCTCCGTTTAAACACATATCCTCTGTTTCATTTTGTAGCTCCTCTGCATGCACCCCATATAGAGTAGTAGCATCTTGATGCTCGTCTGGCACCACCGCAGCGGCTTCTGATTGAGCATCTTCTCTGATCTCCTCCATTGATGTCGTTGTGATTGGCACATGATAGCCTTCATACGTCCTTGCACTACGAGGGGCTACCTCTATGACGTACCACCAGTTTGATGTAGACTTTGTAGGATGAAATACTACCTGCCAGAGCCACATAACTTACATGAGAGCTTTCAAGCACATAACTTGTAAAAGGGGGATGTTAACTATTTATATACTTACTTGTTCACAATGCTCGGGTAGTACGAAAGTGTCTCTTAGGTCAGTCCATTTCTTAGTAGAATCCACCTCAAGAAAACCAGACTCTCCTCTACGCATAGTAGCGTTGCGACCCTCCATGATTATCTTGAACCATTGCACGTCGAACAAGTCGACAAAAAATCCTCTGTAATCGATCCTCAAAATCTCTTGCAGCGTGCCGAAGTAAGTGAGTTCCGCCACCACAGGATCTGCATCAGAGGAACGTCGTCGACTAGACTGTTCAAATTTTGCCATGATTCCACAATCTTGAGTAAAACGCTTTTTGTCGATTCGTTCCACCCTAAAATGTCGACCTTTACACCATGCTGCTGTGTATGACTTATACTACAACGAACAAAGATTATGAGTGCCCGTTCAAACGTTTATAAATAAAGTCACTTGCTAGTCGTACATTGCAAACTTACCTTGGTCGCGCAACCCCGAGAGTACTCCCACTCTTCTTCAGTCACTTCGTCACCGCATTGTTGTGTGCTTTTCAATTGGTTGTGCAACCATCTTAAGCTCATGAAGGTTGGTAGGCTCTCCAAAACCGCTGGATAGTGCATCGGTGGTCGTCTTCCCCGTCTCCACTCGATTCGTGCCCTTTGTCGCTCTTGCTTTGCATCCTCATATTGTGAAATCCACTTTTGCATCACTGGATTGTGAAGCATGCAAAATCGGTTGATTTTAGCCTCTAGATCTTCCGTCATCTTCTTCTCAACACCGAGATTGCACATGACAATCCCAGATATGCGCTCATCATCTATGGTTCGCCATAGCGTGTCCCGGGATTTATCAAATCCGTCTAGCCACTCTCCAATGTACACTAGGGACTCTGATACCAACCAACCTTCTGCCATGCTACCCTCCGGACGTGCCTTTTGACGCACATATCCCTTAAGCGTTTTCATGAAACGCTCTAAGAAGAACATCCATCTGGAATGAACTGTGCCATCTATTTCCACCTCATCAACTATGTGAACAAGAAGATGCACCTGAATGGTTAGCATTGTAGTAGGAAAATGTTTCTCAAACATGCACACAAGCTCCGCAGCATTTAGTTTGGCGAATGGTATGGAGTCTACGTCGATCTCCTTTTGTGAGATCCATTGCACCAGCTTTGCAAGTTTGTAGATTGTGTTACGGATGTCGAGAGACAAACATCCCTCAATGGCAACCGGTAAAATAAACTGTAAAGTATGTGCAACAATGATATTAAAGTCCACATTTTATGCAATGATATTAAAGTCCACTATGAACGTACCTGACACATTTTATGCCAATCGTGTGACTTCAAACCGGTAAGCTTTCCTTCTTTAGTAAAACACGTTCGGAGCGAGTGCATTACGCCAGTGGGGGTCCGCAAAGATCGAATGGCCTCTTTTACTTTGCGTTCTTGGGCTCCTGTGAAAATCCATGGTGCTTTAGGAAGTTTTATCGATCCATCAGACGCTGTTTGCGGCCAATATTGCTCCATACGATCCACATTTCTAAGGTCAACTCTGGCTCCCAAAGTATCTTTCTTGCCGGTCAAATGGTCCCATAGTAGATTACCCACATTCTTGAATATGTGCATTGGATCGAGCAAGTGATTGATCACGAGTCGGGGCCAGTATGGTAACTCGTACCATAGAGATAGTCTCTTCATCCCTGGAGGCAATCCGTCATCGCACATCTCCTTCTGCTCTAACCATGCTTGTGCAGACATCCTTGGTGGCTCTCTTCCCAAAAAGCCATCGCGTAACACATGATTCTCTGGAAGATACGCTTGATGACCTTCGTAGATTTGCTTCTTCAGTGAGGGTGCCCTACGTGCATTCAGTCTAGGTCCACATGTGACACATGCTCTGTATCCGCTTGTTTGAAGCCCTGCATGTATACACATGATAATAGATCAACTATGGGAAAAAACAAGATTTACAGTGTCTGAGTGAGGAGTGTCAATAGATCACCTGAGCATTCTGTTAGCCCGGGATAGTCATGCATGGTCCACATTAGAATACCTCTGATCAAAGCATTCCGTCGTCCTGTGTGTCGGCTCATATCCACCACCTCTATGCCAATCCACAATTGTTGTAGATCTTCCAATAGTGGATGAAGATACACATCCATATTCCCCACTTTATATCGCCCTGGCACAATCAAGCTTAGCCATAGGTGCCCCTTCTTCGTAGTCAACCACGAGGGAATGTTGTAGTTGACGATGACAACGGGCCATACACTGTAAGATGTTGATCTTTGACCAAATGGATTTACGCCATCCATAGCCAAGCCTAAGCGCAAATTTCGAGCTTCCCTGGCAAAATCCGACCATGTTCCATCTATATGTTTCCAGGCTGCGCAATCTGCAGGAATTCGTAGCACACCATCCGAAGATTTATTCTCCTCATGCCATGATGCTAGGGCGGCCATGGACTTACATTCGAAGAAATTCTTGATGCGAGGAAGCAAAGGAAAATGTCGCAAAACCTTTTGTGGAATTTTTGTCCCGTGGAGATCTACTCGATATCTTTCGGAATCACATTTCGGACACTTCTCCATGTCTGTGTATTCCCCTCTGAAAAGAATGCAGTCATTAGGACAAGCGTGGATAGAATTGTAATCCATCCCCAAGTTTCACAAAATCTTTCTTGCTTCATCTCGGGAATCTGGCATCACATTGTCAGCTGGTAGTATGTGCTCTTTCAGCAATCTACACAACATAAAAATATGATACAGCCGTGTAAAAATCTATCAGATCATTATACATTTAGAGTTCTATTAAAGTAAACTAATTGTAATAGATCACCTGAAAAGCGCTGTGACGCTAGTGTCACTCCATCCAAACTTTGCCTGCATGTTGAGAAGAACCAGGAGTGCTTTCAATCTAGACATACGTGCTCCATTATACAATGATGTATCGGCTTCACTTTTCATATCATCATAGATAAGCCTTTCTGAATCCATGATCGTCTCGATCATTTCATCAATCTCGGGCTCAAACATTGCCTCGTTGGGAATGTGCTCTGCATGATCATCCCCCGAGCTGTCAGAGGCTACATCTTGTGGCCTCACATATGCTGCTTGACCAAAGCGCCTGCGAACACGTCTTTTGGGTTGCAAGATTGCTGCTTGTTGGCCAGCGTCAGAGTCCGACGAGTTATAATTGGCAACAACTCGATCTATAATAGATGGATCGAACTCGCCAAATTCGCGAACGTGCTGCAAAGAAACACGTCTTGTCCATCGCACAGCATGCTTGCATTGATTACAAGGACATAAGACCCTCGTTGAGAGATAGGTGTTTCGGTTGGACGGTCCCACATCCTCGTCGCTACTCATAATGAGGATAAAAAACTTATAACCTGGACAAAAAATTTAATATTCTATTGGCATTCTTCGTCTTATCTCTCTCTCTCTCTCTCTCTCTCTCTCTCTCTCTCTCTCTCTCTCTCTCTCTCTCTCTCTCTCTCTCTCTTTACCTCACATTCTCTAGTCATGTTGAATTACAAAAATGAATGAACGCCTCAAATAGAAATGAAATATAGATAATAAGCTAAATGTTTAATTGCAAAGTGGGAGAACCATGTCATCCCCAATAGATACATATAAATATAAATGTACTATAAAAGAAACATATGAAAGTGTATGAGTGTGCTATGTAGAGTGCGCAGGTGATGGAGAAGGTAGAAAAGAAGACTACGCACACACACCAACACACATCGAGACACACACACACAATCGTTACCCTGCAGCAGCCATTCAACGAGCTGCTCTTCTCTCTTCTCTTTTTGAACTATTATCCAAAGTATATTTACAACATAGTATAGTCAGTGTCCGGCCGCTCATAGCACAATGGACATATTCTTTAACATCATATTCTTTAACACTCCCCCTCAAGCTTAGAGTGAGCTTGCATATGTTGTATTCCCAATGCTTCACGAAAGTAGCAAAACTTCTCCTTTCCAAGAGTTTTTGTGAATATATCTGCAACTTGATCATTTGTCTTCACATATACCAAATCAATCTCACTTGCCAAAACTTTTTCTCTAATGAAGTGATAATGTACCTCAATGTGTTTAGTGCGAGCATGGTAGACTAGATTCTTTGCCAACATGATGTTGCTAATATTGTCACAATATATAATGACACTGTCATGATAGTCAAAACCAAAGTCTACCATAAGTACTCTCAACCATGACTCTTCACATGCTGCCAAAGCTGCTCCACGATATTCAACTTCTGTACTTGATAATGCTACAGTTGATTGCTTCTTGCTACTCCAACTTATCATACCATTGCCAATGGAAAATGCATCACCACTTGTAGATCTTCTATCCATAAAATCTCTTGCCCAATCTGCATCTGTGTAACCATAAAGACAAAGCTTCCCATTCTTTTCATATAACATTCCATAACTGACAGTGGCTTTCACACATCTCATAATCCGTCTCACTGCATCAAGATGACTTTTACACGACTTTTGCATGAATTGACTCACAACACCCACTACATAACTCAAATATGGCCTTGTTATTGTCAAGTAAATAAGGCTTCCAACCATCTTGCGATACATAGTGACATCCTCAATGTAATGTCCATCATCAAACAACTTCACATTTTGAACAAGAGGTGTATCAACCGGTTTGCACGTTGTCATTCCATACTTCTCAAGCATATCCAACGCATATTGTCTTTGTATCATCCAAATTCCTGATAAAGTATTGACAATTTCAATTCCCAAGAAATATCTCAACTCACCAAGGTCCTTCATGTTGAATTCTCTCAACAAACTCTTCTTGACATGCAAAATTTTCTCATCATGACTTCCAATGAGAATCAAGTCATCAACATAGATAACAATAACGACGATCTCTCCATCAACATGCTTCAAAAACAATGAGTGATCAGCAGTAGACTGTTTAAATCCAATCTTCTTCAAGAATCTGGTTATCTTTTCACACCAAGCTCTAGATGCTTGCTTCAAACCATACAATGCTTTCTTCAACTTACACACATAATATGGAAACTCTGGATTTTGATAACCCTCTCGCTGTATCATATAAACTTCTTCTTCCACGTCACCATTCAAGAATGCATTATCCACATCCATTTGAGGTAACTTCCAACCAAACATACTTGCCATTGCTATCACCAATCTGACTGTTGTCATCTTTGCAATTGGACTAAATGTCTCATCATAATCAAGACCTTTTGTTTGTGCATAACCTTTAGAAACAAGCCTTGCTTTGTATCTTTCCACACTACCATCTGACTTGCACTTGACTTTGTATACCCATTTTGAACCAATTGCTTTCTTTCCACTTGGCAAGCGAACCAAATCCCAAGTGTCATTCTTCACAAGAGCATCCATCTCATCATCCATAGCTGACTCCCATTCTGATTTTCCAATTGCCTCTTGAGAACATGTAGGCTCTTTATGTTGCAGACGTGAAACCATGTATGCATAATGTGTACGCATGTAACCGTTGTATGTCAATCTATCAACTGGATAACTCACCCTCTCTGATCTTCTCAACTGTGGTGCACTCTTCTCTTCAACTCTTGCATATGGGGGTACATATTTCTCAATATGCTTACTGCCAGGTGTCCTCAAATGTGGTAAACCATGCTCTTCATCGAGACTTTCATCTCTAGAACTCTCTTCAACCACTTTCTTCTTTCCTTTCTCGTCTTGCTTCTTATCTCGCAAACGACCACTCCATGGGTTGACACTTCCTGTACTCTCCTCTACCATATGTGGTCCTGAAATAGTTCTTGTTGATGGTCCTGGCTTATCAACAACATGATGCACATTCTCTTGCTCTTCATACTCATCTTCTATCATCACTGGCTTTGGTTTATACCATGGTTCATGCTCACAAAATCTAACATCTCTACTGACATAAACTTGTCTTGTCGTAGGATCATAGCACTTGTAACCTTTCTTTTCAACTGGGTAGCCCAAGAATATACACTTCACTTCCTTTGGCTGCATCTTCTTTCTTGCTTCATTTGGCACATGAACATAGCAAACACATCCAAAAACTTTCATGTAGGAAATTGTTGTCTTGATCCCATAAAGTCTCTCATAAGGTGAAATTTCATGAATGGCAGTTGTTGGTGTTCGATTCATAATGTGTATTGGTGTATGAACTGCTTCAGCCCAATATGTTAATGGCATATTCATCTCATTCATCATGGCTCTTGCAATCTCTGCTATGACTCTATTCTTTCTCTCAGCAACTCCATTTTGTTGTGGTGTGTATCTGTAAGTAATCTGTCTTCTTATTCCTTGTTCACGTAAGTAATCATCAAAACTGTGTGACATGTACTCTCCCCCTCCATCTGTACGTAGGCATTTAATTTGACAACCATTCTCTTTCTCAACCATAATTTTGAACTCCAAGAGTACCTCAAATGCCTCTGACTTTGCCTTTAGAAAGTAAACCCGTGTCATTCTGCTGTAATCATCCATGAATGTGATAAAATATCGACAACCATTTGGCGTAGCATGATCACAAGGTCTCCAAATATCTGAATGAACAATTTCCAAAGGACTTTGGCTAATTCTCCCCCTCTTTGAAAATGGTAAACGAGATTACTTTCCAAATTGACAAGCTTCACAAACATGATCAAAATTCAATCTTCCAAACTTTGGTAATCCATGTACAATTTGATTTGATTGCATATGCTTTAGTCTTCTAAAATTGACATGACCAATCCTCTTATGCCATAACTCTACCCTATTATCTTGAGTGGCTGATTTGTTTGCATACATACCACTGTGTAAACATGGATCTCCAGCTTCCAATGAGAACAAGCGACCTTTCTTTCTTCCACGTGCCAATATCTTGCCTGGTCTGCCTTTGTGAAACTCCTCTATGAAGCAGCCATAACGATTAAAACGGACTTGCAACCCTTGATCTGTCATTTGTCCAACTGATGCTAAATTCTTTGTGATTGAAGGCACATATAGAACTTCTCGCAATGTGTTGTATGTCCCGTGTTTTTCTAGCAATGGAACTGAACCAACATGTGTAATCCGATGCATAGTATCATCACCTGTAGCGACAAACTCATCCTCTTCTAATTTCTCTTTTCTGTCAAACCATTCACCATGATATGTCATATGATTTGTGGCACCACTATCTAAATACCAATCATCAATATGATGTGGCTCCACCATGCTTCCAACAACATGCTCCATAGGAAATAAATGTCCACTCGATCTATTGTCATATATATTTTGATCATGAGGATTGTATCCAGCAAAGTTTCCTCCATGTCTGCCATAACCTCGGCCTCTTCCACCACGATCACGATTTTGATTTAGCCTTGTGTAACATTCTCTTTCAAAGTGACCATAAATGCCACATCTGTTACAATATCCATCTCTTTGAGGATGCAAAAATCTTCCACCTCCACGTCCACGAGTTCGGGCTCTCCCCCTGCCTCTTTGGCTATAATCATTGTAACTTTGACTTTGTTGATTTTGCCATTGACCTCTTCCAGCATTGTTTCCACGACCATAGTTTCCTCTTCCACCTCTATTGTTTCCACGACCTCTAGAGTAAAAAACCTGATCTCTGGAATTGTTATTTGATGTAGAAGGACCTGACTTGCCTAACTTCACCTCTTCTTGCAAACAAAGGTTTACTAACTCTTCAAAATCAAGCATGTGTCCTCGAATAGATATAGGTGTATCCAATGACTTGTATTCCGGTCCCAAACCATTCAATGTCACTGAAACTAAGACATCATCTGGAACTTCAACATTAATGCTCGCAAGATCTTCCTGTATTGGCTTTATCTCTGTCACATAATCTGGTATGGATCTATTTCCTCGCCATACACAATGTAACCTTTGCTTCAAGTGAACTTTTCGTGGTTCTGTATTGGAGTTTTTCATTCTAGCTAGTATCTCCCATGCTTCCTTTGGAGATTGAGCCTTCTTCACATGTGGTATAAAGAAGTCACTAATGCATAGTGAAATCCAATGTATCACTTTCCTTGAATTCTCGATCCACTTCTTGTAAGCTTCTACTCCTGCTTGCCATGTTTTATGTGCTTCAACATTCTCTCTATTTGGTTCCAAACCAACCTCGGGACACTCTTGTTCACCTGTAATGTAGTCCCATAAACCTTTGCCCATGATAAAGTTCTCCATCCTGTAAGACCATATATTGTAGTTCTCTTTGATCAACTTCTCTCCAACAATCTGTGTGACTTGAGTTGAACTTTCTGCCATCTTCACTCTCTCAATTTCTTCCAAAGGATTTTGACAAAATTTCGGCAGAATTTCGTTTGTATTTGGACAATATCTCAAGTGACAATCTCAACCAAAAGTGCTCATAAATACTGACAGAAAATCTCTCATTGCCAAGGGAAAATCCACTGACTCACTTTACCACAGACTGACTCAGTACTATGCATAAATACTCTAAAACAATGTCCACATGGACCTGTATGCAAATTCAATCCATTCGTTGTCCTGTACCACATATCCATACATCCACCTTCTTCCCATAGTCGTAAATGACATATGAGGTCTTTCGCGGGGCCAGTCGGGGGTTCGCTTCCAGTACCTAATCCACCTTGCCAAGGTACCAAAGCTCCCAAGGAAAGGCTTCAAAAAACCTCACTCGATCCTCACAAAGGCTGCAATTTTCCAAAATACATTAACCGCATATCCATACATAACCACAAAGTACTCAATCTGACAATATAACCGCCACAACTTCTTCCCAGAACCTTTCTTACATAGGCGGCTGTCCATAACGGACCCACAACAACCAAACATAATCTTTGATAACACAATGTCATGATGCAAAAGCTTTATGTCGCTCTCCAAAACATGTGTAAATGCTAAATTCTTCACCTGTAACCTGTAAATCTACTGTCGAGTGCAAAACTGGACATCTCCTATGCTTGTGTGAGCTGGCTGTTTGCTACAAAAAATTGCAGATTTTGGCAAATCTGAGTATGCCAATGCGTCTGGAATGCCCAAAAACATAAAGATAGACTCTTGGATCACTGTATTCCGAGTTCGGGTGAGGGAGTTATGACCAAAAAACCTCTCTTTTTTGCTGTTTTCCAGAGCTGCGGAAACCTGTGTATTGACTGTAGCTCCTCAAACTGACCTCTGATACCACTTTGTAGAGTGTGCAGGTGATGGAGAATGTTTAGAAGAAGACTACGCACACACACCAACACACATTGAGACACACACACACACAATCGTTACCCTGCAGCAGCCATTCAACGAGCTGCTCTTCTCTCTTCTCTTTTTGAACTATTATCCAAAGTATATTTACAACATAGTAAAGTCAGTGTCCGGCCGCCCATAGCACAATGGACATATTCTTTAACATGCTACTCTTGTGAAGAGGTCTCCTCATGCTACAATGGAGTTTGAGTTGGATTCTACAAATAGAAAATAAACAATAAAGAAAATTGAAGTAAGAAAACTAAATACAAGCACATAGTGTAACATACATGAAAATAGTGTTTTAAAGTTTATATGTATATCTTACCTCGCCTCTTGAGTGCAATGATACCATGGATTTGGACCATAACTATGCTCAAATTGGGTAGGCTCTTCATTGGTAATCATCCATTTTTTAAAGCATTTGAATCCAACAAAGATATTAGATCAAGAATTTATAAATTAACAAAACTTAACCATAAAAGCAATGTAGTTTTGTTTACATTAATAGCATGGATAAATGTTAATGTAAACACATGAATCATACACTTCCTAGCATTAATTTCATGTGTGATCACGTTAAATGTTCATGTGACCTTCCTCTTAACCTACAAAAATCACCCAAACTAGTAATCTCACCGAGCTTTTCCATATCTTGGTAGGTACGCTGGTGAGTTATTGTCATATCCAAATAGGCCCGCCATGAAAAAGTAATACCCCAATAGGCTTTTGGTGGAATATCAGGTCCCTATTCATTGGCTTAAATGTTATCACGTAAAGTGTAGTTATGTGAATATGATAATAACATATGGTAATCACAAATAATTCCACGTGATCATGTGATTATCAAATCCCTAGGGATGCCGTTCCATAACTCGTCCAACTCCTCACTGAGGGGTTCAAGGTAGAAATCAATATTTTTCAATTTGTACTTCCCTGGCACAAGCAAGAAAAGTAGTATATTTATCTTCTTGGTAGTCTCCCACGGTGAAATATTGTAGTTGATGATCACCACAGGCCAAGTGCTCCATAATGTTGACAACTTGGTGCCAAAGTGATTGACACATTCACTTGCCAACCCAAGCCTCAAGTGTTGAGGATTTAGTCAAAACTTGGGCCAGTGAGTCTTGATGTGACTCCATGCAGGTGGATTAGTATGGACACATATCATTCCATCATTTGAATGGTGGTTGGCATGCCATGGAAAATCTCTATTGTAGACCTTCTTTTAAACGTGTTGAATCTAAGGATAAACTATTTTTAAAAAGATCATGCGTCAGTATGGACGTCAACATGCTCTTCGGTACTAACATAACCATAAAGAAATTTCAAAACCATAACCATAACAAGATTTTGAAACCATAACTATAACTTAAAACCATAACCATAAGTGAATTATGAAACCATAACCATAACCTTGAACATAACCATAATCAAAACTGACATAACCATAAACATAATCAAAACTTAAGCATAACCATAAGCATAACCTTAAATAGAACCATAATCAAAATGAACTTAACCATAAACATAACAACTATCATGTATGTGCATATATGAACCAAAAAATAAGTAGTTATACATCAACATAGAAAAATTAAAATATATCACACATCGAGATAGATCAAGGTAAGGCCTCCATGTCGACGTCCTCTCCCTCATCCTAAAGCTATAGAAGAAGAGTTGATAGTCCATGCTTGAATCCATATTTCTTCTCTCTACCCGTCGGAGGATGCTTCATGGCCAGCACCTATAATATAAGCACTTAACCATGAGATAAAAAATTGGAAAACATATGTACATCGCTATTTAAATAGTGTATGACACTTAAAAACTCATGTCAAAGAGTTTCATAGTCTCCATTCCCAAGATCCTACATACTATAGTCGAACTATAATAAACACAACCTATTCAGAATGTTGTGGAAGAAAAAATGTATCCCAATCATTAGTCCATGCCTACCTACAATTGAATTGAATCAATCCACTCTTGTCTTTGTGCACAATTGCATTGGGACCACTAGTAGTAACCTTGAACCACTTCACATCAAAAATGAAAATATCAACCTTTTTGAAGCTAATTTTCAAGCTTTCTTGGATATAGACAAAAGTATTGAAGTTGACCAGTCTATGTATTATTATCCTTCACTACAACTTTCTTGAACAAAGCTTGTCCTGAAAACACTATTGAAGGTGACCCTTTGTTTGTCTATATGTTGCACTCTGAAGTGTCACCCATGTGACCACAAAGCTCCGTACTTGTGATACTAGGGCACATAAAACAATTTCAGACACACATTGCATATATTTCATGTTGTTAAAATAAAAATAGGTACAATACATACAAGACAATTGCATCCCCTTGACATATCCTCTTCCTCTTTAGTGATCAATACTCCATTTTTCTTTGCCTCTGAGATTGTTGCATCAAGCCAACATAGGAAAGTTTGGTATTTTTTGCAAGTGATCTAGAATCTAGGAAAGATGCCTAGTAATACGACTCGGCTTCAATCGCATCCGATCAGTCAAACGGTATTGCTTCTCCACTTTGTATTTTTCCATCAACTTTTGCATGGCTTCTGAGTTGAGAAGACAAAATATCATAACCTTTTCATGCATTTTGACATCCATTTTCCTCATGATTCCCTCTCCCTGTGGCTCCTCCCTGGTTACCTTGGCATTTGTTTCAAAGGTCCACAATTGGGGCATCCGTGGATCAGTTGAACCCAAGAGCTCACTAATAAAAACAAGAGACTCCTACACAAGCCATCCTTTGGATATGCTACCCTCGCGATGAGCCCTTTGACGAATGAACCCTTTTAACGTCTTCATGAATCTCTCCAAGAAGAGAATCCACTTATAATGGACCGTTCCAGCTACTGCAACTTCATCAATCACATGCACAAGTAAATGCATTTGGATAGTCAGAATGTTTATTGAAAAATACTTCTCTATCATACACACTGCCTCTATAGCATTTAAGCAAGCTGCATCTATGTTGTCTCTCATGATATCCTTTGATGAGATCCAACACAGTAATGCACTGATGTTGTAATTTTTTTTCTAATGTCATCTATCAGGAAGTCCTTAAGAAAATTTGTAAGATAAATTATAAAACCTTGTCTCAATCATGAGACTTCAGACCACTTAGTTTGTCATCCTTAGTAAAAGCATGTTTTAAGCACCGCATACTCCTTGTAGGATTTTTGAATGTAGATGTGACCCTCTTCACTTATTTCTCCTCTACCTTTCTTAATATCCATGGATCTTTTGAGTACACACCTGGTAGCTTGTATATACTTTCCTATAACATTTTATATGGTTGACACACTTTGCTTGCACCAACGTCCATCTATTAGCAAACAAACCTTTAGCCACTAACCCTAAGCGGCTAGCCCTAAGCAGAATGAAATGGCCTAACCTAACTAGCTAGCCCCAAGTAGAATGAGATGGCATAAGCCTCAGTGGCTAGCCCTAAGCAAACTAAAATTGCATAAGGTAAGATGCTAACCCTAAGCGACTAGCCCCAAGTAGAATGAAATGGCATAAGCATAAGTGGCTATCCCTAAGGGGATTGAAATGGCTAAACATTGTCCTAATCTGAATTTAAGCAACCTACCTTGAGCGGCTTTACAAATCCTACCTTAATATCCTACACATAGCCATCTATTAACATCCAAATCTTAAGCCACTAACCCTAAGCGGCTATCCCTAAGTATACTAAAATTTCCTAACCTAAGTGTCTTGCCCTAAGTAGAATGAAATGTCATAAACTTAAGTGGCTAGTACTAAGAAAACTAAAATGGCCTAATCTAAGCCACTAACCCTAAGCGGCTAGCCCTAGGGGGATTGAAATGGCTAAACGCTACCCTAATTCGATTTGGAGTGACCTAACCTAAGAGATTTTACATAGCCTACCATAACACCCTAAACACAACCATCTATTAGTAGCCTAACCTAAGTGGCTTTACATAGGTTAGCTTAACACCCTAAACATGACCATCTATTAGCGGCCAAACCCTAAGCCACTAACCCTAAGAAGCTAGCCCTGAGCAGATTGAAATGGTCAAATGCTACCTAATTTGGAGCAGCCAAACCTAAAGCCGCTAACCCTAAGTGACTTGAAACATCCAAAATGCAAAGTACTAACACCTAAGCAACTAGCCCTAAGTGACTAACCCTAAGCAATTATTGAAGTGGATAAAGTAATGCGACACTAATTTAGAGCGACCAAATCAAAAGCCGTTAATTATAATTAATCCTAAGCAGATAGCCCTAAGCGATTTGAAACAATCAAATTACGAAGACATTAAATTCGAAGCAACTAATGTACCCTAAGCGGCATGAAATAACCAAATTGCAAAGAATTAGAACCTAAGCGTCCAGCTAGCCCTAAGCGGACTAAATGTAAGTGACCAACTGAATGTAAGCAGACTTAAACATCCCAACGGCCTTTACAAAGCCAACTACGAGCGATCGACATAGCAACACCGTTTTACCTTAAGCGATAAATTAGCCTAACACTATAACCTAAACCTAAGCCTAACCCGCTACTAAATTGTTTTAATTTGAAATTGTAAAACACTAATGATAAATTGATCTAAATCAAAATAAAAAAATTATTATAAATTGAAGTAACTCTTTTTTTAAGTACCAAATTTTATAATTTTTTTGTAAATGATAATATTTAATCAAAATTTATAAATAACAAAACTATTTTTATTTTTATTTGCAAATTTGTGTGTATGCATAGTGTGTTTAATTATGTTCAAATTTATATGTATTGTTTAATTATTTGCATATGTGTGTGTCTATGTATGCAAGAGAAGAAAAGGATAGGAAACTCACATGCGGCCTGTACGAGCACAAAAAACATGAAAGATACCACCAAATCTGCAAAACACACACACACACACACACACACTATGTCACACAAAAAAGGAAGAAGAAGAAATCTAGCATAAATATCGAAAAGAATCTTACCTTGTTGATGCAAGAGAGTATATGAGTGGATTTCCCAAGCCTGACAAGCTCCATACCAGTAGATCTGAAGCAAGAGAGGAAGAGGAGAGCAAGAGAGATTTAGAAAAAATGGGGCAAAAAATGAAGAGAGAAGTCGTGGGTTTTGTTTCTGCAAGTGGAGTCAGTATAACCCTTGCGATAGGCATACAACTCTAAACATGCATCGTACACTTGTCAGTACTACGTTGATATAAGCGTCCTAATTCAAAAAAATAATTTGTTAAAAAAATTGGGTCTCCCTCTAGATTTAACTACACATATATCGATGCCCACCATAAACGCTCATAATTTGGCATTGATATATTAAGTTGATATCTTGTAGTGAGAGGAAAAGAGAGGGAGAAAGATTAGTGTAGATTTAATAGTTGATGTTAAATTAGTATTAAATTAGATAGAGAAAAGAAGTGAGAGAGTTTTCTCTTGTATGTTTAATGATAAATTAGTGTTAAATAGTAAAAAATGCTTGAAAGATGCGTATGTTAAATAAGAACAAAATTTACAAAAATTCCAAAAAAAAGATAAACATTTACAAATATGCATCGAATCGACACGGATCCGGCGAGGTTTGGTTGCACCGAAGGAGATCGGGTGGATCTGCAGATCATAAAGTCCAAGCATGAGCATCCCCTTTTGGGGATCTTGAGGATTCTCAGAGAATTGAGCAAGAAAGGAGTTCTATAGGTTGACAAAGAGAGTAAGAAAAGCTTGGCAAGAATCAAGGAGCTTAGCAACACACTACAAGCCTTGGCTAGAATCGGGATTTGTTGAGGCATTCGAAGGCCTTTGAAGGCTCTGGGCAGTAAATCAATGGAAAGTTGAGAGGAAAGCTTGGGATTTGCAAGCAAATCGGGTAGTGAAATTCAAAACCGCACATAGGTGAAGTCGATACACCTTGAAGGAAAACCAAGCAGGTAGAACCCCTAGAAAGGCAAGGCTCTCAAGAGATCTGCAGAATCAAGCAAGTCGGGTAGCTTGTGGAACCGGAGCAGTTGGCAAGAAAAAAGGCAAGCTTGGGTAGTTCTACTAGCAGCCAAAGCAGCACTAGTATCTTGATTGACAATTAATCGAGAGGGAATTTTGTTGCAAATTAACCCGGTTGTGTGGCAAATAGTATGCGTAGTGTACACACACACACACGCACACTATTTTGATAGGGACCGCACTTAGATAAATCCCACAATTTCACGCATACACACACACACACACACACTTGAGATGTACTCATTTTTAAGGGATGCTTATTGGAAAAAATGACACAGGCAATGACTTCATTTGCAGAGGAGTGATGGACAGATATGATGACAGAGTATGGCCCCAAGCGGTATACAAATTTGGTTATTTCCAAACCAGCCTAATCCTTTATATAATGACCCCAGACAGAAACCAATCTGTAGGTTTCAAAACAATAGATGTACAATCTTTTTTAAAAACTACTCTGTCTCAATATCAATTATGGTGGGTACAGCCTTTTTTTTGGCATTTTATACCATTGGATCCTTGAGAAAATTAGCCCAAGGAAAATAGTTGTGTAGTTGTAACTTATACCCCTCCGGCTTAGAACATTTTTTATAAATTTTGGTTTTCGGTAGAGGACGAAGGTATAAACCTTCCGATATCATTTGATAAATTTGTTATAATCCTAAATAGTTTTTTTTTGCCCAATGCTATTTGCTTCGCTTGCCTAAGGTGCTGGATTCCCCTTGCTTTTGATGCTAAATTATCCAAACACTGCTCGACCTGCTAAGCTATGTCTAGCAATATGTGTGTGTGTGTGTGTGTGTGTGTGTGTGTGTGTGTGTGTGTGTGTGTGTGTGTGTGTGTGTGTGTGTGTGTGTGTGTTTAAATTAAAATTCCCATCATTCAAAACCATATACTGATGAACTTAAATACTGTTTGCAAAAGCACATTGTGTATTGACAAAAAATAGAACCATTTCTTGATAAAAAGTACATTAAAAAATACTTTGAAACATGACAAGATAGGAGTTAAAGCCGGAACTCCTATCAAATGAGACCAGGGATCTTTACCTGCCACCAACCACAAGTACAATTAATTAGAATTAATTTTCACTAAATGGGTGACATGTATATCAAGCAATCCCCACTGCTTGTTATTGTTGTCACACCCCGGATCCCCAACCTTACTCCTATACATATCTTATGTTTTCTTTTGCTCGTATATGTAAATAAGGTCGATTGCGGTCTGTGAACGTTTTTATGGGTTTACAAGGCTTAGAGATAGGGTCCCTAATTGCTATTGGCTTGGTTTTCTTTTTCCCATTATGTGCCGCCATGAGTTTGTCTCGAATCTTCTGTAGCTTAAATATGTCCTGAGTGATGCTCATCCTAGCTGTCTGCCTATATCCCTGTTTACCAGCAATAATTACACACATGTGGCTAATATTTTTGTGTACTATACCTAATTTTTTTCCCAACTATTGGTTTATGACTCTCACCATCTATAGTATATACCTATTAACTTTGTCGTTATGAGCGTTTTTTTTTTAAATTGACAGCATTTTGTTTATAATAACATCGATTAAAAAAAAACCTTTGTTTACTTACGACTTATGCCCTCTCAGGAGGTAGTCTTAAATACTCTTTCATATCTTTATACTAAAACCTCAGAATAGAACCCCGTTTTTTTGTTATAATTAAAGGGAGATATTACTTGACAGGTCCTTCATATACCAACCTGTTTATAAGCTGCTTTGGAAGAAGGTAACTCTTAAGCCATTCCTTATGTATCAATTTACCTGTTTACTGCTTGCCGTCACTAATGCTATTTCTAAAACTTTAAAGTGTTTACTCTGCTATGTTGCTACTTATTGTCATTTTAATTTGTAAAACATTCGCCAACATTTCCTTTGTACTATTAGTCTTTTTTGAAAAAATCTCAGTAACTAGTGCTTGTATCTTTTACCCTCATAGGAGGTTTTCATAACCCAATTGATATATCTTAATCACTTATACCTGCTACGCTGTCTACAATATATATCACAGTGCTATTTTTCATTGAGAATTCAGACTATATAGAGAATTTATTTATATAATCAAACCAATAAGTGTCTATTTACCTGAACTGAATTAGCCATCGTCATTTGTTCACTTGTACGTGTGTTTTATCACGAGAATGGATCCAAATTTGTTTCTTGACTGAAACTGGTAGCAATTATGCTGACTAGTAATACCTTGTTTAGTACTACTCTATGTATATTATGCACATGTTTGTATTTACTTGGAGATATGATATTGTGGTGTTTCTCTTGCATTCCCTCTTTTGTGTAGTGATGCCCATGTGTGTGTTGTACCAAAATATGGCTATGTTTTAGTATATGAAATACTTTTTGTGTGCTTTCATATGCTTGTGTATGTAAAACTACACTTTTATGGAAGGAATATAGAACATAGAGATTCTTTGATGCCTACGACAGAGCCATCTATCTTGGCTACTCCTGCCGTACTTTTTTTGAAAGCCTTAAAGCATGCAATTGATGCGTACATGTGTAGTAAATAACTCATGCAATATGTAATGCAAAAAACTATTTTACCTTCTATGTTTGCTCAACCGAGTAGTTGATTCGTTTATTTTTGCCAGTCTCGAAGTTGTGTTGCCTTGGTTAGCCTTGGATTCGTGAGTAGATGATGTGCGCCACCCGAGGCTTGTTGCTTGCGTTGAGAGTTATGTAGAGATGGAGATATTGCTTATACTATTGCCTTCGAGCATGAATTGCCCTGGCAAAATCGCGTTGTGTGTGTGTGTGTGTGTGTGTGTTATGAGATGCTACATTGCTGTGTTATGTGCATGAGAGCCTATGCGCATGAATTGCCCTGGAAAATTCGTACTGTGAGTGTGTGTGTGTTATGAGATGATGCATTGTTGTGCTACGTGCATGAGCACTTCAGAGAATACTTGCACGTCCCACCCATTACGCAAGGTGTTTAAATAACCCAGAAGCATAAACGGCGCTCTTTAATGTAGCCAGCATGATTTTTGATGGGAAATTTGCACCTACACACATATGCTCTGTTAGTCTTATCCTTATTAGATACGTTTTTAAGAGCTTGTTAAATTTGGGAGGTATTAGATTTTTTTGTTAAGTACGCAATTTGTGTATATTGCATTCATTGAAAAAACCTATTTAGGATTATAACAGATTTATCAAATGATATTGGAAGGTTTTATACCTTTGTCCTCTACCAAAAACCAAAATTTATAAAAAATGTTCTAAGCCGAAGGTGTATAAGTTACAACTGCACAACTATTTTCCTTGGGAAAATTTTCTCAAGGATCCAATGGTATAAAATGCCAAAAAAAAGGCCGTACCCACCATGATTGATACTGAGACAGAGTATTTTTTTAAAAACATTGTAAATCTATTGTTTTGAAACCTACAGAACGATTTCTTGCTGGGCTCATTATACAAAGGATTAGTCTGGTTTGTAAATAACCAAATTTGTATACTGCTTGGGGCCATAATCTGTCATCATCTCTCTCCATCACTTCTTTGCAAGGGAAGTCGTTGCCTGTGTCATTTTTTCAATAAATAAGCATCCCTTAAAAATGAGTACATCTCAAGTGTGTGTGTGTGTGTGTGCGCGCGTGTGCGTGAAATTGTGGGATTTATCTAAGTGTGGTCCCTGTCAAAATATTATGTGTGTGTGTGTGTGTGGCCCTCCCCCATCCATGAGGAAAGGTGCACTTGGTGGAGGATAGGCCACCAAGTGGACCTATCCTCTACCAATTCTATGTTTTCGAATATTGATGGTAAATCTAATGCCAGGAAATTTATTTCCTTCAATAAAGTTAGTAATACATGCAACAATCTTCTCTTTTTTGAAACCATTTTCTACAAACATAGAAATAAGCTTATTTAAATCAGTTTTTGCATATGACTCTTGGGATGCATTGTATAGTATGGGAAGCACTTGTGATATGCATACATTATATGCCATCCTTTTTGATCGATTACTGGTGGCATGTATAAATGATACATTGGGGCACGGTAACTTGTCTTTTTTCCATGATGTGTATGTAACTTCCTTCCATTGGTTCACATAATTGGATATGTATACTTAAATATGTAACTTGGTTTTCCTTGTGTGTAGCTTTTATCCCAATGTCTAAAGGGTAAATAGTAAAAGCGTCCTCATGGGACAAGGGTTTTTTGTGGTTTAAACATTGCAACACAAAGGGATTATTAGCAAATAGCAAATCATCCATATATCTCCAATAGTATAAGAAAGCTTTCATTATATCATACCGTGCAAGACGAGATAGATTTTTTATGTATTCTATTTCAAACCATGCCGAATATAAATTGCACCATAATGGAGAGCAATTGTACCCCATTGGTATACCTTTTTCTTATCGATAAATATGTTTGCCTAATTTTGTAAAGCAATTATCAAGGACAAATTCATTAATATTGTGTAAATATTCAAATTTCCATACAACTTTCTTTTTCTTTTTGGCTTAGGGTTTTCTGCTTGCGGTTTTTTTTTTTAAGCCAAGATATTTCATATTTTTTATGAGTTTAATAATGTTATCAAGTACTTCAAGCAATCCATGTTTGCCTTTATGAGGGATAGCCTCATAACATGATGTTACGTCAAATGAATGAATGTTTGTGATATGTTTTGGTAAGTTTATCAAAAAATCATATTGATTATTGATCATCCAATACCCATTGGTTTGTGTCCCAGAAACAATTTGTAGGTTTTTATGTATGATTTCAACATATTCTATAAATCCTTGTATTACTCCTTTGAGTATTTTAGTGATTATAGTTGTAGCAGGAGTAAATACACAGTTATGTGCATTAGTGATCCATCTAAAATCCATTTTGTGAATTTTAAAATTTCCCTTAAGATATGGGAGTGAATATTCTAATGGTGTCTCTAACCCGATTTCTTGGGTATAAGAGCCTACGGCCTGACATATTTCATCTTCACTAGAGGAGAGAAGACAAAATTTAGGGGTTTCTAATCTTCTTCTTGCTTCCATTTGTATGAGTTTTTTACATGAATATAGGGGTTTGTGCTGATTTATCTAGTCCACAAATAAATAAGTATTGTAAGATGTATTGAATTTCATCCATTAGGTCTGTGATTTTGTACCATGGAGTCTGATTTTGCCTATGATATGGGAATTTATGGAAAAAGGTCTCATTAACTACACTTTGGATATAATTGTAATGAGCTTTACTCACTTCACATCCTAAGATGGTGCATAAAGTCTTCCATACCTTGCCAAGTTCTCCTACTATTGACTTAGGGTTTACAAGTACTAATGGAATGTGGTTTAAACCTTTCTTGATAAATTCTTGGAAAATTTTATGCCTAGCTATGTTATGGTATGTGGTGATTACATGTTTTCCGAAGGGTTCTAAGTCAACTAAAAATTTAGAGAATCGTTTATGAGTTAAGCATCCACATGGTTGTGTTTCATCAAACTCTTTGGCAAACACCGAATTAGGTTTGTAAAGAGTATGGTTTAGGTTATTGGTATACTTCCAACCGAAACATATCCTCATTTTTTCTAAATCATTATTGATGTGAAATCATTAATCATTGTTTGAAAAAATAGTTTAGGATTGATAAAGTCCTTATATTTGTTGCAAAACAATATATGAATAAATCTTCCATGCATCCGACTATTGCGTTCAAGATGTAGTAAACCATTATTTATGATACTAAATGAGCGTACCTGGTCTTCAAAATTTGAGTATTCAAGTTCCTTGGGAGTATCTCCGTAGTCTTCCTATCCTCTAAATTGCCTTGGTTTCTTGCTTGTCGACGCCATGCTGCTTGGTGTGTGTGTGATCTTCTTTAACTATTCCTTACCTTTTGGAGGTTCGAGTAAGGTTTCAATTGTGTTGGATACAGGTGTGTTGTGTAGCTTTTGAAGAAGAGGCATCCCCGGTGTGTATAGTACCAGCCCTTTAGCTGCTTCTAGCATATATATACTCATGAAACTGATAATAAATGATTACAACATGCCTTAATTCCGTTGGGAATGAGGCTACCCAAGCTATAAAGGCATACACCTGTGTCGGTCCTGATGAAAATTGAAAGAATTTTGATAGATTCTGGAATACGTACCATAAAAATTGGTCAAACCAAATGATTGAAGAGGAACAATTGGAATTTGAATCAGTTCTTCTGCATTGACATTTAAGGAAGGGTCGATAAGAATTCCAACAGTTTCTCAAAAACCTTTTTTGATCCTTTGCTCTGTCCATAAGAGACAGTCCCTTGCTGCGAGCAATGATAGCGGATTTTGGACGTTTCTTACCATCCACATCGGATAATTTGACCTGATTGAGCTCGAAGAGAACATCTTGTGATAAGAGATGTTTAGCATGTAATTCAAGGGTTTTGCATTGCTCTACAATGTCCGTAGGTATGCTACAAAGAAAACCTAAAGAGGAAATTGAAAAAGGGGCCCGATGATTCAATATTTCATACTCCCAGAGCTTGCGCTCAAGTCGGATAGCATCCAATTCCACTTGCCTGGGTGGTAATACTTGGATAACTTCAGAAAAGAGTTTAGACTCTGCTCTTTCTGAGGATAAATTGTTTGCATTTGCTAAAAAGTTAAGTGCCTCTTTCTCTTCTTCTTCAAGAAGGTCAAGATCTAGAAGGGGATTGATAATTTTTTTTGAGTGCTTTATTTCTATGGGGACAGTAAGGAGGTTATTGATGAAATACAACTTGTTCACAATAGAGGGTAGAGATGTGAAATAAAAATCAAGATCCGAGCTATCTTGTGCATCAATAATCGGCAATTTAGCTAAGAAGGCACTAAATGCCTCCAAAAGTTTATCCTTCTCTTTTTCAGAAAGAATTAGTAGAGAGAGCTAGTCGTTGGCAGAGGCCGTGTTCAAGACAGATATAGAGTGGGTGATTATAGCTTGTTTCTCAAAATCAAGTAATTTTTTGTGGAATTCCACCCCTTTGAAACAAGAAATAATACATTGGGTACCAATTGGTGGGATTGGAATGTCCTCTTCTATACTGTATCCCAAACAGGTGAGAGATGGAATCCAAAAATCTTGAATCAATCACCATATAAATATTATACAAAAAATTTGAATCATACACATACCAGTATTAAGTATACTCATTCCAATATTAAGTTTTCTCAGTATATGATGGATACCCGACCAAAGGTATCCTGGGAAATGTTGTGTGTGTTTGAATTAAAAAATCCCATCATTCGGAAACATATACTGATGAACTTAAACAATTTTTGCGAAAGCACATTGTGTATAGACAAAAAATAGAACAATTTCTTGATAAAAAGTACATTACAAGATACTTTGAAACATGACAAAGTAGGAGTTAAATCCGGAACTCCTATCAGATCAGAGCAAGGATCTTTACCTGCCAACCAACCACAAGTACAATTAATTAGAATTAATTTTCACTAAATGGGTGACATGTATACCAAGCAATCCCCACTGCTTGTTATTGTTGTCACACCTCAGACCCCAACCTTACTCCTATACATATCTTATGTTTTCTTTTGCTCGTCTATGTAAATAAGGTCAATTGCAGTCTATGAACGTTTTTATGGGTTTACAAGGCTTAGAGATAGGGTCCCTAATTGCTATTGGCTTGGTTTTCTTTTCCCATTATGTGCCGCCATGAGTTTGTCCCGAATCTTTTGTAGCTTAAATATGTCCTGAGTGATGCTCATCCTAACTATTTGCCTGTATCCCTATTTGTCAACAATAATTACACATGTGGTTAATAATTTTGTGTATTATACCTAATTGTTGTCCCAATTATTGATTTATGACTCTCACCATCTATGGTATATACCTATTAACTTTGTCGTTATGAGCGGGTTTTTTTTTAAAAATCCGGTAGCATTTTGTTTGTAATAACAGCAATTAAAAAAAAAACCTTTGTTTACTTACGACTTATGCCCTCACAGGAGGTAGTCTTAAATACTCTATCATATCTTTATAATAAAACCTCAGAATAGAACCCCCTTTTTTTGTTATAATTAAAGGGAGATATTACTTGATAGGTCCTTCATATACCAACATGTTTATAAGCTGCTTTGGAAGAAGATAACTCTTAAGCCATCTCTTATGTATCAATTTACCTGTTTACTGCTTGTCGTCACTAATGCTATTTTTAAAACCTTAAAGTGTTTACTCTGCTATGTTGCTACTTATTGTCATTTTAATTTGTAAAAAATTCGCCAGCATTTCCTTTGTACTATTAGTCTTTTTTGAAAAAATCTCAGTAATTAGTCCTTGTATCTTTTACCCTCATAGGAGGTATTCATAACCCATTGATATATCTTAATCACTTATACCTGCTACGCTGTCTACAATATATATCACAGTGCTACTTTTCATTGAGAATTCAAACTATATAGAGAGCTTATGCATATAATCAAAGCAATAAGTGTCTTGTTACTTGAACTGAATTAGCCGTTGTCATTTGTTCACTTGTACGCGTGTTTTATCACGGGAATGGCTCCAACTTTGTTTGTGGACCGAAACTTGTAGCAATTATACTGATTAGTAATACCTTGTTTAGTACTACTCTATGCATATTATGCACATGTTTGTATTTACTTGGAGATATGATATTGTGGTGTTTCTCTTGCATTCCCTCTTTCGTGTAGTGATGCCCATGTGTATGTTGTACCAAAATATGGCTATGTTTTAGTCTACAAAACACTTTTTGTGTGCTTTCATATGCTTGTGTATGTAAAACTACACTTTTATGGAAGGAATATAGAACATAGAGATTCTTTGATGCCTACGACAGAGCCATCTATCTTGGCTACTCTTGGGGTACTTTTTTTGAAAGCCTTAAAGCATGCAATTGATGCGTACATGTGTAGTTAATAACTCATGCAATATGTAACGCAAAAAACTATTTTACCTTCTGTGTTTTCTCAATTGAGTAGTTGGTTCGTTTAGCTTTGGCAGTCTCAGAGTTGTGTTGCCTTGGTTAGCCGTGGATTTGTGAGTAGATGATTTATGCCACCCGAGGCTTGTTGCTTGCGCTAAGAGCTATGCAGAGATGGAGAGCTTGCTTATACTATTTCCTTTGAGCATGAATTGCCATGGAAAAATCGTACTCTGTGTGTGTGTGTGTGTGTGTGTGTGTGTGTGTGTGTGTGTGTGTGTGTGTGTGTGTGTGTGTGTGTGTGTGTGTGTGTGTGTGTGTGTGTGTGTGTGTGTTATGAGATGCTGCCTTGATATGTTGCGTGCATGAGCGCCTACGAGCATGAATTGCCCTAGCAAAATCGTACTCTGTGTGTGTGTGTGTGTGTGTGTGTGTGTGTGTGTGTGTGTGTGTGTGTGTGTGTGTGTGTGTGTGTGTGTGTGTGTGTGTGTGTGTGTGTGTGTGTGTGTGTGTGATGAGATGATGCGTTGTTGTGTTGCATGCATGAGTGCTTAAGAGAATACTTGCGCTTCCTACCCATTGTGCAACATGTTTAAATAACCTAGAAGCATAAACGACACTCTTTAATGCAGCCAGCATGATTTTTGCTGGGCAAGTTGCACCTACCTGCATATGCTCTGTTAGTCTGATCCTTATCAGATACATTTTTAAGAGCTTGTTAAATTTGGGAGGTATTAGATTTTTTAAAGATTTCAAGGTCAAGTTGTATTGCCTTTACTGTAAAAGCCTCACTTGTTTGTAGTTTTTTTCTAAAATCACAACCTGTATATTGTAAACTTAAGTACTCATTTTGTGTATATTGCATTTTGCAAGGAGTCGAGAACCAAGAGAATTGACGAGCAATTCTTGTGAAGGGAAAGCAAGTAGGAGTCGAGAAGGCCTCACAAAAGAAGGAATTCAAGAAATTTTTGGTCTCTGCAATGCTGTCATCGAGAGTAGTAGTAGAGTAGAAATTATCAACTAGGGTTAAGCTAGACATGATAGAATTGAGAGTGTGTAGGCAAAGATAGAGGAGGTCAACTCCCTAGAGACACATACAGAGTTAACAGACATGGAGTTCTTTGATATGCTCATGCTAGAGGATGATGAGTTGATACTAGCGCACACAATTCCACCTATGGGTGAGAGGGATGTAGCCATCCCAGTGCCGGTAGTGACACATCCATATGTGATAAGTAGTCATGATGATGCACCGCATAAAGATAGCACGTGAGAGGCTAGGAAAACCATGTCTGCATAGATTTTGTCAGTGTTTGGGTGTCTCATGTACGACCTACTAGTGTGGAGGCTTGACCTAGCACCTGCAGTGGGAGCATTTGCACAAGGATTGTCAGTCCTAGAGTGACTGACACTAGCAGGACGCTTTGTAGAGATTTGTAGAGCTTTGTAGACCATATAGAGTTGTCTGCGAGATTTACATGCAGGCTCTAGCATGGATATGCACACTTGCCTACCTGTAAAGCCGATGCGGCTGCATGTAGATTGACGCAGTGAGCACTGGGCCATAAGTTGAGAGAGTCTCTCACCTAGTTTCTTATACATACTAGTAGTTTAGCTAGTAGGCCTCACTTATTGGTTCATCACCTTTAAGTGGGAGTTTGTTGGGATAAAGATGATGCAACTTTGCCTGGGGGCCGAACATCCGGTGTCTAAGGCACATAAGTTGAGTGAGAGTTTTCTCTCACCTAGTTTCTTATACATACTAGTAGTTTAGCTAGTAGGCCTCACTTATTGGTTCATCACCTTTAAGTGGGAGTTTGTTGGGATAAAGATGATGCAACTTTGCCTGGGGCCGAACATCCGGTGTCTAACCGTCCGCCTACTGTATGTAGTATCCTTATTCATTATATACATATGAATAAGGAGTTTCTCACTCACTACTTATTACTGAGGTTGCTCCGCCCACATTCGTGTGCTTCTCCCCTTCCTCCCATGGACCACACTGCACCGTGCACACGCACCCTCACAGGATGTAGTCCCTTTTTCATCATACTGTTGTGGTGGTCCACTCATGGATGGATTATCACCATGTACCCTTGTTTTTATCATGATTGAGATTGTGATGATATCTAAAGACATACCACAAGACTATTGGCACTACTAGCCCTACTTCTAAGGTCTACTAGTATATCTGTATGCATATAGATGCAAAATTTTATGTGTGTATATACATGTATGTAATCACTGTGTATACTTGTGTGTGTGTGTGTATGATATATATATATATATTTATTTATTTAATTATTTATATGTGAGTGTGTGTGTGTGTGGATGAATATATGTGTGGGTGTGTTGTGTGTGTGTGTGGTGTGTGTGTGTGTGGTGTGTTGTGTGTTGTGTGTGTTGTGTGTGTGTGTGTGTGTGTGTCGGGTGTGTGTGTGTGATAGAGCTTGTGTATATGTATTCAATAAATCTCTTTTTGTAGACTAGGTGTAGATTAGGTGTATAAAGAGAGGTACATAAGTGGATAAATATTTATCTACCTCTCTCTCTACACCTAGTCTACCTCTCTTTGAGCGTCCTCTTTCTCTACCTTGATTAGGTAGAGAAATAGAGCTATGTAGGTTAGATGTAGATTAGGTAACGTTAAGATGTAGATAGGGACATATAGGATAGGTAAATATTAGGTGGTGAGACGAGATATGTATGCATGTATCTATATGTGTGTGTGTGTGTGTGTGTGTAGATGTTTTACTTAAATAATTAAACATACATGAGCATTCAAGTTCAAAAGACAGCCGGCCTTATACAAGTGACCATGAGAAGCACCAAAACAACTCAATCTTAGAATTATATTTGTACATTGCTATAAGAATGAGGTCGCATTTTAGTGTAAAGGTACAATAGACAATCTAAGTTGTTTGCTCCATGAAGTGGCAAGAGTTTTCTATATCAAGGGCAGATATTTTCTTTAAGCCAAAAAAATTCCAAGAAAGGATAGAGTCCACACATGCATCCATTCAAACAAGACAACATATATGTTAGCCTTGACTGCATCAATGAACTATCACTTGTTATCCGTGTCCATCTTACAACCTTTTTTAACTTAAAACCATTGTCCAATCATTTGCTTCCATGTTTGAAAAAGTCTCAAGGTGTGAGCTATTTTTGGTTCTTTTTAAACCTGTAATAAAAAAAGTCATCATTTCTTTAAGATACAAGTGTGTTAAAAGGTTATTACATACCTCATTTCTTTAATCACTTTAAAAATAGCTTATTTAAATAACTAAAATTTTGATCGAAAGGTCACCACTCCTTCCGATCCAAGTGTCATAATCCCTATTTTTGCTCATAAAGCATTTAGTATCTTTTAATACCCAAAGAAAGCATGTTAACGTGTCACGCTTTTTGTGCTAGTTAGCATTTTCAAGCTAGCACATCTTAACAAATTTTTACAAATAATATTAAAATTTGTTAGAGGTTGTACATTTGGATTCCTTTTTTCAAGATCTTTCTATCGATATATCATATGTCATAGATCTTGGAGATGTTGCTCATGTTATTGTACTAGTTAGCATAAATTATATAAGTCATCATTATCCAGGACATGAAAAAGTGTGACACCCTAACATGCTTTTTCCATTTTATAGAGTAAAACAATACCAAAAAATTATCCCAAAAAAACTATGTATCATCCATTCCAAAAAAACCCATAATCTTCACAATTAGAACTAGTACGTATCACAGCAGGGTGTAGTCTACCCAAGATCATAAATAAACCAATTCAAGTGCTGAAACCTACATGCTATTACATCCATGGAACTAGTTGTGTCCGGTGAGAAAAACCTTTTAGTTTACTAGGTCAAGAGTAAGGGTTGTTAGAAAGATAGCAATGCCAAATCCTCCAACTAGCAACCAGATCATCTCAATTAGATCATTATTATGTATTTAAGATACACCAAATTTTTGTGCAGTAGAACAGACAATTTACTCCACACCGTAAAAAAACATTAGCTCATTGTGCACGATAACATAAAAAATCATTAAAATGTTATCATAACCAGGGCCCTATGGGTAAGAAACCAAACATCCATGGTGTTGCAACTAAACCACTATTCTTAAAGCCAGTACTTAAAAAATTTTAATATGTAGAGAGAGAGAGAGAGAGAGAGAGAGAGAGAGAGAGAGAGAGAGAGAGAGAGAGAGAGAGACAAGACATGTATGCTCAAAGACTGATTGATATTGAGGACAAGATACCTATATTGTTCTTTCTCAAAGACAAGAGACATGCCATGTATGCTCAAAGACTGATTGATATTGAGGACAAGATACCTATATTGTACTTTCTCAAAGACAAGAGACACGCCATGTATGCTCAAAGAGTGATTGATATTGAGGACAAGATACCTATATTGTACTTTCTCAAAGACTGATTCATATTGAGGAAAATATAAATATATATAGGTGAGACCATGTTGAGTAGAGTGAGCCATATGTAGCTCCAACACCCCCACTCAAACAAAGGTCTCTAGCTTTGGATGAAAAAACCCTTGGGGAGTTTAAGGGAAAAACCCAAGCCCCTATACAAAAGTGAAAATATGAACTAGCGACATGTGAAAGTGCATTGTGCATCTATGTAGAAGTATACAAGTGACCAAGAGGTCACAATATGCAAGTGTGGAGTGTGCGCAATGCATGTTGCCTATATGATTACAATGTCATAGTACAAAGCTATAATAATAGCAGAGAGGCTTATTAATCTAGAAAGAGTGAGGCTGAAGCAACTCCAAGCTTTGAGGGAAATAGGATGAAGCATGACTTGTTGAGGCCTTTGGTAAGAATGTTTGCAATCAACTTGTCACTTGGAAAATGTTTAATCACGATAGTGCCTTTGCGTACTTTATATTGGACATAATGGTAATGCACAACAATATGCTTTGACTTGAACATAGTCTTTTGGTTAGCACACAACAAGGTTGTGCTAGAAAGAGGAGAATGACCAATATCAACCATCATTTGTCAAAACCAAATCATCTCACGAGTTGCAAGTGATGCAGCAGCATATTCAGATTCAGTCATAGAAACTACAACATAGCGTTGTTTCTTACTGGTCCCAGAAACAAGACAACCATTTATGAAGAAGCAATTTCCACTGCTAGATCACATAAATAAATATGAGCTCGCCCAAACTGCATCTGTGTAACCCGAGAGAGAGAGAGAGAGAGAGAGAGAGAGAGAGAGAGAGAGAGAGAGAGAGAGAAATTACATAGAGTTTGATGTCTTTTTGTTGATAGACCAAACCAAAATCTCTGTTGCCTTTTAAGTATTTCAATACATGCTTTGCTGCAGACCAATGTTTAAGAGAAGGACGTGCAAGATGTTTTCCAATATAATTTGCAACAAACAAAATATCAAGTTTAGTGTTCATGCCAACAAACTGAAGACATCGGATCAAGTTAGCATAATATTGATTTGTGAGAAGTTGTTTGCCACTTTCAAAAGTGTTCTTCGTAGAACTTGCAAGTCTTAGAAATGATGTATTAACCGAATGTGCAGATTCTATACCAAATTTTCGAATAGTATCTGCAATAAACTTTGACTGTCAAATGAACAAAATACCTTTTGTGCGGTTTTTTTGAATTTGAATGCCAAGATAGGAGTGAATCTCTCCAAGATCCACCATATTGAATGCTGAAGACAACAAATTTTTCACTTGCTGAAGAAATCCCAAATCCTTGGAAAGAAGGATAGTATAATCCACATAAAGAGCGAGAATCACAAAACTACCACTTTGGAACTTTATATATAAGTTGGGGTCTGCAGAGCAAGAAATAAATCCTTTGGACGTGAAAAACAACATTGAGAATAGTGAGATTTTTTCAATCAACAATGCCATTCTATTGAAGTGAATATGAAATAGTTTGTTCATTATGAATGCCACTTCATCACAGTAACTCACAAACTCTCGAGAAACATATTCACCTCCATTATCACTGCAAAGTTTCTTGAGCCAACGACCGATTTGAAGTTTCACAATCTTGTGGAATTGTTTGAAAATAGATAAGGCCTTAGATTTTTGCCTAAGCAAAAAAACAATGGTATATCGTGAGTGATTATCAACAAACATAATGAATTAACGATGTTGTGATCTTGAAGAAGGTAGAGGTACAAATATATCAGTATGAACAAGATCCAATATATCATGAGAATGAGCTGTATTTGAGCAAGGAAACAGTTTATGATGATGTTTCCCAAGAGCAAAAAACTCACAAATTTCCATATGGGGATGAGCTTTAAGGTCCATGCCACGAACAAGATCACGACGATGAAGATCAAGGAGTTTTGAGAAATCATCATGAACAAAGTGGTGATGCCATACCTTGCAAGCATGATCAGCTGGAGCAATGACAACATTTGTTACAACATTATTGAGAGAGAGTTCAAAAAGGTTACCGTTTTGAGAAGCAGTGGCTATAGTTTTACATCTTTCTCAATGCGGCATTTGGTATGATCAAATTCAACAAAAAGACCAAGATCAACAAGTCTAGCAACCGAAAGAAGATTATGTTGAAGATATGGAACATGTAGTACCCCTCGCAAAACTTGAGTGGAAGAAGATAAGGTACCAAGATATAAATCTCCAATACACTTTACATGCCAACTAGTATCATCCACAACATAAACAATACTTTGACTAGTAGTGGATGATAGCTATGGAGCCACTTAGATTGATATGTGTCATATTTCCTGTAGCACTAGAATCAATAATAAACAATGAACCATCATGTACATGAAGTATTATATCTCAATTGAACATAGAACACATCGTATTTTTTGTACAATATTTTTACAGATTCGTGTCGAATCAACCACTACAAGAGCCCACTTGAATTCCAATGTCAAATTACCGGCGTCAATGGTGGGCATCAGTATATGTAGGTAAATCTAGAGGGAGATCAAATTTTTTATAATAAAAAAAATTGAATTTCCGACACCTGTACCGGCAGCTATTCTGATGCATGTATCGAGGTACTTTTTGATGCGCATACCAAACTTTCTTTCG
Source organism: Adiantum capillus-veneris (assembly GCF_014529385.1). Taxonomy (NCBI): domain Eukaryota; kingdom Viridiplantae; phylum Streptophyta; class Polypodiopsida; order Polypodiales; family Pteridaceae; genus Adiantum; species Adiantum capillus-veneris. The sequence goes on along the minus strand of NC_140948.1, from coordinate 17,280,877 downwards.
AAGTCTTTACCGGCACCTGTACCGGTGGATCCTACAAAAAACAAACCCTCAGGTCTTTCCCTCCTCATTTCCCTCATTCTCCACCTTTTCTCTTGCACTCCCCAACGTCAAGATGAGATTCTTTTCAAGTTTGCTTGTAGGTTTGTGTGTATGTGTGTCTTATATATATATAGTGTGTGTGTGTGTGTGTGTGTGTGTGTGTGTGTGTGTGTATTTTTGCTAGTTTGAAGACATTTTTAAGACCCTTTCTTGCTCAAATAGGTCGCATGTGAGTGCTCAAAAGTTTTATGCATTTTTATTTAAGTTAAAATTGTATTATATATTGACAAAAGAAAATTTCATTCATTCGCTTTCAATGCTTTAAATTTTTATGCAATTTTGTTTTGAAATTATGCTTTGGGAAAAAAAAAATGAAATTATGCTTTGAGATTTTTTTTTTGAAATTATGCTAGTGGAAATTGTTGTTTTGAAATTATGCTTTGAAGAAATTTTGTTTCAAAATTATGCTATGGGAAAATTTTGTTTTGAAATTATGCATTGGAGAAATTTTGTTTTGAAATTACGCTACCATCTCATTATCATCATGCGATTGATGAGGTTTAGGCTATAGGTTAGGTTAGGATATAGGTTATATGTTACGTTATAGGTTATAAGTTAGGTTATACGCTAAGTTAGGTTGGGTTATAGGTTAGGTTAGATTAGGTTTAGGTTATAGGTTAGGTTAGAGCTAGCGAAAAATAGTGAAAAAAATGCAAACGAACTTTGAAAATGACTCGTATACTTCAAAAAACACGAACGGTTATAGGTTAGGTTTAGGTTTTAAGTTAGGTTATAGGTTAGGTTTAGGTTTTAAGTTAGGTTAGGTTAAGTTAGGTTAGGTTAGGTTATAGGTTAGGTTTAGGTTATAGGTTAGGTTTAGGTTTAGGTTTAGGTTTAGGTTTAGGTTTAGGTTTAGGTTTAGGTTATAGGTTAGGTTTAGGTTTTAAGTTAGGTTGTACATTAGGTTATGTTATAGGTTAGGTTTAGGTTTAGGTTATAAATTATGTTAGGTTATAGGTTAGATTATAGGTTGGGTTAGAGCTAGTGCGGCAAATAGTAGAAAAAACGCAAACGGACTTTGAAAATGACTCGTATACTTCAAAAAACGCAAACGGACATTGGTTAGGTTAGGTCTAGGTTATAGGTTATGTTAGGTTAGGTTTAGGTTTAGGTTATAGGTTATGTTAGGTCAGGTTTAGGTTATAGGTTGTACGTAAAAGGGTAGGTTAGGTTATGTTGTACATAATAGGTTAGGTTTGGTCAGGTTAGGTTGTACGTAAAAGGTTAGGTGAGGTTAGGTTGTATGTTAGGTCAGGTTTAGGCTATAGGTTAGTTAGATTAGGTTGTACATAAAAGATTAGGTTAGTTTATAGGTTAAGTTAAGTAATATTTATGTTATAGGTTAGGTCAGAGCTAGCGACAAATAGTAGAAAAACACAAACGAACTTCAAAAATGACTCGTGTACTTCAAAAAACGCAAACGTAGGCTAGGTTTAGGTTATAGGTTATAGATTAGGCTAGGTTATAGGTTATGTTAGGTTACTTTTAGGTTATAGGTTAGGTTAGAGCTAGCGATAAGTTAATAGTAGAAAAAACACAAACAGACTTCGAAAATGACTCGTGTACTTCAAAAAACACAAACGGGCTTCGGTTAGGTTAGGTTTAGGTTATAGGTTATAGGTTAGGTTAGGTTAGAGGTTATGTTAGGTTAGGTTTAGGTTATAGGTTAGGTTATAAGTTAGGTTAGATTAGAGCTAGCGGAAAATAGTAGAAAAAATGCAAACGGATTTCAAAAATGACTCATGTACTTCAAAAAATGCAAACAAACTTCAGTTAGGTTATGTTATAGCTTAGGTTATAGGTTAGGTTTAGGTTATAGGTTTCAAAAGCATTAGCTTGAAGGTTTTGAAACGTGCACTGTGGGAGCCTCTTACTACTACAAATTGTAATCTTTTTTTCTCTTGGACTGGTAATCAAAATTCATTTTCAAAAAAAGCACATTGCATTCCTTGTCTCTTGCTCTACAATCTAAGTGTGATCATTTTCAATTTTGTTGTGGTTCGCGATGTATTGTTTATGAGCTAAATGCATTGAATTGGAGGTTAAAATGGTTGTTTTTTTATGTTTTGACCATGGATAAGTGTTTCTATGCTTAAGGAGGACCTTTTCGAGTACTTCTATTTCAGTTTTTTGCACATTTTTTAAGATGGATCATGATTTATGTACCTTCCCAAATGGTGACAGAACTTGGTAGGATTAATCCCTTAAGTGTTGTGATACCTCTCCTTAAGTTTCGTTGCATTCCGGATTTGTTTGGATACCAAAAAGGCGTGATGACCTAGAGCGGTGAGATTGGACACATACTGATTGTCTGACTAGGAAGTGGTTGATTTGCTTTTGTCATAGAATGAGTAGCCCTCTGAGTTCACTTTGATGAGATTGACACTCTCATTAAGTCTCCATGCCCCATCCCGAGTCGCTTCCTTGCATATTGACATTATGTTAATACAAAAGAGCTATGCTGCAGTCGTCCGTCGCGGCAAGCCGCTAACATTGGCTCCAATGCCTGGGAAATCGATCCTAGTGACTCAGTGTACAAAAAAAATCTTTTGACACCCATTCCGCTTACACATAGATACTGAAGCAGCTAGACGGAGGTTTAGTGCTTGGTAGAGAAACTTGAGTCCGAAACTAGCCAGTGCTACTCCTTAAGAGCAAAGAAAGTTGTGAGTGAAGTACAAGATAGTATTTCGTTCTTTGATTTTCACATGCTTGGAAAGGGGTTGTTACACCACACACTTTGTTGTTATTTTTGTACTGTTAAGTTCATTTATGTTAGCAGATTTATTTCAGTTTATAGGAGTAGGTTAGGAAACAAATTACACCATCATTTGGGGTCAAAAGGATCGAGGAAAAAACTGTCAAAACCCTTATTTTGATGTTGAAGACCATAACTCTGAAAAGTTGAAGAAGTGATGTTTTGATCAGAGCTTCAAAACTGGATCAAACCTAGCAAAACCTTCAAAAAGGGGATAAAAACACTTTTTGAACAAGATTGTGCAAAAAAAATTCAAATTTCCTATCCAACATGGATCGCGGTCCATGTACCTTCTTGGCAAAATGTGCTAAAACTATTTCCTTTGCTTAGAACAGGCTCTCATGCATCAGAACCTTGAGTTTGGTCAAAAATAGAGGGCTAGAAGATCATAAAAATCAAAAGACTAGGGTGAGCAGAGCAAAACCTTAGAAAAGGGAGAAAACAGGGAAAAACTGAACTTTTACTTGTCCAAATTCAAAAAGGGATGAGAATTGGGATCAACTAGAAGCAGGAAATCAATAGAACCAAATTTCATGTCTAGATGCTTTTCAACATGGATCGCGATCCATGTTCCAGGTAGACATCTGACAGTAAGATTTGACCAGTGTACTCCTGATTACTAGTTGAACAACTTTTCCAAAAGGAGCCATAGACAAAAAGTGAAAAAATTTGATCAAAATAACAAAAAGTGAAAAAAATATGATCAAAATACCAAAAAGGAGTTTTTTTGCAAAAAACCGCAAAAGAGACACAAAATCTTTCTTTTCACTTGGAAAAAACTGATCAAGTCCAAAAATATTTGAGCAATAGCATCACCATACCTTGTGTGATCAGCTCACAAAGTATCAGTCGAGAGTATCCCAAGCAGAAAAGTGATAACAATTGAAACACTTTCTCCCAAAAAAAGAGCAAAAGGGGGCAAAAATCAGATCAAGGAGGAAACCACTGAAACAAACCCTAAAACTCACTTTTTGCTGACCTAAAAAACTCCAAAACATTAAAAAACTATATAGCCAGCATCACAGGGCCAAGGACTAGTTGTGGACCAAGTTTCAGTGCATATTGACACTAAGAAACATGGATCGTAATCCTTGTTCCCCTGGCACATTTTGACACCAAACTGGCACCATAGCTAGAGGACATCACAGAGAGTCCAGTGGTCCTTCCAGAGTGGAATTTGGATGCAAAAAACCATCTCAAAAGCCCAAAACTAGCAAAAGCTCAGGCAAAGTGACAGAATCAACCTAGCTTCCAATCCAGAGGTTCATTTCTAAAAGTTTTGATACCATAATACCTCTTAATCATGCTCAACCTAATGGTATCAACAAAAGTTCATTTGGCTTTCCAACATGGATCGCGATCCATGTACCTCTAAGTCAGAAACAAAAACAAAATTTTACCACACAAAGAGCTAGTCCACAGTATCCTGGTGGTTCTTTCAAATTTGAAATTGGACCTAAATTGTTGAGGTTGTGTAAGGTATTGTGTATGACTAAAAAACCTAGCTAAATTTTGTCGATTAAAAGCAAGAACTAACAAGAACGGCTGTAAGCTCACAGCTATCAAGCAAATTTTTGACAGGTTGCAGGTACTAGAGGATACTACCCAACAAGCAAGATCAAACGGGAGATTCAAACTATTTAATGAGGTAACTCGGTTTGGATTTTGTATTACCAATTCTTCATGAATTTGTGATCAGGAAGATTGTACCAGAATAGGAATCCCTGCACCTTTGACCAAGGGAGCAATTACTCGACGGAGGAAAGTGTGAATCAGAGACCATTGCCACCTTTAGAACCCATTTTAGAGAAGAGCTTCTCTGACACTTCGTTAGAGAGATCATATAACCTCATGCTTGAAGAGTCTAACAAGTCAAACCCTAAGGGAACAACTTCGATGGGGGCAGGTCCTTCTCAGCCTGCATCTGATGTAAAATTGTTGAAGTTTCAATTTGAAAATGTGCTTAAGGCAAAAATCTATAAGGATGGAATGGACTGCTGCTGTGTTAAGCTGGAAAATAAGCCGAGCGAGTTCAGAGACCTTATAGATGTTGATTATGATGGGGATATATATTTCGACCGAGAGGGAATGATGTACCTAGAGGTTCATAACCCTTTTATTGTGGATAAATGGGGAATGGTTGGCACCAAGGACAAGGTAGATAGCCAATGAATCACCCAAAACGGAGAAAAAAAATGTGGTACTGAGAAGCACCAATGAGACAGAGTGCCTTAATGCAGACAACACATATGTGGGGCTTTATAAGTTCAATAATGGAGAACAAAAACTCTATTACATATGTGACGAGCCTTGCATCAAGGAATTGACTGACCAAAAACACTTGTATGTTTACACGTACACAGAGGGGAGAAGTATTCAGGTGAACATAATAGACAAGTATGACCAAAAGTACTCTCCAATAGATTGTAAGGAGTTAGAGAGATATGCATATTTTGGAGGACCACTCCACCAATACTATGTAAATTCGAAAGAGGTAAAAACCACGACTACTCACACAAGACCTGGGATTGTACATGTGAGCCCTGTGAGAACCAGGGTGGAGGAGTCTTCTGGACATGAACGAGTCCCAAACACAGGGCCTTTAGGATCAACGGTGTCTAGGGCGTCCATGAACACACAAAGGGACAGTATTGTTCCTGATGTCACTTACACCACTAGAATCCCTCCGTCTATTACACGAGATCGACTTGATGAGCGTATAGCGGGTAGGATACAACTGGCAGTACCAAGAGGAGACTATGAACCTAGAGAAGCCACACCAGGCAGAGCAGGTGCTGTTAGAATGTTTGAAGAGGCCAGACGTATGCGACCATCTCAAGTGGCAAAATGCGTACCCAAAAAGTATAATGGATCCGAAGATCCATATGCCCATGTTTCAATCTTCAAATGAGTGTTGAGAGAGGAATAGGTAACTGATTTCCACACTTAATATGAAGGTTTTGGGTTGACATTAGAAGGTACTGCCTTGACCTGGTTCTGACCATTAAACAACTTGGAATTCTCAAGTATTGAGCAACTTCTCCGAGAATTTGCAAAGGAATTCTCAAAGAGGGGGATCAAGCATAACACTATCTCCCAGATCTATGCATTTAGGCAAAAGAAGAAAGAGAAAGTGAAGGAAGCATCGCTTCACTTCAAGCTGTACATAGAAATATGCCCTGCTCGAGAACTACCTCAGGATGAAAGACTATCAGTTCTTTTCATAGAAGGATTGCAAAATGACACGCTAAAAAAAACCTTGAACTTGAAGGCATGTGTAACTTTTGAGCAAGTCACAAAAGAGGCGTTGTATCTGGTAGATAACTGCAAGGCATATGGGGAGGTGATTGAAGACACAGATTAGAAGACGAGTAGCACCTCTTCAACCACTAGTGAGTCCACGACAAAATTGGGAGGGCAAAACCCAAACACACGACAACTGCCCACCCAAAAATGCGACACTTGTGGAGGAGGTCATCCAACCCAGTGGTACAACCTTCAACAAAGGCCATGAGTAAACACACAACAAATATTGAAATGGTGTGCTACCGAATAGGACGAACCCAAACACACAACAACCGCCCACCCAAAAATGCGACACTTGTTGAGGAGATCATCCAACCTAGTGGTGCAACCTTCAACAAAGACCAGGAGTAAACGCATAGCAAATATTGAAATGGTGTGCTACCAAACAAAAATGGACAAACCATGAAACTCATGAATGTTTCTATAATCAAAAATATGTTAGAGAGAGACAATACGGACCACATGGAGGGCAACAATTTCCGCCCCCTCCAAGGTACCAAGTAGGGCCAAATAACGCAATCTTGGGGCAGGACAAAGCTCAACCTGTGTTGGGACATCAACCTCCCTTACCCCAGGAAAAAAGGGCTATGGTAAGGATTTCTAAACCCATAGAACCACCTTCTGACCAAAGTATGGTCCAAGTAGTCTCATACCGAGAAGATTCAGACAATACTCGTGAGAGGGGATCTGATGGGAATGCATATGCTTCAGAGGGACACAATCCATGGATAATTCTTGAAGAGATGTCCGAGCCCTCATACATAGCATAGCCAACTAAAAACCGATGAGAATATGCTCATGTTCATGGCAATTCAGGGCTACAAACCTAGGGGCTATCTTGCTAGAGCAGGACAACCGATGGAGGTTCCACAAGCTTCTCCACCACCTATAGGACCATGCTATGAATGTGGCAGTGATCATTGGGTGTGAGTTTGTCCAAACAAAGGAGAACGAGTAAAACTTTTTGGATTCTGTGATGGATGCAAGACCGACCATCTCATTCCACAATGTCCAAAAAACCCTGACAACAAAGGGAAAGAAACCATGAACAAAATGGGGATTGTGCCAAGCTCAAGTGGATCAGAAATAGAAACGAACATTTTGATAAACATGGTCACTAGAGCTCAGGCACATGAGGCAGTAAGGAATGTCCCAGCCAGCTAAACTGAGATAGAAAATTTGTCTATCCAAACCCCTAGGAAATCCTGGAAGGCAAAATGAGACAAGATGAAAGCCAAAAGAGAAAAGGAAAAAACAGCATTGGAAACCAAATTACTGAAAACAGAGGAACAACTTCAAAGGAAAAGATACCTTAAGGGAAACAACGAGATAAAAAAACCATCAGATCTACCATCGAAAGGGTCTATCTTGGTAGACAAGGTGTTTGAACCTTTGGACGCAATTTTAAAAGATTACAAGGCAAGGCACAGAACCCAAGAGGATAGATGGTCAACGTACCCTCATCTAGGTTATGAGAAAGAGAGGCTAAAGATGTGCAAGGAGCTCATCCAAGCTGCTCAAGGGCTTATGGAACCATCAGTTCCTACGGCTCCAAAAATTGAGGTACTAATCTGAGAAAAGATTCAGGATCTAGAGGGGTGGGTAATTGAAAAGAATAACCGACCAAATCCTGTAGATAGAACACCATTGGATTCGAGGGTGGCAGCCAATACAACAGATGGAATGTATTCTCAAGCACCACTGCCAATTTCAGAAGTAGAAAAGCAATGGCCTCAAGAGATATGGGAACAGATTAGGAATAGAAAAGATGGAAGTGCCACACTTGTGTCAGCTCCCATCCCAGAAATCCACTTGGAGCATGAGCTCTACCCAAATGACATCAGATCACTATATGGCGATGCAGATACAACAATGTCAAAAGATAGTAAACCATAGTCGTTGAAGACTTTACCTTGATTTATTGGTGACCATGAAACTCGATCGGAGTTAAAGAAAGTACCATCTCAATGGAAAGACAATCCTAAGATGATGGGTACTAAAACTCTTCACAAGCTGATGTCATCGCCTATCCGTTGTACACTGACTCTGTTAGAGTTCCTGCATATCAAACCGCATCTTTGGGATGAGGTCAAGAACAATTTGGAAAAAATAGTGCTAGTAGTTCCACCACCTAATGCTTCTCCAAACACGCTGAAGACACAACCCTTGAAACAAACTAAACATGAGATAGTACCAGTGAGCAAGGTAGGGGATTATTGTGAAGGTGAAGAAGGAAATACTACCCTGCCGGTGGAGTACAAAGAGGTCAAGTCAATAGAAATATTGGATAATGGTGCTGGAATAGCCATAGCTACCAAAGCAATGTGGAAAAAATGGGAAAAACCTGCTCTCCAAGAGACTAGAATGAAACTTCAATTGGCAGATGTGTATTTGGAAAGACCCATTGGCATCTTGGAGAAGATTTTGGTAAGCTCTTGCGGCTTTGCATATGAACACACTTTTTGCTATTATGAATTTCGATGAGAACAGTAATTTCGACATCATATTGGGCAGACCATTCATGCATGAGCTCAAAATGGTGCAAGATTGGGGTTACAACTATATCTATCTAAGGAACAAGGATGTCACTACAAAAATAAGTGTCATAGATCATAGCTATAGATATGTAGAACGAACCCCGGGAGAAGGCTTTCACTCCACAACTGACCAAGAAAGAGGAATGCCAGCTTGGCTACAGAACAAATCTCACCAGTGGTGGACAGGCGAAGCTTCAGAAGGTGGAAGTTTAAAAAGGGAAAATTGCATTCTTGATAGGACTGCACAAGACGAGGCATATATACCGGAGCCTTTTCCAAAAGAGATGTTCGAACCTTTTGGATGGCAACAGATGTTAACCACTCTTGATGTTTATGTAAAGGAGGTGGCCCTCACCAAATTTTGCGATGAGGAAGGATATGATATCATTCCATTCCAAATGTTGGGTGTCAGCCTAACTCCAAAGTCAGAGTGGAAAGTCCCTGACAGGGACAGGGTTGCCGAGTGTCAACGCATCGTGGATGAAATCTGAGTAAGAGAACTTGACCAAAAGGACGAAGAAGAGTTGCAAGACTCAACTGATAAGATGCTAGAGGATAATGCAGACAACGAGTTGTCTAGTAGCTCGAGTCAGAGCATCAAACGAAAGGATCAACGGGTAATATATTATGATTTCCCAAACCAAAATCCTCGAAGACAATGCAGATATCGAGATAAATGCAGAAACAACCAACACAAGCACAACAAGGACTCTGTACCTCTGTTCATTGACAAAACGCAGTACTTTAGTAGAATTGACTGACTGCCTCAAGGATAGGATATCAAAGAGATACATGAAACCTGACTCAACCAAAACAAAATCGAAGAAGGAAAACACACAAAAACCAAAAAAAGAGAGCAATACCAAAAAATCAATTAAGTTGTCTAAAATAAATGCAAAATCAAATACAATAACTGAAGTGAGCCTTGAAGGAAGTTTGGACAACAGAAATGGAAACTGATGAGGAATCAAATGATGATAAACTTGATGCACCTTCCCACTATAAGAAGTATAACATTCAGGATAGGAAAATCGTGGTGCAAAAACCCAAACGAGATCCCAAGGAACCAGGAACTTCATATGATGGGCCTCAAAATGAAAAATGCATCAACTTAGCAGAACAAAGCGAGGAACCTAAACCGGCATACATTTCCACGAACCTTACTGACGAGAAGAGCAACTTCTAGTTGATACGCTCAGATGATACAAAGATGTCTTTGCATGGTCATACAAATATCTAAAGGAGATAGATCTTAAGATCTATCAGCACACAATCCCCCTTAAGAGTGATGCAGACCACGCAGACAACGTCCTTAAACGTACAATGAAACTTTTGCGAAGAAAATTAAGGAGGAGATAGACAAACTGAAGGACGCTGAGTTCATCTACGAGATTGAACACACTGATTGGGTGTCCCCAATTGTGGTGGTACCCAAAAAGAATGGCAAATTGCATGTCTATTTAAAACAAGTAAATGCAGCCACCATCATGGATAACTATCCACTGCCAATAACAGATCATGTTATTGAGAGGGTAGCAAGGAAAGAGGCCTATAGTTTCTTGGATGGGTTCTCAGGCTACAAGCAATTGATGATTAAAGTGGAAGATTAGCATAAGATAGCTTTTGCGACAGAGTAGGGTGTATTTGCCTACAGGGTAATGCCTTTCCGCTTGACAATTGTCCTACCTACATTTCAAAGACTAATGAGCCATGCATTCAAAGAATATCTCAGACAATTTCAAGAGATCTACATGGATGATGTTTGTGTTCATTCTCATCAAAGAAGTGACCACATCACTCATCTGGGAAAAATGCAGAACATATCATATTTGCTTAAACCCGAAAAAATGCGTCTTCATGGTAAGACAAGGTAGAATTTTGGGCCACATTGTGTCCAAAAATGGAATTTCAACTGATCGAGAGAAGGTAAATAATTGCTGCACTTTCAAGACCAACGAAGATGAAAGAAGTGCAAGCATTTATGGGGCATTGCGGGTACTACAGGCATTTTATATATATGTATGTTGTAATAGGTAAGCCTTCAGATGGACGGAGGAATGTGTTAACAGGCTTTCCAAAAATTGAAGTAGGAATTAAGTTCGACTCCAATTTTGCAAGCCCCTAACTGGAGCAAAATCTTTCATGTCCATGTGGATGCATCAGTCTATGCCATCGGGTGCATATTAGCCCCAGCCAAGAGAGAAGAAAATGGATTTTTCCATTTGCTACTCTAGTCGGAAACTAAACAACATAGAGAGAAATTATACCACTATGGAAAGAGAAGGTCTGGGAATGATCTATGCTGTCAAGAAATTTAGACACTACCTTCTAGCAAACAAGTTTGTCTTCTTCGTGGATCACCAAGCACTACTATATCTAGTAAACAAACCTTGCAACAGTGGAAGACTTGTTCGCTGGTTTATACTACTGCTTGAGTTTGATTTCACGATATTTATAAAAAAGGGGACCACACACACAAGAGCAGATCATCTTTCATGACTATTTCATGGAGAAGCACCGCAGGGTGTCAATGATGACCTTCTTGATTCATATCTGTTTAACATCGAAATGGTGCCGAGATGGAGCGAAGAGGTCATTCCTCTACTCACAATTGGCTCATTGTAGATAGAAATACAACCATCAATTATCCATCAAACACAAAATCTCCATCTTTTAGCAAGACGGCTGTACAAATACGGTAAGGATGAGATATCGAGACTATGTGTACAGCCCGAAGAAACCACCTACTACCCTCAAACAGCCTCATATACAAAATACGGGATGTCACAATGGAGAAACATAGACAGACCAATGTTTCTAGAGATTGGGCGTCTCCTGGCCAAACATGGAGCACAGTGTCCATACATATGTAAAATCCTATAGTAGTTGTACAAAACAAATCCCAGTGGAACATGCCACCCTGTTTTGAGTAGTACAAGCACCTAAATGGAGTGCTCACATAGTTGAGTACTTAAAAAACCAACCTTTCTAGAGAAATGGGGCAAAGAAAGAATGAAAATTGTAGAAGAAGAGGTGAAACACTATCTGCTCATTGCTAACCAACGGTATAGGCGGGGAAAGGACAAACAACTACGGTTGTGTGCTACAGGAAGCGAATATTACGTTATCTTAGATCAAGCACACTCAAGACAGCCAGGGGGACATTTCTTTGCTGATAAAACGACAAGGCTCGTGCTACACTCAGGCATATGGTGGCCAACCCTGTTTATGGATACAGAGACATATGTCAAATGATGTGATGAATGTCAATGCACAAAACCACCCCAAAGGAGAGATGAAATTCCAATGAGGCCAATTATGGGAGTACATGCTTTTTCCAAATGGGGCATTAACTTCATTGGTCCCATCATACCTCCAGGATACAGGACACACGCACAATACATCATAGTAGCAACAGACTACATGACAAAATGGGCAAAAGAAAAAGCGACCCCAAAAAACGATGCAAGAACTACAGCTCAGAAAACTTCTTTACGAGATATGGACTACCTATCAAAATAGTGAGCTATAGGGGAACACACTTTTTAAACAACGTCATTGAAAGCCTCCTTAACGAATTCATGGTAGTGCATCACAAATCGGCACCCTATCATCCGCAGCTAATGGGCAGGTATAGAGTACCAAAAAAATCTTATGCACCGTACTCACCAAAATAGTTAGCGACTCAAGGAATGGTTGGGATCAAAAGCTACACATAGCCTTATGGGCTTACAAAGTAGCTTTTAAAACTTTTATCAGAACGACTCCCTTTAACCTGGTATTCAGGATTAATGCAATCCTACCATTGGAATTTTTAATCAAAACCCTAAGAGTGGCAACACAATTAGGATGGAAGGGCCATGAGCTATCGGAGAGACTAGACACCCTGGAACAATTAGATGAAACCAGCCTTAGAGCGATAGCTGGGATATATTCTCAGAAAAAATAAATGAAGTCTTTCCATGATCAACACGTGATTGGAAAGGAGTTCCAAAAAGGGGATTACGTTCTAATGTATACCCTCAAACAACACTCCAAAAAACTCACAAAGCGAGGGTGTGGCCTTTTGTAATACATGATACATCACAAGGTGACGCCATCAAGCTTGCAACATTAGCAAAAGAGGAGATGCCTAATTGGATGAGTAGCTACAGAATAAAGAAATATCGAGGCTTCCACTGACACCAGAGGAACTCGCAACGCTACATGCAGTAGCTCAGCACAGACGTCAAGCACAGGACATTCGGGAACAAGCACAGCAGGAAGCCAAACTCAAAATATTAAAGCATAAAGAGAAAGAAAACTTCCAGAGGAAAGCACAACAGAACGATGCTATTGAGACTGCTCCAATAGCATCCATACAAACGACAGCTACATGGTTAGGAGGAATGGATTTACGCATTCATTTACAACTTGCGTACGGCATCATCGAGCGAGCCTTAGTGGACGTAGGGGCCATAGCTAATGTGGCTAACTACTCCACATTCAAAAAAATCACGCGGGAACCTCTAATGTCAAACACTATGGGGTTCAAAGTCGCAAACAAAGGCACTATGGGCAGTCTGGGCCACATAAATTTACCAATCACCATTGCTCCATCAGTTTATCCGCATCAATTTCATGTGGTCTAGGATCAACATCTTAACGAAGCAGTTATTCTAGGAGTTTCGTGGATGCGCACTTATCAAGCCACGCCAAACTGGCAGGATAATACCTTACTCCTCGAACACGAGGGACAACTTTCGCCACTCCATTCGTACAAATGTATGGGAACCTCGACCATCACCACATGCACTAGCTCAACGATATTCCACAATAGTGGTCAGGAAAATATGGGTTAAAAAATCCATCATGCAAACCAATCCTAAGCAATTGTGGATACCAAAACGAAAAAACAATACAAGTCAGCCTACATTGCCTACACGAAAATCAAACCTCAACAAATTGCCTGCCGCTTTTGTCACATGACCTAAGCCAATGGAACACTACTTTCGACAACCAAACACTGTCAAGTGGATATGACAACCAAAACAAACTCGCTCACACGATGCCTCTTCTAGTGAATCCATACCCAAGCAATTTTAGTGGCAACCAAAACAAAGCCAAAAAGCAACACAAGCATCAGCATCAAAACTTTTGCAGGTCACAGTCAAACAAGAGCGCGTCTTCTCCAATTGCTGTTGTTCTAAGCACGCAGCTTCAATGCAACCTCGCCACCAATAGCCATCAAATATATTGTTCAGCACCTCTCTCTTGCACAGCATTTTGTTTCCCCATGCATATCCTCCATCAGCATCATAGAGCCACACTAAACGGCTATGCATAGACACGCGCTTGGTTCCCATGCACTCTGACACATGTTCGTAGGGGACGACTCACTCTAGGAAGGAGGGAAAATGCGGCATCATTTGTATAATTATTATTATCATCTTACTTCTTTTCTTTTCTTTTCCTTTCTTTAAAAAAAAAAAAACCAGTTTTTCAGAGCCTTACAAATTCTTCGTTGGCATAATCATGAGCCATATCGTCACCATCTAATACCAGAATAAGAGTATGTATATAAGGGAGGATACACTAATATTGGCTAATTTTTGGCCGACTAATAATCATTGTAAATAATTTTCTTTTTCAAAAAAGCAAAAAACGATAGATAATCAACAAAAAATAGATAAGTCGAGCCACGAAAGTCAGAATTGACTTTTGAAAGCAAATGTCAAAACTTCAAAGTAAGGACTTTGAACATGGAAAATATGAAAAGATTCAACACAAGATGAATGCCATTTGATCAAGCGAGTGTCAGAATGACGAACGGTTTGAACCGAAGGTGATATGAACAACAAGATATGATCAATGGAGGTAAGTATAAATGGGGCATTCCGGGTAGACTAGGAATATATACTCAAATGGAGCAACATAAGCTCATTAGCATTCAAAGAGAGAGAGAGAGAGAGAGAGAGAGAGAGAGAGAGAGAGAGAGAGAGAGAGAGAGAGAGAGAGAGAGAGAGAGAGAGAGAAAGAGAGCCACAGGGGCATAGAGTTTTCGGAGTTGTTTTTGCCCGCTGTGACTACCTCGGTGGATCTTACTATACCAGATTTGACAGGTATGATCATTAACCTTGCAAGAACATGTGTGTATGTCCTATATTGCATGAACAATGCCAAAACAACATATCAAAGCAGTACAAAGTCACAAAATTGACAAATTAAATGTCCAAAACCCATCAAAAACCAAAAATATTTCACCAGAAAACCCCAAATAGTTGACAGAATCAAGCAGGCAGTACCACAAGAAGTATCAAGATTCTTCTTGCTAACCTCTTGCCCTCAACATCAGCACAGGTTAAACCATCAAGAGGTGCTGAGTTACTTATGGCTGTGTGGAAAATATCCCAACTTTCTAGTAGCGTAACTAGCAAGAACATTGCTTTGACCGAATTGTCAAGATTGACTCCCTGCACAGAAAGCTGACTGAAAATTATTTTGAACTCATTGAGATGGTTGCACATGGGTGTGCCCTCATCCATCTTCAAATCGACTAAATTTTTCAGCCAATAAACCTGTGATGCTGCACTTTGCTTCTCATACAGATCACATAACTTCTTCCACAACTCATAACTAGTCTTTTCCATGTTCACATTGAAGTACACATTCTTTGACAAAGTCAGCATGATGGTGGACCTCGCAAGCTCATCCAACTCCTGCCAATCATACTCATCCATATCCTCAGGCTTTATCCCTTTCATCTTTATTGGTCGGATCTGCTTCTTCTGTACCAAGACATTGTAAATTTGTTCCTTGAAAAATGGGAAGTTAGTGCCATCTAACTTCTCAATGTTGAACAAAGAGTTCTTGGATGATGAAGCCATCACTCGACAAGGAACAAAAGTGATAGATCCACTCCACTAAAGAAGATGATAGAAAACCTTAAAAAACTCGGCAGAGTCTCCCTTGCAAAACTGACTTCTGAACCCAAAACAAATGTGTACAATGATTGAAATGCTGATCAAAGTGGATAAACCAGCAAGATAAAATCTCAAATAACTATCACTGTCAATGTCTCCAACTCTAGAAGAGTGTCTCTCACCAACTGAACATTGTCAAAGGCATACGCATAAAGATGACAGCAATGCCAACATTGGCGGGTCAGCAGATGCACACCAATACTGCACTAACCACATAAACATATATCCTATGTCAATGCCAAACTATGGGGATGTTGGGGGCTTGCTCCAAAACCTGTATCACCGAAAGGATCTCCACATTTGAGAATCCCCCAGCTCAATAAAACCTTACCACGACCCTCAACAATAGGCTTTGCATATTTCCATCACAATACATAAACCGCATAAGATCTTACATCAACCACAGAAACCCTTTTTTGTAGCCGCTATGGTGGTTTGTCTGCTATAACAGACCCTCAAGACCTTACATCAAATATGCATGTGACAGACATTGCAGAAAGAGTCTGCAACAAAAACCTGTACGTAGAAGAATCGACGAGGGTAGACCACCCTGCTGTCTGAACTGAATATCTCCCAAACTGTACAAAATTTGTAGAAACTTCCTTCTGCAAATTTGTAGCAGTTGGCGATCGCGGGAATGAACTTGAAATAAGCTATTTTTACAGATCAAAACAGATCTATAAAAATCTGCAGCTTCTACTTCACGACCTACAGGTAGTCTGAGTGACGTATCTCAAAATTGGTGAAGATTTTGAAAAAACTTTCTTATGAAAAGCTGAAGAGGACAAAAAACCGGTCAAAATCTGACAAGAATCGGCTTAAATAAAGATGTTTTGGTGGGCCAAAATAGATCTGCAAAAACGTGCTACAGTTTTTGCTGCTTCTCGGCTTGCCTCCCCGCTGAGCTCCAATGGTGGTCCCAATCCTTGAGCTCTGATACCAGTTGAAGAGTGCGTGCGAGAGTGCGTGTGTGTGCGCATCAATGGAGAGGAGAGGAGAAACAGGTTTGGGTGGACTCCAAGCACAATAGTGTTAGGGTTATGAGTCCTTATTCTTTTATGTAGAATGAATGGTCAGTGTTAGTTCTCGGTAATCTCTGACCGCCCAACACTCAGGCGCGGCACATTGAGCTTTACCACCCCAACAATCTGCACCTTGCAATTCATCATCAACTTCTTTTGGTGGCTCTCCATTTGTTATTTGAGAAGGTGATTAGCCCGTTGATGGGTTGTACCCTTTTTTACCACCACTGTGAAATCAATTTCTAATAAAATGATAAATCATCTTACAATTCTTCTTGTGTGACATGGTTTGCTCACGAGAAGACTATCCAAATCAAGAACAAAACTAAAACAAAATGTAGAACCCAAGCTTATATATTTGTCACCCGGTAAGAGGACATTATATAGATTGGTTGGCAGTCCTAAGGCTAAACCCCTATCCTCCTCATCTAGGTAAACAAAACCATCCTCACTAAGGCCGCAGGCTATCTCAGTCTCATTGATTGATTCTTTGTCATTTTCTTGTGCACATATGTCAATCAAGGATTTCACTAGGCATGGATACTCATCTTGTTTAAAAAGATAAGCCTATGCAAATGAAGAAACATTCTTTGTTGGGTAGCAATATCTCTTGGTCAATAGAAATATTAGCCATCCTCAAAATTTTCCTCACACACAAGTCTATCTAGTTCATCCCATTCACATAAAAGTACAGGGTAGCACATGCGACACACTTGAGAAAAAAGTAGAAATGGATATCTTTTGGTAAACTAGCCATATTTGTGAATACAAATATATTTGGTTAGGTCTTTAATAACATATATGTCATTTCCTTATGCTTGATTTGACATGGTGAGTGCTTGGGATCTGGTTCGAATCTTGGATGCATCACTCTCTTTGTTAGATTACTCTTTTTCTTTATTGCTTTTGTATTTTTCTTTTTAGTTCAAGTATAAGACTATATATATACATTCCCTAAGATTTGGAACTTAAGAGTCACCGAAGGAAGGCTGAGAGGGAAGTCATACGAAGATACAAGATAGGACGATTCCTCCACTTCCTCGAGCAGATCATACCTTTTGATGAAAAGATCTTGTCACCCTTTTAAACCAATTGTTTTAGCTTCCCATAGGTGAGTGCTTTGGGCAATAGGTTTTTGTCAACCTAGGTTCTTCATCAAGTTGCAAGGTTGATAAGGTACTCTCCCATGAACAAACTCAAAACATTTGTCCAGACGATAAATTTACAGTGGAAGGGGTAGATTTATTTGTATTTTCATGGGGATTGATAGAGGTAGGTGGAGGTTATACAGAAGCTTTTATGCCAATGGATGAATTACATGAGGAGCTAGAAGCTTTATGTAATACCCCCCTTATGCTAGGTGGTGTTGGGGTATAAAGCCCAATGTGGTCGCCCAGGTAAGTGGGCGGGCCGCCAGGTATGTACACATGTTCTTTTGTAAAAACCTAATAAGAACTCACTATGCTCTACACATTACAGTAGAGCGAGTTCACCATATCGTCGTGCTCTTCTTCTCTCACTCTCTCTCGCGTCGCACTTCCGCTCGTACTCCTTCAACTGGTATCAAAGCTCAGATCGAGGCTTGGGGCAGCACTGCAGGAGGCTAGAGTCACCAACTCAGATTGGAGTGAAATTCGACAGGCGAAGACACGGCCCCAAATCCTGTGGGTAAGCTCGAAGGGCTTGGTGTTCTCAGAATTTCATTCTGAGGTCATCTCGGCCACCGTTCGGCTTCGACAAAGGTCTGCGCAGGCCATTTTCGACTACGTGGTCTCAGCGGGTGAAGATCCGTCTCTGCAAATTTGGGGTTTTTGGCCTACGACTGCAGGTGCTGAGGATATCGACACTCCCAGAGTGTTGATTTGTGGCTGTCTACACATCGAAGGACGGCTCACAGTTCTTGGAGGCATGTCACATACGACATGGGCACATCTACACACAAACTGTAGGCGACATCCACTAGTCCATCAGGTAGCTTGTGTTTGCTGCTTGATATTCCACATTTCATCCTGACATTGCAGGTACTGCCACATGGGATGTATTGTCAGAGATGATGTATGTCTGTTAAGGGTTTGCTGGCTGTGAGTCACGCAGCAAACAACCACCGCAGCGGTTACAGCATACAGTGGGAAATTTGTGGATGTATGACTTTGTGGGAAGTCTATGTACTGTCAGATTTACTGCAGCCTTTGTTGAGGGTCGAGTGAGGTTTTATTGAGCTAGGGGATTCTCGAATGTTGAGATCCTTTCGGTGATACAGGTCTTGGAGCGATCCCTCGAGCACCCTTAGATAGGCAGCTAGGATGTATTGACTGTGAGACAGTTGGGATTGCATCTTTGCTTTACTGCCGTTGAGGCATTGTCGCAGTCTATGCTTATAGGACAGTGACAGGACAGTGAGAGACAGTACAGGTGCAGGACAGGTTTACCCGCAGCTTACAATGTCACACAGATGGTGTTTTTTGAGCTGTTTTTTAGTCTGTTTTTAGTACACCAGAGCCATTTTACAAAGGAGACTCTGCCAAAATTCCTGCAGAATCTGAAGCTTTCTTGGTTCATTTGACAAGTTGATATTGGTTCAGAGGTCAGTTTACAGGGGAAACTCTGCCGAATTTTTCCCAGAAAAGTAAACTATTGTGAAGCGTAGCTATGGCTGGATCACAGGACACTGCTCTTTACAATATCAAGAAGCTGGATGGAACCAATTTCCCATTGTGGAAGAAGCAGATTTGGCACGTGTTGGTACAAAAGAAGCAAATAAAACCTATAAAGCTCAAGGGGATAAAACCAGAAGATATGGACGAAGATGAATGGAGCGAAATGGATGAATTGGCACTTTCTACCATTATGCTGACTTTGGCAGAAAGCGTTTACTTCAATGTAGCAGACGAGATGTCGGCTTATCAAGCATGGTTAAAGCTGAGTGATCTTTATGAGAAGCAGAGTGCAGCTTCACAGGTATACTGGCTTAAGAAGCTTGTTGACTTGAAGATGAAAGAAGGGACACCTATGTCCAATCATCTGAATGAATTCAACACAATCTATAGTCAATTGTCAGCTCAAGGTGTCAAGTTTGATGAACCTGTTAGAGCTATGTTCCTGTTGATCACATTGCCGGAAAGTTGGGACACTTTTCGCACAGCTTTGAGTAATTCTTCACCTCCATATGGTTTGAACATAGCAGGTGTAGAAGGAAGTCTTCTTACTGAAGAAACCAATAGAAATACAATGGACAAAGTCAAAGGAACAACCTTAGTTGTCAGGGGAAGGACCAAAGAAAAGTACAAAGGTGGAAAGAGGAATCATTCTCGTAGCAAGTCCCGCAGTGCTAAAGGCAAGAGTGACATAGAATGCTACCATTGTGGCAAGAAGGGTCACATGAAAAGAGACTGCAGAGAACGGAAAGCAGAAAAAGGCAAAGAGAAAGCTGAAGACCATGGTGAGAAGAACAAGTCCTCGGTGAAGATTCAAGAAATAAATGTGACAAACACTGTTGCAGAGGATGACAGTCTAGTGTCAGGAGACATCTACTTCTTGAAGAATACAATGGACTCAGCTCTTCTTACAGCATCTGATGGAAATGCACTGAGTGACTGGATTATAGACTCAGGGGCATCACTTCATGTGTCTCCAAACAAGGAGTGGTTTACTTCTTATGTGACCACTAAAGATCATGTTCGGCTAGGCAATGGGCAGACATGTGAGATCTTAGGTGTTGGAGATGTTCAATTGAAGTTTCAGAATGGCTCTTCTTTCACGCTGAAGAATGTGAGACATGTCCCCGCAATTACAAAGAGCTTGATCAGCACAGGTTTACTTGATGATGCTGGCTACGTCACCATTTTTGGACAGAACATGTGGAAGATATCCAAGGGTTCTATGACAGTAGCACATGGAGTAAAGTGTGGAGGAATTTACATGATTTATGTATCAAATGTCTCTAAAAATGTAATCAATGTAACCGAGCAGCCGAACGTTTCTTTGTGGCATAGCCGGTTAGGACATATGTCCAAGAAGGGAATGGAAATCTTGTCTCGTTCTGGTTATTTGCCTGGCTTTTCATTTAATGATTTTGAATTCTGTGAACATTGTCTATATGGTAAGCAAACACAGCAGCCACATAAGCATAGAAGCAGTAGAAGAGATACACAGTTGGCACTTGTTCATAGTGATTTGTGTGGACCTATGCCTAACGTATCTCTAGGGGGAGCTTCTTACTTTATGAAATTTATAGATGATTACTCGAGGAAAGTATGGGTTTACTTTCTCAAGCACAAGGATGAAGCGTTTAGTGTTTTCAAAACGTTTGTGACACTTGTGGAGAATCAGAGTGGCAAGAAGCTTAAATGCTTACGCACTGACAATGGTGGAGAGTATGTTTCAAAGGCCTTTCAGGACTTTTGTGAGTCAAAAGGTATAAAACGTGAACTTACTGCTCCTTACAATCCTCCTCAAAATGGTGTTGCTGAGAGGATGAATAGGACCATACAAGAGAAGGTCAAAAGTATGTTGTCTAATGCACAGCTGCCAAATGGGTTTTGGGTTGAAGCTGTATCAACAGCTGTTCATCTTGTAAATAGATCTCCTAGCAAGGTTTTGCAGAAGGATTCAGTGCCAGAGATGGTATGGTCAGGCAAAATGCCCTCATACAAGCATCTCAGAGTCTTTGGCTGTGAGGCATATACTCACGTTCCAAAGGAACTTAGGAACAAACTTGAGCCAAAGAGTAGAAAGTGCATCTTTCTAGGCTATGGTAATTCTGGTGAGATGGGGTACAGACTTTGGGATCCCGAATCCAGAAAGGTTGTCCGCAGCAATGATGTTCACTTTAATGAATCCAAATATCATTCTAAACTAGAGAGGGTTGAGGAGATTAGAAGAGTTGTCTTCCAAGAAGATGGACCTGCACGTGCAAGACAAAATGTCAGAGCTCAAGAGGAGCAAGGACATGATAGAGTGGAACCACAGGTTGTGGCTGAGCCTGAGCCACCTATTGTGCGTAGATTAGGACGTGTCACGCGACCTCCTGATAGGTTTGTTCCATCTATGAATTATGTCATGTTGACTGATTGCAATGAGCCTTCATGTTACAAGGAAGCAGTGCAAATGAAGGACTTCGGGAATTGGCAATTGGCCATGTAGTCAGAGATGACAGCTCTGCATAAAAACCAGACATGGAAGCTAGTTAAATTACCACGGGGCAAAAAGGCTCTACCCTGTAAATGGGTTTACAAGTATAAGATCACCGCTCATGATAGTCAGCCAAAGTACAAAGCAAGGCTTGTTGCCAAGGGCTTTAAGCAAGAACAAGGCATTGACTTTGATGAAGTCTTCTCTCCGGTGGTCAAGATGACTACATTGAGATGCTTTCTTGCATTGGTTGCCATATTAGATTTGGTGTTGCACCAAATGGATGTCAAGACAGTGTTCTTGCATGGTGATTTAGATGTGGAAATTTACATGCAGCAGCCAGAAGGGTTTGTTGAGAAAGGCAAGGAAGATTGGGTATGCCAGCTGTTAAAGAGTCTTTATGGCTTAAAACAATCACCGAGGGCATGGTACCATAAATTCCACAAGTTTATGCTTTCTCAAGGCTACAAACGTAGTGAGTTCGATCACTGTCTATATACAAAGAAGGCTAAGGATGGC
Source organism: Adiantum capillus-veneris (assembly GCF_014529385.1). Lineage (NCBI taxonomy): Eukaryota > Viridiplantae > Streptophyta > Polypodiopsida > Polypodiales > Pteridaceae > Adiantum > Adiantum capillus-veneris. Next base: position 17,258,544 of record NC_140948.1, on the reverse strand, counting down.
AGTTGGTTGATCCTTATTTTGTATGTGGATGACATGTTGATTGCTGGCAAGCACTTGGAAGAAATTTCAGCTTTGAAGTCAAAGATGGCAAAATAGTTTGACATGAAAGACATGGGTGAGGCAAGTCATATACTTGGTATGCGCATTGAGAGAGACAGATCAAAGAAGTTGATTTCGTTATCACAAACAGAGTATATTGACAAGGTTTTGCAACGTTTCAATATGGAGAAGGGAAATGCATTGAGTGTTCCATTGCCACCATATGTGAAACTTAGCAAACAAGATTGTCCTGTGTCTGAGGAAGAACAAGCTGAAATGGATAAGATTCCATATGAGTCTGCAATGGGTAGTTTGATGTATGCAATGATTGCTACTCGCCCAGACATTGCATTTGCAGTGGGAGTAGTAAGTCGATACATGTCAAACCCAGGCAAGAAACATTGGGAGGCAGTGAAAGGAATATTGAGATACCTGAAAGCTACAAAGAGTATGCGTATATGCTATGGGAGTCAGGAGCTAAGTGTAAAGGGTTTTACAGACTCAGATTATGCAGGTGACTTAGACAACCGAAGGTCTACGTCAGGGTATGTCTTTACATTGGCTGGTGGAGCAATATCATGGCGTTCTAGATTACAAGATTGTGTTACTCAGTCTACTACAGAGGCTGAATATGTTGCAGCATCAGAGGCATGCAAAGAATCAATTTGGCTTAATCGACTAGTAACAGATTTGGGAATCAAAGAAGAGATGCCTGTGTTATATTGTGATAGTCAAAGTGCTATACAATTGGCTCGCAATCCACTTTATCACTCAAAGACAAAGCATGTGGATGTGAAGTATCATTTCATCAGGGAAATGCTCGAGGATAAGCAACTTCAGCTTGTCAAAGTTCACACCACAGAAAATCCTGCTGATCTACTTACAAAAGGACTTCCCTCAGAGAGCTTTGCGCATTTTCGCAAGCAGTTAGGTGTAGGGTAGTACATCACTTCTCTACATCTCTTGTATATTAGCTTGTATAGTAGCTTCTCTCACACTTAAAGTACCACATTGGACTTTAAGTGGGAGGTTGTTGGGGTATAAAGCCCAATGTGGTCGCCCAGGTAAGTGGGCGGGCCGCCAGGTATGTACACATGTTCTTTTGTAAAAACCTAATAAGAACTCACTATGCTCTACACATTACAGTAGAACGAGTTCGCCATATCGTCGTGCTCTTCTTCTCGCACTCTCTCTCATGTGGAACTTCCGCTCGTACTCCTTCAGGTGGAATAGATTGACTGTGCTTGAAAACCCAAACCAGATTTGGAAATATTGTGGTGTACTATGTGATCTTTCCTTTCCCACGGTCCTCAACCGACATTGGACTTACAAGATTGACTTACATGGTTGTGAAGGCAATAGGGAAGAATATTGATTACATTCAGGTACCCAAATTAGATCATTTCCATCATAGTAGACTTGGGATTCCAATAGTTATTTAGGAACCCAACACGATGCAACCTTGCATGTCTTAGGGTGGGTGATCAAGCTGCTACGAAGCTTCTTTTTTGAATGAGATTGAATACTAGAAGGAGACATTAATGAATCATTTGGGACTCATTAATATATAATCTTTAGTGAAGGAGGATGGGTCCTTGGGGTGACACTTTCTATCTTAGGTATGGGAGTTGAAGATTTAGAGAGGTGAACAACAAGCAAGGAAGTTTGAACCTCTTGGGGTTGCAAAGTTTTTTTATCTTGTGTTACCTAAAGAGTTGATAGCTCAAGTTTTGTTTTTTGAGTGGTAGGGTTGAGATCTGATTTTGCATTGTGATGCTCTTGGTCCCCCAATCTATAGTGCACTTAGTTGCCAACATCCCCTTTTGCCCTAGGTTTATGTTACCTTGTGTAGTGCCATCAGGTATGACCAAAAATCTTTGATCCACAGTTCCATCATCATAGTGACAAGAGTGTGCATGATTCCAAAGATGGTGGTTTTGTTCTTATACTTGACTTGGATGATACTCTTGGAGGATAAAGGTGTTTTTCCTAGCTGACACCACACTCCATGTGGTGATAGTAAATTATGTTGAGCTCTCATATCCAATAATGCATTGTACAATACTTTCCCATAAGGACTATTTTATTCAAGTAGGTATTGTAGAGGTAGATCAAACTCTTCAGAATCATCATCTATTTCAACTTGGAATACATATATGATTCCAAGGTTAGTCTCATGTTGTCCCCTAGTCTGTTGTTGTTACTCTTACTTTTTAGCTTGGGCTTGTATCTTTTTCTACTTTTTAGCTTGGGCTTGTATCTACTATGCATGTGCTTTGGCTGCCTTATTTTGATGGATGGCATGCAAATATTATTATCAAGGGAATCGTAATATCTTTTGAATTTACTCCCGTTGAAGAATCCAATGGTTTCAACTCCATCAAGAGTTTCCACATAAATGGTACCTCGTGGGGTAATTTCACATACTCTATATGATCCTTTACTTCTTCTTTTTGCACCCCATACATAAAGACTTTATCCCGAACTTGGATATCCTAGTTCTTTGAATGGTGGTTTAACCTCTTCTTACTCCTTTGTTTCTACACAAGGGCATTCTGCACAGCTAATTTCCTTTCTTCCTCTAGAATCTCAAGGATGTCTACACACTCAACTAGTGGGTTACTATCCCAACCTTCTTGAGTAACCACACAAAGACTAGGAGTGACAAAATCCCATACCATAACTACTTCTTGGCCAAATACCATCTTGAATGGTGTACAATTAATGGCCGCTTTATAAGAAGTGCAATAGGCTTGTAGAGCTGATTTAATCTTCTATTCCCAATCTTGCAATGAGCCTCAATCATCTTGGTCAAAATAAAAATTAGCATCTTGTTGGTACTCTCAGCTTAGCCATTAGCTTGTGGATAATAACGATAGAGACTTGTGGTAGAAGCTCATAAAACCTGTTGTGAGTTATTTTATCGCTTCATTTATAAAATGGGTACCATTATCACTCACAATCTCAAAGGGACACCCAAATCATGTAATAATGTTTTCAAAGAGGAACTTAGCCTTTTTTTTGCATGAGTTTTATGCGTAGCCCTTGCTTCAAGCCACTTTATCACATAGTCAGTGGAAACAATGATGTATGAATTTTGAGTGTCACGACTTGCAAAACTAGTTAGACCGACAAAGTCTAAGCTCCACTTTTCAAATGGTTGGGTTACCTATGATAGGATGTAAGGACATCTTATCTTTTTGTTGTGTTTATATGTAACATTGACATTCATGACACCCTTTTGCAAAAAGTGATGTATCCTTAAACAAGGTGGGGCACCAATAGCCTGATTTTAATACCTTCCTTGCAATCAAATATCCTAAAAAATGATTGCTAGCTAAGTTCATATGTGCCTCTTGTAAAATGTATAAACACTCGTCCTCATGGGCACATTTCCTAAGGATGTTATCTTTCCTTGCTTATAAAGAGTTTCTATAATTAGGCATTAAGGTTTAAATTCCTTGATTGGCTTCCAAGCTAAATACTTACAAAGCTCCTTGTATAGAAAACCAGTAATAAAGAAGTTAACAGTTTTCTCACCCCACTCAACATGGTCTCAACCATGATTAGGGAAGTATTAAGAAAATCATCACATCAACTCCATTATGAGCTTCCCCATTATGTATGTGAGACAAATGATCACCCATCATAACATGTTTTTTGCCATAGCAATGTTGAAATCTAACTCAAAAGAATAAGTAAACATTGGGTAATTCTTCTTGTGGACCATGGCTATTTACCAAATACAACAATGCTTGATGATTCACCTAGAAAAAAAATTTGGTGGCAAGAAGATAATGCCAATATTTCTTTATTGCATAAATCGTAGCTAAACCTTCTTGCTCCATAGTGGTGTAGTTCCTTTCAACATTGTTCAATTGGCGACGACTAGCAAAGCTAATGGTAAAGTCCAATTTAAGTTCTCTTGGCTGAGTTAGAATGCACATAATAGAAAAGTTTGATGCATTAATATGCACATGGAAGATAACATTCCAATCAAGTGCTCTTAAAACCAAGGCACTTACTAGGGCTTTCTTTATTAGTTCATAAGCTTTGTCACATTCTTCATTCCATTCAATTCAATAAGAAGCTTGTACAAGGGACAAACTACCTCAGTGAAAAATAAAATAAACCATCAATAATAACCGATATGACCCATGAATCTTTGAAGTCCCTTATAGCTTGTAGATGGTGGCAATTCTAGAATGTCTCTAATTTTTTCCTCATCTATAGAAACCCCTTTATTGGACACTATATGCCCTAAAATAACTCCATGTTTAACCCAAAATTGGCATTTGAAATGGTTCAATAAGATATGCACTTTTCACACACCTTTCATAAACACGATAGATGTTATTCCTAGAAGGAATAAGCAAAAAGGTCATCTAAGAAAGCTCCACAAAAATCCCTTTAAAAAAAACTTTAGAGCAGTGTTTATTAATCATTGGAATGTACCAGAGGCATTGGTTAAGACAAAGGCCCTCATCCATGCAGGGTACATCTTTCTCATTGGTTGACCTTTATTCGTCCCGCTGTATTTTCACATTGCCCCCATGTAGACCAATATCTGACAAGACTAGTTCCAAAGCCTCTAGAGCGACTTGTCATTCAGATGACTTTTTGATTTTCCAAGAAAACCCAATGTACAGATATACCAACTTCTCTAAAATTCAGCAGAGACCATGCATTGTACAAATATGGACATTAACAAGTGGTATATCCAAAACTGGTCGGAAATTAGAGTCTTGATTGTGACGAGTAGGAGCCTTTTGCCACCACTTTGGGTCCATCACTTTTGCAGGTTCCATGCAATACAAGCATGGAGACTTTGCCATGGCACCCATTCAACAACTATACATACACTTAAGTGTTTTGAGGTCACCTCCAAGATGCCATTGAACTTGAAATTCTTCTCTCCCATCTACAACCAATACCTCTCCTCGATTAATTTGTCTATCAATGATATCTGGAATAGGGGTTTAATGGAACACCTAACATGGCCCTCTTTCTTTACCTCCAAGATTAATCCTTATGAGATACGAAAAATAAATCTAAAATTTAGGTACAATAAAGGGCTTGCTAGAGTTGCAAAACTGGAGATAACTGGATTACCTGAAATGCACCAAGCCACCATATGTTTTTTTTTTATTGAACATTAAAGTATGAAGGGTCATTAGTGGGACATTTGGAAAGAGCCCCTATTCATTAATGTGATTGTAACTCGCTCTAGCTTCTTCTCTTTAAAAATCTCACACTCATGTAGCTTCAAAACAAAATGTAGAACGCCACCTGTCTTTGCGAATATGATATTGTAGAACTCTACCGTTCTAATTTGCAACAAAGTGAGGTCCATGAAGATATTGTTGTACTCATCATAAGTGACAATAGTTCCCTGTGAGCCATAAATATCTTGAATATGAAATGGACATCCAATGAAGTCTATCAGTTCTTATTGAGTTGTAGTCTTTCCTTCCAAACACTTGTAGATGTTGGTAAAAGCTTAGACTTTATTCCCTTCTTCACAAACATGGAAGAGATAGACTGTTGAATAGCTGAGTAACCTCTTTTACTAACTCCAAGGGAGTCCAATGTACCCTGTATATGCTTGGTGAGCACTGCATTCTTTGAAATGAATATGTCAACGACATCCCGTTGCAAAACATTAAACTTTTTGTCATGCATTATATCCTTTGCAAGACCACTAGTTATCAATGGCTTTAACTGCTTTCCTACATTGGCCTTCGGGTCTATGTTTCTCTGTCTGGATAGATGGAATCTCTACAAAGAAAGCATAACTAACATAAACAAAAAACTTAGATTAGTTTAAATTAATAATACAGTTTACAATGCTGCTTGGATTCTTTTCTTAAGGCCGCCAGAGCCTACCTTCAACGTTTCAAGATTCCATAGTTTCTTCTTTCGCACACGAGTGCCTAACATTGTCTCTTTGTTTTGTAATGTGATCGTACCTTTGTTTGCAAGACCTGTGATTCTTGTGTGCGCTGCATTACAGTCTTTCGGTCCTCATGATGCAAGTTTGAAAGTCTCTGAATCTCATTTTCTTGGTGCTTCACCATGTCTTTATAAGTTTCTAATTTGTTGCTTAGAGATTTACAGTAGCCAAGCAATCCATTCTCCCCATTACTGCAAAGGTCAATAAGTTAGTGGGATTTGATAAATGCAAGGAAAGCATTGGTCATGGGATTCAATGGATAGAATGAGCCTTTTGTCCAAATATCTAAGTGTTTTTCTCCCTCTTCTCTGAGTCTCTCTGTCATGATCGGTGTCACTTTGATGTTAGTTTTGTCTCGCTTACACAGTGGCATATATTGGGGATCCAGGTCAATGTGTAGATGATAGAAGGGTCTTTTAAGGAGGAAATTTGTGGGGGTGGAAGAAGAATCCATGTATGCAACAAGGCAAGAAAGGGAGGATTTCTTTAAGGTCAGCACACAAACAGTAGAGAGTAAGGAGAGAGAAGGTTTGGAAGGATACGTCCTATTTCCTTTAGTCATACATTCCATGTACAAGAAACTCCCTCCAATTCTAGGACGTCCATTTAATGCAACTAAAAATGATTTATTCTTCAATCATCATGGCCGTTATGACACTGTGGCAAGAATCTACTTGTAAGTGCACTTTTCGAATAGTTATTCCAAGTTTACAATTGCTTTTACCACACCTATTTTCTAGAGAGAGAAAGTCAAATTCTATTTTTCTTAGAAGGCCCTCCAAATGACCTCCAAAATTTCCTAATGGAGGTCGGACCCTCTGCAAGTGGCCCTAGACCATATGATAAGGCTAGTAAGAAAGATGTAGCTGGAGAAGAGGTGGTTGAAGAGACATGTGTCCCATCAATGGAGATGCAAGAGGAACAAGTTGCACCATCGGACCCTCTAGTGGTGAGATAAGCAAAGATATTGTGGGCTTATCAACTAAGTTGCATGATAAACCAGATTCACCTTTTAATTCCACTTTAGAGATGCCAAATGAGACTTTTTTGTTGACTTAAATATAGGTGGAACTCGGAACCTTAAGCTTGATCTAATCATCCATGTAAGTTTATATTTTGGATACTACAACCAGTACTGTTACTTTGCTTAAATGAAAGAAAAATAAAAAGTGATTCTAGCTTTCCTCCCTCTTGGCGTTAAGCTCCTTAGGCAATGGTTTAGCAGTCCACGAGTGTGTCATGGTAGGGCTATATTCTTGGTGGGTACCCTAAGTTTGACTTAGTTCCCTTTTGTTGTTTTCGGTCACATGGTGGCTCCCTTTATCAGTTGATGTATCTTGGGGTGTGTGTTTAGTATAATGGCAGATGCCATGGATTGGGAAGAGTATGGCTTACTTTGTAAATTTTTTGGTGTTTAATACATTTATCACTCATGAGTTGTGAGTTTGGAAAAAAACACATCTTGCATTGATGTCAAAATTATAGCTCATTTTGATTGGTTTTCATAGAAGTATTATCATCTCACATCACTCGTCATATATCTCACGACACTTTAATTTTATGTGCAGTGAAGATGAAGCTCCACACACACACACACACACACACAAATAATGATGGTTTTGTATTTGTATGGAGCGTATAATATTTGATAATTATGGAGAATATTAAAGAGCTTGCATCCCTAAAATTAACCATAGTTCTTGGATCGACTATTTTGCCCATTTAGCAAATTTCCAATTTACATTTGCACTTTAAGTAAACACTCAAGTTTTTAAACCACTCCCATTTATGCATCTATATCTGTTAATTGTTGTTTTACTTCACTAAAATGACGTTAATTCTTTGTGCTATGACAAGTGGGTCTTCTTCTAAACCTTCTTGCCTAGATAGACAAGAAACACCATTTTGAATTTGACATGAAGGATGTTCTTCATTTTTTCCTTCAAAAAAAGATTCTTTTTTGTGAAATTCTACAACCCATAATGCAATCTAACCATGAGTCTCTTTTGATTCTATTGACCAAGGATGCCTTCAAGGGAGGGGGGAAAAGCTCAACCATGAGCTTTTACTCAAGATGGTGATTTATTTTGAGTCTTTCTCTCTTATTAAGAAGGAACAAAAGAAGAGTTCCTACAAGTGGAAGAGTTTGTACCCCTTTCTCAGTAATGGAAGAGTTTGTTATTCAGTCTTGGAATGTGAAGGAGCTCACTCTTTTGGGAGGAAGTCAAAAAAGGTAAGGAATCAGCTTCTATGCTATCCAGGAGCATCACATGGATACCGCAAGCAAAAGAAAGCAAACATTTGGAAATAAGATTGTCTTCTACAGAGAGGGCACTAATGGATTCAATGGCATCCTCTCGATTATGGATAGGATCTTGAGCCAAAGGTACTTGGCACACGAAAGGGCTAAACTATGGGAGCACTTGAATGATATCCATATTGAAGGAATTTAACAAAGAGAAGGGACAAAACCGGTGCATCGAACATGCTTACTGGATTTGAAAGATCCAAATGGCTAGGCCTTTGCAAAAAATGGAGGGCATGTGGGAGGTAGTCCCATGGAGTAGCATGATGAGACTCGCATACACTAGCCTGCAATATTCCGATACGACATCTTGTCTAGACCATTGCCATTGCTCCCACCAAGCTTAATGGCTAGCCTCATGTCGGATCACCTTCCGTTAAGAATAAAATTTAAAAAAACCAAAGGAGTAGATTTATGTCCCCAAGGGTCTAAAAAGAAACTTTTGACAGGGGCCTACCTCTTCAATATTCCGGTACGACATCTCTTCTAGACCATTGCCATTGCTCCCACCAAGATGAATGGCTAGCCTCATGTTGGATCACTTGCAGTTAAGTATAAAATTTAAAAAAAACAAAGGAAAAGATCTCTGTCCCCAAGGTTCTAAAAAGAAACTTTTGACAGGGGCCTACCTCTTCAAAGATGCGCTTAAATATTAAAGCTCAGAGCAAGCTTTGGAGAGATGTGGACTCGGGAAGCCCTAAGGATTGGGATATCTTTGCCAAGAATATGAAAAAATAAATTAAAATCTTAGGACCTAGAAGAAAGAAGCACCAAGAGGAATGGAGTGGCTTAAACATCTTGCTGATGAAGTTGAGATTCTATCCACCAAAAACAAAAAGGCTCAGCCTCTAAGGTGGATCACATAAGCTGGTCAGAAGCTAAAGCAGATTTAATTGATTACCAACTAGATGAGGTGAGGAAGGCCATAATACTATCCAGAGAAACTTTTCTTTAACCTGAGGAAGCTAACCATGCACTCTTTTTTAGGGCCCTCAAAGTCAAAAGAAATTGGGACTTGGCCCACTCACCACAAAGAAAAATGGAAATGACATTAAGGATCCGTATGAAAAGGCTCAATTAATGCTTAGACATCTACAGTAGATTGTAAGCCAGGTGAAGGCCCGCTCCCCTGAAATGCATGAAACCAGATCTACTCTTCTTGGGAGCATCAAAAGAACGATACCCCCCTTTGAAGCCAACCTCTAGGAGAAGGCATTCACTGAGGATGAATGCTCTCTTGTGCTACAAGCTTTGGGCAAAGAGAAGTCCCAAGTTGGATGTATTGACTATACTGAGTTCTTCAAGTAATTTTGGAATGATCTCAAGTCTATCACGAGAATGGCTAATCAAGCCTTGGTTGATGGAGTTATGGACGTAAGAATTAACAGAGGCCTCATTAAACCTATCCCCAAACAAGTGTGATGCTCCCAACTAAAGCATCGATGCCCCATAATGATGATGTTAGTAGCCTAAATAATTATCTCCAAAATTATATTCCTCAAGCTCTTCCCCCTCCTTGACAAAGTACTCACTCCCCACTAGCATGGATTCATCAAGGGGAGGTCAATTTATGATAATATTCTGGCAGCTATGGTCGGCATTGAATATGATGCTTTCTCTAAGCAAGAGTGTATCCAACTACAATTGTACCTTGATAAAGCCTATGATAGGATCACATGGTTTCTCATTGAAGATGTCATGAAGTCCTTAGGCTTTGAGCCACGGATGTGCCGATTGGTCAGCAACCTTGGTGCTAGTAGCCAATCGGAGCTCCTCTTCAATGAGAGAATTGTGGGCACATTTGAAGTCAAAATATCTATAAAAAGCTCTTTGAGGATGATTCTCTGATTTTCTTGAAGCTAGCCTTGAGGTTAGTATAGGAAGGCTCTGGAAATTGTGCAAACATATGCCTTAGCCTCAGGGTCAAACTGTAGTATCAAAAAATTGAGATTGATATCCCCTTTTGAGAGCAATTCCTTTGATCCGACAACGGGGAGCGGGGAGATAGTGTCTAAAGGGAAGATATTCCGGCACTTGGGAGCCCATATGGGGGTGGGTGTAACTCACAATCAAAGATTCTTCTGGGTCATCGAAAAAGTAAGGAATAAGATGCCAAGATGTGGCATCATCCTCAAAGACCATATTGAGAAAAGTCAATCTAAGGTGTGATCACCAGTTCTTTGGATCACCACATAAAAGCTCAAGGAGGGTAAAAACTCAATAGTAAGCCTATTTTGCAAAAGCTACAACATTTTGGTGTCATTCAACAAGAGGCCTCACTTTATGAGGTAAGGAAGTTGCTAGAATTTGGGTTCATTTATCTAGTAGAGGACTTAGATTGGGTCTGTCTAGTGATTGTCACCCCAAAGAAGTACGATAAGTGGAGGATATATGTGAGATATAGACCTCTCAACACATCCACAGAAAGGGACCACTTTCCCCTTCCATTTCAAGACCAAATCCTTAATGAGATAGCAGGTAGTGCATGATGGTTGTTCTAGTTATTTCCAAATTAGAATTGATGGGAACCAATATGTTAAAGTGAATAAAATTTTAGCCTCAATCCACACCATTGCACCTTCAAATTAGGATAATCTTGTTTCTATAAACCCAAGTGTGGGCAATGACATGCTTCAGCTAGTGTTAGTGCAAAAGGTCCCCAAACCTTTTCTGTATGCCCCACCTATTTGGCTAGCAAGATAATGACTACACCTAATAAAGGTTTCATTGTTGTTGAGCACAGGGTGCTCACCTTGATGTTTGCAACCACTAAAATCCACTCCTACCTAGAAAGTTTCTTAAGATTTTCAACATAGGAGGCTATACAAAGTCACCATGAAGAGTTTGAAGAGGAGATTGTATTAATGGAGGATGCATGGAGCATTATTTGCAAGAATAATCTAACAAGAAGTGCATGAGAATGTGTTACTTTGTGGATTTGCCTCAATTTTTGGGGTTTTGGAGCATGTTGCATGCAAGGAGAAAGAATGTACTATTAATCTCATTAGTGGAGCTCTCAAATGCCATGGAAATGGCTATGGAAGAATTTTAAAATGGCATTATCTCAACAAAAGAGAAGCTCAAGTGGGGCCTCGGATTATCCATCATTGGGCTACCTTTGTAGGTTTTATGAAAGCAACTTGGAGATCATAAGACAATATGATCATACTAATGATATGAATGGATGACCATCAAATGGGAGAGGATCTCAAAAGAGTTTGTAGAGTCAAGGCATGATCAACAAATTAGATTGCTAAAATGAAGGTGCAACAAATCAAAGGCAATAGTGTTAGTCTTGCCAGCACTTGGAATAACAGGATGAGGAAAGAAAACTTGGTTTGAATAGCCTCCACATAGTTTGATAATGGAGACAAAGGTAGAGATATTGGAGATGTGGTGGATCAATATCAAGAAAGTGGGTGTACCTAAAAGTTGACCAAATATCAGATCAAGGACGAGGTGCCTGGTGAGGCCTTGTAGCTATGGTAAGATGAGTAGAATCTCTAGGTTATAGAAGTTAGCCTCAATATATCATCATAGCTGTGGATTTTCTAACAAAGTGGACTCAAGAAAAATCCATCAGAAAGAATGATGCTAGGAAATAACTTTATTTGTGTATGAATGTGTTCTTTCACAAGATATGGCTTACCAATTGAGATAGTCTATGACATGAATATGCATTTTTTGAGTAAAGTTATTGAACACTTGTTGAATGAGTTCATGATAGTTCATGATAGTTCATAATAAATATGCACCTTATCACCCATAAGGAAATGGCCAAGCTGATCATACCAAAACAAGACTTTAAGCTCTATCCTTACGTAGATTGCTAGTTCAAGAAGATCGTGACTAGGAAATGTAGTTGCACTTTGTATTATGGGCTTTTTCAATAACATACATAACTAGTTAGAACACTGCTCCATTCAATTTACTCTATAGACTTGATGATATATGATCAATGGAATTCTCAATGCCTGATTTGAGAGTAGTTGAAGACACTGGACATGAATGGTTTTAGATACTAAAAGAAGTTGACCCCAAGGGCTAAGATTATTACCTTTTGCATAATGGGCTAATTGTATAACAAATAGTTCAATCACTCAATATATGCCTATTGAATTGGTGTATGGTCAAAAGCCTATGATGCCAATTTAAGATGTGGTTCTTACATGGAATGTATTGCCATGCAAATATCAAATGAGGAGGGAATTTCTTCTTGCATTGCAAATAATGAAATTGGGAGGAAGGCCTGAAGACATTGAGCTTGCAGCTTGAAGGATCCAAGGCTAATAAATAAAAATAGATTTGAGAAAAGGCATAGGCTTTACCAAAGCCTATTGAGGAGGGTGATTGGTTGTTGATGTATGAAATTAGTCTTGATAACTAGCACTATACAATAAGGAAGCTTGTAAACAGATGGTTTGGTCCTTATGTTGTTAAGCACGTGCATGGAAATGCAACTTACACATTGCATAAGTTGGATAGGATAGAAGTGAATATTGCCATTGCAAGAAATTTGTTCAAAAGAAGAGGGGATTGCAATGCTATTGGTAAATGAAGAAAGTAAAAAATGGGATGTATTGAAAATGCCTTTCTTTGTTGATTGCCCATAATCCAAGACTCACATGCTTTATGCATATTTGAGACTCTAGGCATATGTGCAAGCATCATACATTTTTGCATCTCTTTAAAAATTGCAATACTAATGTGACCAAACTATTCATGCCAAAGTGTAGTTATGTCTCTTTCTATGGTGAATGTATGTGTGCTCAATTGGTAAATATTTTTGCACCTTACTCCTTTACCCATTGCTTTTCCTTTGTAAGATTTCTCTTGATTTCCTTTACCCACTAATATTTCTTATTGGTACACCACCTTACAAGCTTCATGTTCTTTGGTGGTGTGTTGAATCAAAGGAGAATTAAAGTGAGTACATAAACACTTGTGCACATGATACGGGTAAACACATTTCTTCTCTTCCATGCACATAGAAGGTTTGTATATTTATCAATCAAAGCACCATCAAGAACAATATATTTATTCAATAACCCTTGAATAACACTATCATCATGAATTTTTTCACTCATGTTGATGTCTTGCGTAAGGCCAAAGGTCTTCAAGATGGCGTGTGGAGGTGCTTGCATTTAGTAAAAGGCCTTCTCTTCACATGTCATGAAAACATCATCGAGCTTCCTTACCACAATCATGTTGGGCATATCCTACAATCAATCAACTCCAAGAGACAACATTTTCCCCTTGGTCATAAAAGCTTTTAGAACCTAATCTAGGTTTCCTAATTAACGATTTCCTTATCAACACAAGAAAGCTAAACAAGATGTAAACAATGTGTACATCACGATCATGAGTTACAAAGTGTATTTCATAGAAAATTTTAAACAAAAATCAATAGAAAACCAACATTGGCAAATACTCTTCATATTGACATCCAAGTTTTCATCAACGACACTCTTCCTACCCCATAAAAACCTTTCTCAATGGAGCACAAGAACACACACCCTTTAGGAAGAGGGGATTTGTGTAGTGATTTCTACATATTACATAGATGTAAGCTATAAGTGTCAAAATGAAGGTTGAAATACTCATTGTGAAAGTGATCTACAAAACCTTCCTTGTAAATAATATTTTCAATGTAATTTTCACTAACGTGGTGTTGTTTGATGTAAATTGGGCTTGTGAGTAGTTTTGAGTTTTAAGAGCAATGAAATATGTGAATCCTACCTGATTAGTTATGTGATTAGGATGCTCACCAGTTTTGTGCACTCAAACAATGCTCAGGAAACCCTAGGTATAAAAGATACTTGTAGGATGTAAACTCATCCTCTTTTGAGAATAAGTAAGCTTGAAGCTTGGCTATGGTGTGTCTCTCCTTTTTCTTTGCTACTAATCTCTTTTCTATATAATAACAATGTGTATGTCTGGGTTTCTTGCATTCTACGCTTGACCATGCTTACTTTATTTTGATATACATTCCTTAGTCAATATTGCCAAAAGTTAAAGTGTGTGTGTGTGTGTGTGTGTGTGTGTGTGCGTGTGTGCGTGCGTGTGTGTGCGTGTGTGTGTGTGACAGACACACACACAAAGAGAGAGAGAGAGAGAGAGAGAGAGAGAGAGAGAGAGAGAGAGAGAGAGAGAGAGTTGGGTCCCATCGTTGTATAGCTCCAATGACCAACAAAATTATCAATCCGGAGGGATGAGATACCCGGCTAGGGCATGGAAGCACTCACACAATTAGTGAGCTAATCATGGCAACACGAATGGTGACTCTATGAGGTGAGCTTCTTGGCCTATGGAGGAGCTAAGCCACAATGATAGGCAATCTCCACATCCACTTCTCTTCACCTCTAATCAACCCAATCACACACACTAATGATTGCAAGACACACACAACACTAATCCTATCATGCAACATGCTAATCACAAGCACACACACATAGATCTATCAATCACCAGACTCCAATCAAGCTTACATGCACACACAAGCAAAAGAGGGAAATCACACAAGATTAGAGAGGGATTAACCACTAATTAGTTACGATCTAGCTAATCAAAGCACCATAGGAAATCACAAGAAGCATGAGAGAGGCATAGTGAAAGAGAATTAAGCATTGATTAGTGTTAACCAAGTCACATGAGCAAGGAGAAGCTCAAGGACTCCATAGCCACACACCTCAAGATCTCTCACCAAAGAGTGCTCTCAACAAATGAGCTTGAGAACCCTAATTTCTTTTATACGCTGCCTTATATACCTAGGGTAGAAATATGCAATGTACGGGCATCCAAGGCCTTTAGGGCTCCACCACACTGCTACCTAGGCACACTAACTGACCTATTCTTTATAGCTTGGAACTCCCATTGAGCCCGTAACACATTAAAATATTACAATGGCTTGAAATAAATCGGAAATTTACAATATGTGACCTTTTTGGGAAAATGTGAAAAATGTGTAACTCCAATCTTTACTGCTTCTTTCATGTTGATCTTTGATGTGCATTCGTATGTCTTCGATCTTTAGCACTTTTGTTAACTGACGTTGACTCAGTTAACATTCCCCCTTTCCGATTTTAGTGCCCATCCTCGAGCACTGTTGAAAAGTGTCCGTGGAGGCTGTGGAAGGTTTTTGATTGGTTTTTGATGGTCTGATTGTCTTCATTTGCATTGAATTTGTTGATGAGGTTCAATTTTTTACAGCATCTTCATTGGTCCGAATATGTTTGATGTGAGAGATGATGTTACATTTGTCTGTTGTTGTAATAGCATAATGAGGCTTCTGTTTATCTATGAAAAGTATGTACAAGGGAAGTAGAATGATGAGGTTCTAAATTAGGGTTTAATATCTGAATGACCAAAGGGAAAAAACCCAGTGGGGAAAAAGTGTCTTTGGGATACACACATTATTGGGGTACTTATTAGCCTTTGTAATATTAATAAAGTACTCAAGGGATTATTTGCTGATAGATATGGAATTAAAAAGGCAGCAAATATAAAAGTGTAGCATGATGGAACATTGGTTTGCATGTTGTAGAGTCCACTCAAGGTGCATAGGTGGAAGCAAAAAAGAGTGTCTAATGCATATGTCCAATGTTGGGACATCCTATTTATGCATACACAAAAATGCATGGAAAACAATATGCTATGCAAGAAATATTTTGAGGGGTTCTTCAAAAAGATGGTGTAGCTATAAAAGCATATGACATGGCTTTGCAAGCTGACACCCCTTTAAGAATGGTTTTTGTTGACAAGGATATGTGCTCTCATCTTACTCTGCACTATGCGTGAGTGTTGGACTCTACAACACTCCACCATGTAAGTAAATAGACTTCAACTCTTATGCTCATCTCATCCAGCATGAGCTACATGACTTAGATATGCTCAACTCTTCCAGCTTGAGCGTAAGCCTAATAACTACGAATCTTAGCACAGAGTTTAATATGACTTGAAGCTTTGGGACTAATGCTTTGCTCATTTTATGGCTCAGCAGCCCAACTCTGACTATGCCAAAGAGTGTTTTTTGCACCCTGGCGACTTGACTCTTTACATTCCTGTGCTTACTACAAACATTTATTCGGTTAAAAGTAAGCTTGAATCCTTAAAAAGAGGATTGTTGAAGGACCAAGAATGGCATTGAAGGTTTCTTTTGCCATACCTGTTTTATTATCTTTGAATTTGCATTCGCATTGGTTAGGTTGTCCTTATTTGACAGTGAAGACTCCATTATTTGTTTGATTCTCCAATTAGGCATGTTGATAGGAGTCTTTGATGTTGTTGTAGGCCTCTGTTGGCTGTCGGCATCTAGCTTTTGACTCGGTTTATTGGAAGACTTGGGAATCCAAATCTTTTGAGGACCTTTGTAACTCCTTTGTTGAATTTGCCTTGCTCTAGGTCTTGTTGATTTCTTGAGATCTTCATGTTGGTCTGGTGGAGTTGTAATTGGCTTGTGGTTGGACTGGCACCCAAATATTTGTATAGCCTGTGTAGAATCCTTGTCTAAGAGGAATATCCTTTGAGATACCTCTTTGTTTTGTATCCTCTTGTAAGTTGTGGTAGACTTTAGCATCTTTCAATGTTTTTCTATTGTATATCTGCTTCTTAGGTATCCTAGAATATTGTCGAGGTGGATACCTTGTGGGCCTTCTTTATTGGGAGGGACTTGACATTACTTCATATGCTCTAACCTACGGTTTTGGCACCCATATATGTCTGTTACCTCCATAGTACTAATGTTCCTTTAAGCTCCATTGTGATGCTATTCATCCCATGTGTTTGTCTTTCTGTACTGATTTCCTGTCTTTAATCCAAACCGGATCATTGACTTTGACTAAACTGCTCGAAACAAACACTTGCTTGAATTTCCTTTGCTTTCTTGAGTACTTTGGCTGAAATATTTTTTCTTTTTTGGGTGTCTCCTTTGAGGTTTTAGTTGGGTTAGCAATTGACTCGAAGTTTGAAAGCCTGACTTGCTTGAAGAAGATGATCCATGAGGGTTCGTTGATGTAGAGGCATAATATGTTACACCTTCTTTGCTAGTCGATGGAAGTTTCACTTTCGCTTTACCTTTGTCTGCAAGATTTTTCTTCAAGCCCTGTGACTTCTGCAACTCTGAATCTAGCATTAATGGCACCTGTAACTGCTGCTTGCTACCTTTTAGAAAAGAGAGTATTAGCATTTTATCTTTTTTGTAGGCCTTGTGTTGATCTAACCATTGATGTCCAAGGATTACATCTGCAAGCATTTCCTTTGAAGGTTTCACCTGAAATTTTACTTGCTCTTCATGTTGTTGGATGCTAAGGGTAGCAACCATTTCTTCTTGACTTGTATCCTCACCCATGATTTCTTTGTTACCTGGCTTGCCCTGAGTAATCTCTAGAATGATCTGAATGTTGTCTGCAACCACATTGCACCTTGGTTCTTTATCCAATAGAGCATTGCATCTGACACTTGCTCCTTTTGTACTATTGAGAACTATAAGTATTCTCATTGCTTGTTCTATTGAATATCTCTTGCTTGCATTTTCCATGGTCTCATCTTGATCTAATTGTGTCTCTATGAAGAGTAGCTTGAGACTCTATTTTTCAATCTAACTTACATCGGTTGATTCAGCTGGCAATGAGTGATTGATCTTTGGACTTCCTATTGCTTTCTGGTTTGTCTGCAACCCCATTCTTCTTAACTTCTGGCTTTGGTGGCATTCTCTGCTCAATAGCTTTTGTGGTTGCTCTTTGCTTTGTTTAATCTGCACTGTCTAATGCCTGATTTGCTTCAAGCTCTTCTGAAGTTTTGTTTGATGGAGATGAATCATCTTCAATAAGATCTGTTTTGATATAAGTCTCCATTTTAACTGTGTTTGAGGAATTTGTGTTGTCGTCCGCGAGTGACCAGTCCTGGTCTTCATTCTTGGTTGTCTCTAAAGATTGCATCTTGTTTGCATTCTGTATCTCTAACATCTTCTGGGCCAATGGCATTCCCAATATGATGTCGTTTGGCATATCTTTTACTGTGTCACGTGGAATTGAGCTATGATGCTCTCTGAACTTACTTCAATGGTGGTGGAGATGATTCCCCGGTATTTTGCTCATTTGTCTCTAGATGCTCACAATTTCAGGATCATCTTCCAACTGTGGTTGGCCACATCTTTTTCAAGTGCAAAAAGACATGAGGTTCTTATCTAGCTGAAAATCTAGCTTTACTTTGCTTGACAGCTTTTCTTCATTTTCACCAACAATGTTGCACTTGATCGTTTCAAGATTTCTTTCTGTATTGACTGCTTTTGTTGTGACAGTGTTCTTTGGTTGAGCTGTATCTGCATTTTTCAAAACAATTGATGTTGACTCCATTGGCTGTAATATTGCACCTTTTTGCAATTGTTGAGAATTGTCTTCCTACATCTGAGTAACCTTTGATCTTAAAAGATCCACAATACTTTCTAGCAAAATTTGTCTCTTCGAAGGAGATTTCGGTGGTGACCTTTGTGTCTCCTTTTGGAATTTAGTTTTCATTGATTTTGACTTTTCTGTTACCTGTTCTGGCAGCTTGAGGCTTTGAATCATCTTCATATAGTGTTTGACTTCAGTCGGTTGACTTCAGTCGGGCCATTCATAGGGGTTTGTACAAGGTCATGATCTTGTTGATATTTGTTACCATGTGCATCTTGATATGCATATGTGAGTTTGGTCACATGTAACTATTTGAACACTTTTTTACTTTGATTTGTGGAAATTAGCTGAAACTTTTGTCCCTGATAATCTTCATATAAGCATATGTCTGTAGATTCTGAGGGAATCTGGGTCAATTGGAAACTTCCAACAACCATATGATCTTTCAATGGTTTTTGCTTTGAAGGGGTATGTTGGCTAGAAGCCCTAGGGCTTCTAACTGACATTGCGATTCCTGGTACTAGAGCTGAGCTTGATGAATTTAGAGCTCCCCCCTTCCTAGGGTGATCACTATAGCCTGCTTCATTGTAAGAGTTCAAAATTGTTTGGCTCTGGTTTAGTCGCACCTTTTGGGACTGTGAAGGTACACTTTGGGTATTGTTGATGTTTGGCATTTGTAAACCTTCTGCATAGTTTCCTATGTATCTCCGTGAAACATGACAAATTATTCCCCAAGTCAAGCTATAGATAGCATTATCTTTGCCCCGATATCCCATGGGTCTCCTATGATATGAGCTTCTGTGGTTTCAGGACCCAAGGCATCAGAGATGCTAGACTCTCGTCTATATCTTTGACTATTTTGGTCAAAGTATATGCTCGTTTGGTCACAATGTCGAAGCTTGATTTCCAATGGAGGAGAGTTTGGCTCTAAACAAATTTCTGGGTTCACTCGAGTAATATCCTTTAGCTTTAAAGAGGATGGGCTATAATAGATTCTTTCCTCTGAAATGAACCATCCTGTCTGATCTATCATTAGACGCACTTCTATGAGCTAGTATGTGGGTCATTCTCAAACACAAGTTGATCTTTTCTGTACAATTTTCCTTTTTGGTCTACATAGTGTGCATATGAATTAGGTGTACCATACAAATCTAACATCATTCTGTTTGATTTGTTCCTTAGACTTTTGAATGATTGCACACTTTGGAAGTGGATGCAGAATAATTTGCAAACCTAACAGTATTTTCAACATTCGGTGATATCTGGACATCTTGACCAAATTCATGGAAGAATTTTTTGTTCAAAGATTCAATTTTAAGCTCTTCAGCTGTCTCTGCATCTTTATGCGTGACTTTGAACTTGCAGTGCTTTTATTGGTGCTTCTAATGGTAATGCAAAATCGTCTGATTGCATTAAAAGTGATGAGTTGGATGCACTTACATCGAGATTCGTAGTTCCAATTTGCTTTGTGCCTTGCTTGGTAATTGACGTGTCCTTGTTGTTTGGATTTCTTGGACAATCTTTAGAAAAATGTCCACCTTTTTGTCCACAATCTGAGAAATACGCCATGACTGGTGGTATTTCATTTGGTTCTGTCATATCAAGCTTTAGATGAGAAGTTTCTACTTCTATGCTGACCAAGTTGTCGACATCTTCTTTTAAAACATTGAGCATCAAGCTGTAGACTGCTCCATCTTGACCTTTGTACCGTCTTTGACGTTTTTCTCCAATTAGACTGGCTTTTATTGGCTGATATGTTGGATCTTGCAATTCTAATTCTTGACTATAGATCTGACCATTGTAGGCCATGTACAATGATCCTGATTGCATATGCACCAAATGTATGTTTTGCTAGCTTGTGCAAATTTCTAGATAAACATTTGGGTTGATTTTTTGCACCTCTATCTACACTTCATCTTTGAGCTTGCAATACCTGGCTCCACTGAAGTCTGTGAACATTTGGGGGTTATCTAAATCTATCTTTACTCTTCTCAATAGAATCTTGGCTCCTGTGTTGCTTTTGCTGCTCATAAGTATCTATGGCCTTTTGTATCTGCATATAAAAATTTATCCCCATTGTAGCCGTGTAGCTGTAAAATCTGCTCTGTTGCAGTTGTGCATGTGTTGCCACTGCTAGCTCTGCTGTACTTGAATTCTCGGCTCGATTTGAGTCTATGTTGGCTCAATCTACCAAAACTATCTCCTAGCAAATTTTGATGTCGATAAGCAGAATTTCTCCTACTTGTACTAACCTAATCTGCAATCACATGTGAGTTGTACCCCTATTCGTCCGATTAAAAGGTAATTTGTAGTGCAATTACTTGCACTAGCCAATTTATAGCATGCACGTTCACTTCTAGCTTCTTGACTGAATTGTGGCTGAATTGTGGCTGCACTTTCCAAAACTGAGCACGAAATTTTTTTCTATTGCTCACAGCTTTGAGTTGGCCTTTTTGCTCGCTTTTTCACGGTCTGTTCGGTGTGCAACTCTTTCGGCTTTGCTTTTTTTCTTTTCTACCCCTTTCTGGATTTTTTTGACACTTTCGACGACTTTCTTTTTATTTTTATCAATAAGTTTTTTGTGAAATTTTGAATTTTCTAAAATTTTTAGTATTTTTATGATTTTTTGAAAAAGTTTTGTTTTTTAATAAATTTTCTATGAATTTTCTAGTTTTTCTATGAATTTTGTAATTTTTATGAAGTTTTTTGAAGGTTTTATAGATTTTGTGATTTTTTATTATTTTTCGGCCACTTTTTAAGTTTTTATGGATTTGTTTTGAGTTTTAGGATTTTTTACAAAAAACTTTAATTATTTGTGAATTTTTTATTTTTTTATGATTTTCTATGAGGTTCTTTTTTTGTGAATTTTTTATGAGTTTTTTTATTTTTTGTAATTTTGTAATTTCTTTTTAATTTTTGATGAGTTTATTATTATTCATAGTATTATTTATTTTTAAAAGAAATTGGTGTGTTTTCTTTTGTAAACCATTTTTTATTTTTTAATTGGATTTTTGGTTTTTTTTTTTAATTATGTTTTTTAATTGTTTTTATGTTCTTTTTTCAATTAATCTATTTATTTATTTTTATTTTTTTAGTGTTTTTTCTTTATAAAAAAACTTGCTTATCTGTATACTTACCTGGCTACAGTCTGCGCGTGGTGCAGTGCGTTGACCTACAGGCGGGTAGGCAGCATGAGCCGCGCTGAATGCAGGAATTGACAACAGGTTACGGGTGTCAGGGACTAGCCCGTTGAAGGCGCCGAAAGCGCACGCAAGTGCTGACGTGGTAGACCTGGCGGTGCTGATTGCGAGTAAGAACAGAGAGGAGAGAGAGAGAGAGAGAGAGAGAGAGAGAGAGAGAGAGAGAGTGTTTGTGTGCAGGCATTGGCAGACAGTGGGAGAGAGAGAGTGGACCTTGGGACAGCGTGAACGTGTGTGTATTTGCAAAAACGCCAAGCTAGTGGCGAGCTTGCAGACGCCGAAATGCAGGGGGAGGGGATGTGTGTGTAGGACAAAGAAGGAGAGAGAGGAAGGACACGTGTTGGCAAAGGCAGAGAGAGAAAGAGAGAGTGTGAGGAGGATGAGAGAGAGGGTTGATTAGCGCACTTTTAGAGAGAGAGAGAGAGGGAGGGGAAGAGAGAGAGGAGGGAGAGCGAGAGGGGCGTTGGAAGAAGAAGAGTATTTTTAATGTCGATGGAAACTATCCCATCGGACTGTAAGGATCTATCCGGCGCAGAGATTTTATGCGTCGAAAGACACTGTGTTGAAGCCCGAATTTTTTTTTCCTTATTATTTTATTTTCAATCTTCCAAAAATGCTAAAAATAGGCCAAAAATTAGCCGAACCGCTAAAAATCACCCGAAAATCCAAAAACCACCTGTAAAAAATCCTTGGAAAATTCTAGAAATCTTAGAAAATCATTGGCAATCACAATCGAGCACTTTCAACATGCAAATGCACACCAAAAATAGCAATTTCTACCAACAACGTGATTTACGACAAAATCATCAACCCGGCCCTCGAAAATAGCAAAACGCTCAAAACTCAACCAAGGAGGGCACAAATGCGCTCAAAATGATGCCGTAAATATGCACACAAAACAGCACGTAAAGATCACATGATATCAAATTTTTACGGAATTAAGCAAAAATAAATGCAAAAATTGTCCAAAAAATTTTTATTTTTTTTAAATTCTCCACATAGGGGATTAGTGCAACCAAATAAAATTACACAAAGAAAATCAATTCAATTGCCAAATAATTTGATGAATAAAATCCAAAGCAGGCAATTAAATCGGTAAAATTAGCGAAAAAAATAGGTTAAAAATTGACGCATTTATTTGGAGTGTGTAAATTCTTGTTTTGAGCTCAAAAATGCAATAATTAACCATTACACACATCAAATATGCAATCCAAAATTGAATTAATCATGCACATTAAGCACTTTTTAGGCACACACACACACACTAATAAAATTGGCAGTTTTTACCATTCTTTAGGTGCTCACACAAAAGGGTTAATCTTGCCAAAATTGCAATGTGATTTCACAAATCTCTAGTTGGGCATGACCACAACACAAATCAATCATCACAATTGAAAAATCATTAAGCACAAATTGATTTTTAGGTTCACAAACAAGGGCAAAATAGTGCACACACACCTAAAATTAGGTATACACACACTCAATTTAAAAAAAAATACACACTTGATTTTAGTGCACACACTTGCAATTGACCATTCAAGAATGCAATTAGATCAATTAGGCACACAACTAGCAACGTACATTCATCAATTAGCAATTGAGCTTATCAATTTCATACGCCACCAAATCTGGAAAATTTCGGCATTACGACGGCATGAAAACAAACAATCCAAAAAATTTCATAGCATCAACATTACATTGCATCATGGTGAAGTCTCTACACAATTCTACACATCTTTAGATTCTAGGCAGGTTGAGAATACCACCTTGATTGCCTTTCCAATGAAGATCGATTGAATGGTTGAAAGCTCCAATCCTTCGTAGAAAATTAGTGTGTAAGTTAGCAAGATTAGTCAAATTAGCAAGGGGTTAGTGTGAAATTGGAGTGTGTAAACACACAATTGGCAAGATACGGTGACAAATTAGGGAATAATGAACACATTGCTTCATGCACACACATCCAAAATCCAGAAAAACATAAACACACAAGTGAAATTAGTGAGGAAACACATCCGATTATGCCACAATTACACTAGCGTAAGCCATCGTCCTTAACACCGGTGCCAAATGTTGGGGTTCCCATCGTTGCATAGCTCCAATGACCAACAAAATTATCAGTCCGGAGGGATGAGCTACCCGGCTAGGGCATGGAAACACTCACACGATTAGTGAGCTAATCATGGCAACACGAATGGTGACTCTATGAGGTGAGCTTCTTGTCCTATGGAGGAGCTAAAGCACAATGATAGGCAATCTCCACAACCAATTCTCGTCACCTCTAATCAACCTAATCACACAGACTAACGATTGCAAGACGCACACAACACTAATCCTATCATCATGCAACACACTAATCACAAGCACACACATATAGATCTATCAAGCACCACACTTCAATCAAACCTACATGCACACACAAGCAAAAGAGGGCAATCACACAAGATTAGAGAGGGATTAACCACTAATTAGTTACGATCTAGCTAATCAAAGCATCATAGGCAATCACAAGAAGCATGAGAGAGGCATAGTGAAAGAGAATTAAGCATTAATTAGTGTTAACCAAATCACATGAGCAAGGAGAAGCTCAAGGACTCCATAGCCACACACCTCAAGAGCTCTCACTAAAGAGTGCTCTCAACAAATAATCTTGAGAACCCTAATTTCTTTTACACACTGCCTTATATACCTAGGGTAAAAATATGCAATGTCCAGGCATCCAAGGCCTTTAGGGCTCCACTACACTGCTACTAGACACACTAATTGGCCTGTTCTTTACAGCTTGGAACTCCCATTGAGCCCGTAACACATTAAAATATTACAATGGCTTGAAATAAATTAGGAATTTACAATACGTGACCATTTTGGGAAAATGTGGAAAATGTGTAACTCCAATATTTACTGCTTATTCATGTTGATCTTCGATGTGCATTCGTACATCTTCGATCTTTAGCAGCTTCTCTGAACTAACATTGACTAAGTTAACACACACACACACACACACACACACACACACACACACACACAGCGACTAGAAATCCATGCATTATCCGTAGGGTTATGTCTAAATGGCACTATGGGTCTCTCCAAGATACAATATAAGGTTTCTCTTCATTGTGGGTGTTTTATGATGTTCGTGTGTAGCCTAGTCCTTTTCCATCCACTTTCTAACTAACACTAGCTCTTTTAGCAGGTTTCTTGGAGCCCTCACACATGATTCCTCTACTAGTACTTGATGAAAAATATTATGGAGACTTGGCAATTTGTAGGCACTTCATGTCTTTTGATAAAGCTATATTCATAGGTGATAGCACATTAGGTTAGGCCTGTCCAGCAAAAGACAAGTGCCAAAAGAATTCAAATTGAACTCAACATTTGAATCCAATAGTGTAAAGCATGATACCTCTACCTTGTCCTCCTTTTGAAGTTCCATATGCATTCTTTGAACTCTAACTAAAGAGCTTGATGTTTAGCCTCTACAAGGATCCATCTTACCACTTTGATTAGCTATTGTGGTTGAGCTGATTCATTATTCATCTCACCTTTGATGATCTTTGCTTTTGTAATGGATTCTATCTTGAATTTTGTACCTTTGATGGCATTTATTTAGCATCATGACATCCAATTTTCTTGGTGGTTTTACTTCTTGATTTTCCCTCAATTAGTTTTTCTTTGTTGGATCATCCTTGATTAAATTGAGACTCACTTGTAGAAGTTTGACTTTGATCTACTTCCAATTTTACATTTTTATTCTTGTCCATAGCTTGAGATTGTTGAAGTTTTGGGACTACAAGTGCAATTGTCTTGCCCAATACGAGATCTTATTTCAAAAATTCTATCATCGTTATATAGATTCCACCTTTTTAAAGCTAGGAGTTGATGATAATAAAAGTGTAGACTGCTTTCCTACATATTCCTAAGATTCTATGTGACATGGAATGAAATTTGATCTAGCCCAAAGCTAATTTTTGCTTGTCCAAAAATTTTGTTGTCACCAAACACCCCAAATCTAATACTTGGTAAAGAAATAAAATCCCTTAAAGTACTTGTTGGTTCAAATGTCAGCTTTTAAAGCTTTTGGATCTCTTCATCTTTAGGTTTTGGCGAGATTTGAAGTTGAGGTGAATGCAAATCTGAGTCTAGAGGGGGCAAGTGGTTGAATCTGTGTCTACAAAATAGAGTTTTGCCCCCAAAGAAGTGCAGATAGAGCTGGGCTCGGGCGGGGGGGGGGGGGGGGGGTCACTAGTAAATTCATTGGAAAATTCCACAGAGGTGCCTCCACACTCATCTAGGATAAAGAGATCAGATACTAGAAAAACACAACTCTACATAGGTCTCCTTGGGGCCCAATTTTACAAGGTCTTGGTCTTGATGGCCATTAAACCAAAATTGCAAGAAGATCAATAATAAAGGTTTTGACACAATGTTCTCTCTATGGAATCATCATGAAGGAGGATGGCGGTCTTTACAATGACTGAAGGAGGTCAATAGCTTGTCCCTTCAAGAAGAGGTCCTTGTTGGTAGACTCTTGGATATCCTTTCCCACTTTTTCCTCCCACGACAATCGAGTGGAAGTGGCCAGAGGTAAAGTCTTTTCTTTCTCCCTTGACAAAGAGCATTTATAAGAAGCTAGGTTTCTCTGAGCAGTGGGTTGGGCATCTCAACAAAACTTGGTCTAAAATGTGGAGCAAGATCAAGTGGAGCCAAGTGTTGGGGAATATATGGCTCTCTGAATGCGAAGATGCTCAAGAAGTTTTCCTCTAGAAAATTCTTTTTGGTTTTTTGTTGCCGACTGGGGACAAGGCCAAAGTGCAGAGTCTTGGTGATGGTACCTACATCAAATGCAACCAACAAAGTGATACCATCTCCCATCTCATATGGGGATGTCCAATGATCAAGTGCTTCACTAGAAGAGTCTGCAAATGGGTAGTTTGCCAACTTGGCACCCCTTTCTCTAGAAGAGGCCTTGCACTAGGCTCCAAGAATGTATTTTTCTCCCCTTTTCGAGCAGAGTGAAGCCTTATTTCTCACTTATGTTGCCTTTAATGGTCCACTACTCAAACTAGCTAAATGCAACTAGAAAGAGTTCTTAAAATCAGTGAAGGGATTTCTTTGGAAGAACAACACTAAAGACTCGACGCCTTGGAAATGGGATAAATGGGATATAGTTTCAAAACCTGTGGAACAAGGCGGCCTCAAGATTCTTAACCCTAGCACTCATGTGGAGGCCCAGTGTGCCAAGTTTTTGGTAGCACTCACCAAGCAAGAACAAACTTGGGATATTATGGCTAAGACTATGATGGACAGCTCCAAAGTATGTTTGCAAGGTAGCCAATGGATCTTCCTTATGTTTCCTTTAATGGTCCACTGCTCAAGCTAGCTAAATGCAACTGGAAAGAGTTCTTGAAACCAGTAAAGAGATTTCTTTGGAAAAACAACCTAAAGACTCGACGCCTTGGAGATGGGCTAAATGGGAGATTGTTGCAAAACCTGTGGAATAAGGCGGCCTCATGATTCTTAACCCTAGTACTCATGCGGAGGCCCAATGTGCCAAGTTTTTGGTAGCACTCACCAAGCACGACCAAGCTTGGGTTGTTATGGCTAAGACTATAATGGACATGGAAAAGGCTGGAGGTGCATGACAAGCTGCTTGCCCCTCCACGGATTGTCTTGAAATTGGGGGGTTTAATAGGTAGGCTCACTCAAAAATGAAACAAAGCAACGGAGTCCTTAGAATGGGGAGAGTTGCCAAGGTAATTTCTCAACTTTATCACTCACTCGTCCCCCTAGCTCTCCCAGGCAGGAAGCATCCTTTTGACCCATTGTTGAAGAGAGATTGCCAAAAAGATTAATAACAAAGGTATTAGACTTCTTGGCTAATTTTGGGACTACATTGGAAGCTGCTGAAAAGATACACATCAATTGGCTTTCGAGTTTAACCTCAGCTGGATAGAAAGATTACTAATAATAAGCAAAGCTTAACAAGAGATATCTATGCACACTTGACCGCCTCTTTATTGGGCATAAAAGGTCTTTTGACTTTCAAATTTCAGGGGGCTTTGCAATGCCTAAACTCACCCTTCACTTACACACTTGAGATGTTTCAAAAGAATTTTTATTTTTTCGAGATTGGGGAGACCTAATGGCTTCAAAAAAATTAAAAGGTATTCCTAATTCAAAGATTCCCTCAATTATAACAAAAATAATGCACTAGTCTATAACACGTAGCAATGGGCAATGATGAAGCACATAGATTTGCAACAGTATCAGTTGGACGTGAGAAGAATGGATACAACTTTGAGAGAGAGAGAGAGAGAGAGAGAGAGAGAGAGAGAGAGAGTTTAAAGAGAAAAAATGCTAAAAGGAAAATAAAAGAGAAGATAAACACAAATATACAATGTGAAGTAGACCACCTCTTTATATGGACACAAAATGTCTTTTGACTTTCCACCTTCATATGTCTTTAAACTTTTCCACCTGCATTTGTCTTTTCATTTCCTAAACTCACCCTTCACTTATGCACTTAATATGATTTGAAAGACATTTTATTTTTCCGAGATTGGGGAGAGCTAATTTCCCCAATTAAAAGGTATTTCTAATTCAAATATTCCCTCAACAACAAAAAAAGCAATGTGCTAGTCTATAGCACGCAGCAATGGGTACAATGATGAAGCACATAGATTTGCAGCAGTATCTATTAGACGTGAGAAGGATGGATACAACATTTAGAGAGAGAAAGAGAGAGAGAAGAAGAAGAAAACACTAAAGGGAAAATAAAGGAGAAGAGAAACACAAATATACCAATGTGAAGTGGACCACCTCTTTATATGGACACAAAAGGTCTTTTGACTTTCCACTTTCATATGTCTTTTGACTTTCCACCTTCATGTGTCTTTTCATTTCCGAAACTACCCTTCACTTACACACTTAAGATGTTTCAAAAGAATTTTTTTTTCCCCGAGATTGGGGAGACCTAATTGCCCCAATAAAAAAGAGATATGAAGGTCTTTAAACTTTTTTTTTGAAATGCTCATTAGATCTTCTATTGAATTAGCTGAAAATAATAAATATAAACCCTGGCATATTCTTTGCATAGGGATGTCCAACAAGTACAAAGAGGTCAGTTCAATGGGTGCAGAGCCCCTTGAGGCATTTCATACCATTCACCCTAATCATAACCTTAAACCAAGCTACAAATATTTGCTTCTCGGCAGGCCACTTCCTCATGCTTGACAAAAGCCATCTGCAGGTTTCGAGCATGAGATCTGCATGTAGCACTCCCTTCTTTTTCTAGAATAGTTGTTTATTCCTAAAACCCATATGGATTTCAGGACTGTAGCACTAATTATACAAATTTTTGTCCTCATATCATCATTGTCCAAGCGCACTTCGCCTTAATTGAGTTATTGCTCTTCTTTGTAGTTGTGGATTTCTCCTTTGAAGTGGTTGATGAATCAATAGAGAACTTATGCATTGAGGTCTCTAGCTCCATACATATCTTGCTATTTCCCTATCTTCATGTCATAGAATATTCCCTTACCATTTGTTCCTTGCATTCCAAAAATGCATGTGACCCAATCCTACTTGTATTGCATTGCCATAAATGAGGGCCTACCTAAAATGATAATGGAGCCCTCCCGCTTGGTTGGCATTACAAAAATTTCCACATACACCTCATTGCAAAATGAGTTTATTATACCTACATTAATGATGTTAACACAACATAACTTTTCATTTTTGGACATCTTAAGAAGCTTAACATGGTCCCTAGGTGATGCATCATTTTTTTTCTCATGATGCACATTCAAGCATGTACATGCTAACAAGTTTCTTCGCATTGATGTGGGCATCTATGAAATGTAGTATATTCTTCAAGTTTCTCCCAAAGATAGACTTAGCTACCTTTGACTTTTTGCTTGTGCTTACAATTTTGATATGTTGTCTCCTCACCTTGTGCATGAGGTGAAGTAACTAAGTCCATGTGATCCTTGAGCCTTGCTGCACACAGACATCTTGAGCTAAATCATAAGGTTTAGAGATCTCACCTAGAGTGAAGTTTGAAATGCCGATTTTAAATTATTGTGGCTTAGGTGGATTTTTGCTAGAGTCTCCTTTAGTCCTATTTCTTTAGTCATAAGGTTTAGAGCTATCACCTAGAGTGAAGTCTGAAATGCCAAATTTACATTGTGGCTTAGATGGCTTTTTGCGAGACTCTCCTTTAGTCCTATTTCTTTCCTCTTCTTGAAATTCTTTAATTCCATGGCTTCTAAGTACTCTTTCTTTGATTTACAAACCCTTGCTTTAGCCTTCTCTCTACTTTGTTCTTCTACCTTAGACTTACCTTTTCCATCAAGACTGATGACACTAACTTCCCAATTGCCCATTGATGTCAGTGATACGGGTGGAATATGGGATTGTGGTGGTTGTAAGATTTCTATTGGTGGTGTTCGTTGCGTTGGCCCAGGTGTGGGAATTTGTTGTCTTATTCTTGGTGGGGAGAGTTGGTTTTCCCTAGGAACTCTATTAAAACCTTGCCTCCAAGGGTGTGGGAAGAAACACATAGCTAACCATACTCGCCATAGCTATATGGTAGTAGTACTCTTGGCCTTGCCTTCATTGTCCTCTCCCTTGCTTTGGATGTTGACGTGATGCATGCCCTTGCTAAACCAAATGGATTAACAAGGTCTCAAGATAATTTTTGATGCAGTTTAGTAAGTCTTGTTGGTTGTCTAGTACTTCTTGTGCTTGAATTCTTTGAGCAATTGTTGTAGTTATGAGGGCTACTTGAGCTACACTAGACTCCTCCTCCTTGGTGATTTTGGCTTTTAGGTGCATCTCCTTATCTTTTAGGCAAGCAATTTTCACTGCAACTCATAAGTTGTAAGGCACCTCCCCTTTACCTTCTCTGTAAGCGTTGGATACAAAGCATATATGAACTTGTCCTTCTTGAAGAAGGTGGGTGGGGGGGGTGCTCCTTCTCCTTTCCTTAGTAAGACAATCCATTTCTTCCATAAGTCCACAAAGCTAGACACACGTATGTGACATACTCAAGCAGACTTCTCTACTTCATCTTTGTAGGCATCCCCAAAGTTCTTTGATGTAATGCCTTATCCAAAGTGCTCTAGAAATTTTGTGTTTAGTAGACTCTTCTGTAGCCTCTAGAATCTTCCATCTTGAAAAACTGCTCTTAAGTTTCCTAAGAAGGTAGACAAGCTCAAAGGAGGAGAAAAAACCAACCTAGATTTCAAAGGAAAAAACTATAGTAATAATGATGATAGTAAAAAGAATAAGGAGGAGGAGAAGGGAATCTACAAATGTAAAACCAAACTCTCTCCCAAGAAGCTTGAAAGATCTAAGAAAGAGCATAAATTTTTGTGATGTAGGGTAATCGATCATAGTTATCATGAGTGCTCAAGTTCTTTCACATAATAGATCACATTAAAATGAGCCAAAAATGACAATCCACAAGCTTCTCAAGCTCTCTCACATAATAGAAAATGTCTATCAAGTTGGGCATTCACTCTTTTGAGATGGTTCCCTTTGAAGATACAGATGGACATTTTGAGGGATAAGAAGCCCAAGTTACTAATTAAGTTGTTAAGTTCTGAGTTCACATTCAAGATTGTTCTAATCAAGAGGACTTCTACACTTATCCTTTGAAGCATGAATATGTTCTATTAGGATTAACTTGATTTACATGTATGTTAGCCAAGTCACAATTCTTTATAGAGTTATTAAATTTTAGCATAGAGGTAGAGAGATAGTCGTTCAAGCAAATAGCAAGGGTAGCACAATTCTAGTAGTATCTCAAGAAGCTTTTCATAAATCGATAAAGAAGCTTAATTTTTTGTATATGATTTAAGGATTCAAAAAGCTAAGAAACAAAAAGTGAACAAGGTTAGAAAGCGGGCAAGAAAATTAGGCAAGCAACTTTAGTTGTTGATTGAAAATTTGATGTTAAAAGGATGAAAATTTGTTTCTAGCCCAATGAGGAAAATCATTAGTGAAAGGATGATTTATTTGGGTGCATCAAGCTAGAAATGCATCCAATTAAAATCAAGTGAGATTGATGGCCAAAACAATTGAGTAGGATTAAGAAAATGCCATGGGTTCAATTTTCCTCTCACAAAGAAATTCGCCTTAATCTGATGAACAAAAATATTCAAGCTTAGCTAATTTATAGAAACTATTGATAAGCGCAAACCATGTCAGCCTATGAAGCACATGTGCTCTAGAAATAATATTGCTCCTTATTGAGAAACATAAACGTACTGGAAAATAGCCCATACATTTGATCCATATATTGAAGAATTTATATTGTTTGGTCATTGTCTTTCATGCAAGAAGGCGATGCAACAATGGGTATCTTGGGGTATTAGCAACAAATGGCTCGTTCTTCTTGCTAAAACAATAAGAGAAATGGTTTATGGTCATCAATAGCTTTGAAGGGTGCAAGTGGTAGTCCCTCTTACCTACTTTCTTTTTCCTTTATGAATGCTCTCCTCTCCTCTCTCTCTCTCTCTCTCTCTCTCTCTCTCTCTCTCTCTCTCTCTCTCTAATAGATGATATTTCACTATTTTGATCATAACTTCTTCATCCAATCTTGGATTTGGGTGATCTCTAGCCCCTCAATCAAAAATCTTGATGGCCTCTATATATTCATCTAAAGACCGAAAAAAAAACAATGCAAGGCTTTTCTATAGTAGCATTTATAAAGTAAATAAGTTTGGAAAAGTTGACTATCATCTCTTGTTTTTCATACAATGTCTTTTTTGGCACTTGTAAGGGTTCTTCTTCCTCAACAAGGTCCACAACCATTGTGAAAAATGATCCCAAAGCTTCTAAGGATAGAGATAGCAATACAAACACTTAATCAATGAGATCAAAAACCATGGTTTGGGATACTTGGTAAAATTACAAGAGACCATAAACATGCAATTGAAGACTTATGAATAGGGTG
Source organism: Adiantum capillus-veneris (assembly GCF_014529385.1). Classification (NCBI taxonomy): domain Eukaryota; kingdom Viridiplantae; phylum Streptophyta; class Polypodiopsida; order Polypodiales; family Pteridaceae; genus Adiantum; species Adiantum capillus-veneris. The sequence continues at coordinate 17,225,699 of NC_140948.1, read as the reverse complement.
CAATGGATAATGGCATGCTAAGGATTCGTATTGTTGATAACAAGCATCTAAATAGGACATTTTAGATGCAAACAACACATCTAATGAATCTTGGAGAGGAAATCAATGAATGTATGCGCTTTGTTATGGACTTGAATTCTTTGAAGGAGCACATGAGAAAAGTGGAGAATGATCATGTACTGAAACGGGGAAAAATTGACACTATGATTCATGGTGTAAGTGAAACAAAAAATATAGTCACACCCAAGTTTTGGGCTAATATTTCAATGTCATTTTCAATGTATCTCTCATGCAAGTTATGGCCCAAACTCTCATGCAAGTTATGGCCCAAACCATGAATTCTTTGAAGGAGCACATGAGAAAAGTGGAGAATGATCATGTACTGAAACGGGGAAGAATTGACACTATGATTCATGGTGTAAGTGAAACAAAAAATATAGTCACACCCAAGTTTTGGGCTAATATTTCAATGTCATTTTCAATGTATCTCTCATGCAAGTTATGAGAGATACATTTTCAATGTATCTCTCATGCAAGTTATGGCCCAAACAATGAATGTTGAGAATCTAGATTTAGAAAAGAAACGGGAAAGATATTCCAAGAACATTATCATTCATGGAATTATTCTCAAAGAGAAGTCATAGAGTGGCCGGTTAGCAAGAATCTCTTTGCTCGATAGATAGTCCAATCGTATGCATTATGCTAGATGAGACCAAGTGAAAGATTATCATTGATAATAGTTAATATACATAAGAGCTATAAAGTGTCTTGTATGTGAATATTGCACTATTATGCAACAAAATGCACTTGACAAGGCAAAACAAGAAAAGAAGGACATGTCTTATGAAGAAAACATGCTAAAGGAAGAGGCACGTCCATCAAGAAAATAGGAACATGTGACCAATGATGTCAATTTAAAATTGGAAGTATGCTTTTGACTACCCATGGATTGTAAGGATTCTCATAGATGAATTAATTAGCAAATCCAATGTTGTACTTCTTGTTGAAACTTGAGAGCACGAGGGCAAGGAGGGAAGGCGTGCATGATTAAAAAAGAATTAGAAAATTTTGTATCAATTGTAAAAGACGCCAAGTATAAAAATTACATATGACTAAAAATTATGACACAAAAAAGAGCACCCATTTTTGTAGCTAGTTGCTACATTCCGATCATAACTTTCCCTTTTATACTTTCATGGATAGGGATACTCCATTTGTTGATTTATAGAAGAACATTTCTTATTTTCTGGAAAAGGATGTTTTTTCTTGGAGATATGTATTCCATACAAAAAAATTGCAACATGATACACAACAATTTGATATGCCATACATTTCGAGGGAGTTCAACAAAGTTCACTTGTATGATTGTACTTCAATAAATGAGAAAGGGTTCGATCACTATGGAAGGCTACTTCTACACATATGCATTGATATGTATATGCTCATTGCAAATGTTTTATATTTACGGAAGGCCATACATTTTGAGGGAGCTAGACAAGGTTCACTTGTATGATTGCACTTCAATGGATGAGAAAGAGTTTGATCACTATGGAAGGCTACTTCTACACATGTGCATTCGTATGTATATGCTCATTGCAAATGGTTTATATTTATGGAGTGGAATTGCTGGATTTACATGTAAAAACACAATAGAGATAGTGTGAATGACTATATGCTACTCTCTAAAGCCATCATGTATCACATAAAGAGTTTTACACTTGGCCGCTAGAGCCCAAAATCAAATCATCATACCTTATTTACTGGCCTTACATGTGGAGAAACAACTAAGCATGAAAATATTGGCCAAAGTGAAGAAAGGTTGTCTCTTTGTATGAATATTAAACAAGCACTATTGTATATTGAAATAGTTGCGCAAAACTTATGGATGACAAAGGTCCAATATGATGTGCCATTGGAAACTAAATGGAAAGAAATTTTAGGATGTGGGAATCCCATCGACTAGCAAAGTAAATCAAAATCCAAGCAATCAATCAAAAGAGAAATAAAAGGAGATTATGAATATGTAAATGGAAATAAAATTGGATGAAATAGATGCAAGGAATATTGAATAAAAATCAAAACAAAATCTCTCTCTTACTACACATAATGAGCCTCAAGAATGGATTACAGTTGACTTTTATACTTAGGGATTGCCAAAATTGAAAGTCCTAGGCTTGAAAGCTTGTCAAAGACTCAAAATAATTACAATCTAGAAGTCTATTGATCATATTTTAATATTGAATAATAGTTACAATCAAGAACTTACAAAAACATATTGGGATTAGAACTCCATAGAGTTCCATGAATTTCCATATGACAAGTTGTTTTTCAAAAATATGTGGTGAATTGTCGACCCCACATCAATTTGATTTTTCTACTAACACCATCTTAAGAGCTTTTGAAAGGAGTTGCTCACATGAGCTCTACCAACCGGTATATCAATTCATTTATTATAAATGACCCTTGGACTATTTCATCTAGAGAACTTACTTGTTGCATTTCAAGCCTAGGTTGTGGTCGTCTAGCTCATGGGAACCACCTTTTATACCATGCAGTTATACACTCTAGTTTGAAATGGACTGTTGCATGGAAGGTCCAAAGTTATATATATGTAAGGCTCCCTTTTTTTTAATATACAAGAAAAGCATAGGGTGGTTTTTGTGTCCTTTCTAAGTATCGAGACTCCCCTCTCTTTCTCGTCTGTTGCACGCTACCCCAAACAACTGGTATCAAAGCTTGGTCGAGCCGAGCTACCAAGCTGCGTGGGAAAGGTCGACGCCAAGAGAAAAGGCAGAAATGAGACATGCGTGAAGTTGATCAAAACTGCCTTCAAAGAAGTCGCCTTGGGGTGTTGTTGAATTGTTGACACGGTACCTTTTGCAACAGTTGTCTCTAGAGCCCACTACACGTAGATTTCGCCATCAACGTTGCTGCTACAGAATTCGCCATTTTTTGTTTTTTAATTTCATGATATTTAGTAAATTGTCCACCTTATTTGAAGTCTTTGGCTTTAAGTGAGAGCCCATTCACACTCACACTGGCAAGTCATTGCATATCAAAACGCATATGGGAATAGACAGTGCCAAGCACACGCACTGCTGAGGTGGTACTTCTTCGCAAACAGTTTTGCATTGCATTTCAAAAGGCAACAACGAGGTGGTGGACCCAGAGGAAGGCGCCATAGTTTCCCTACGTTAGCATTCTAAAACGTCATCCTAATTCCAGAATTTGTTGACAATAGGACAACACAAAATTGACAATTCTTGCATGCAACCCATTGAAGGGCTTCTCAAGTCAGTGTGTGACTCGACCAAGGTTTTGACGACATCTCAAGACTACAGCTTCTCTTTAAAAAAAACTGGTTTTGAGAGAACGGTTCGATGGCTTTGTAGAGCTTAAAGAATACAAAAGGGTTTGTATATTGGCATTATTGCGACGCGGGATATTGAAATCAAGGTCAGTAAAAGAAGAACAAAACTGCGATTCCACAATCAAAGCTTATTAATAAAGAAAGCAAGTGAAGAACCATCCAACCTTCCCAACGGTTCTACTTCAAGCACTCAATACATCAACATGAGTATCTGCTTCGAGACTACAATACAAGTTTTCAAAACAATTTTCTCCACCTTTAGTGTCATAGATTTGTCCTCTTTTGTTTATTATCAAAACCATCATAAACTTTCTAGTCAAATCTGCTTTTTACTTTATCTGTTGTCAAGTATTGCCATGTCCCAAAATTTTGTACGGGTTATAGACATTGCCACACATGAATGGTAAGACCTCCCAAATTATTAGTTTTTGTTCTCAAGTCCTATTTTATTACCGCTTTTCATGAGGTTATTGGGTACACCTTAAACCCAAGGTTTGACAGTGAAACAAAAACTCCATTTTTGGTAGCTAAGTTTTTGACCTACACCTTGTCTGTTCAAGGGGGGGTTATTATCATAGCACCAAGTTATGGATACACCAAAAATCCTTGGTTGTGAGAGAACCTAAAACTCACGGTTGACGAGTACACCAAAACCTCGAGGTATCATGAGTTGCCTATTTAGTTCGGGCTTGAGGGGGGGATTGTTGGGTTTCAAGCCCAGGTTGTGGTCGTCTAACTCATGGGAACCACCTTTTATACCATGCAGTTATACACTCTAGTTTGAACTGGACTGTTGCACGGAAGGTCCAAAGTTATATATATGTAAGGCTCATTTTTTTGTGAATATACAAGAAAAGCATAGGTGTTTTTTGTGTCCTTTCTGAGTATCGACTCTCTCTCTCTCTCTTTCTCGTGTGTTGCACGTTGCTCCAAACCATGGCCCCTCACTACCGGCACCCGCCGTAGCTGTGCCCCATCATTACTCACTATTTTTTCATAAGTTCACGCATAATCAACGATCAGTGGCATATCTCTTACTTTGTGTAATTGCACTATGTATGCATCAAAAATATTTACTTCCAATGCCTTCTTATACATGAGGTCTAATGAAGGAGCTATATGTATATATGACTTCTTCTCTTTTGACTCATTCATGAGATGTAAGCTAATTTCTACTCTCCAACTTGAAAATCATCAAATTTGGTCTTCCATTCCCTTCTTGATTCCTTTCCATACTTAAAAGGTTGTGCTCCTTCCATGGGTCCTTCACCCTTGTTCACATCTTTCCTTCACTTTTACTTGAAGTTTGCCTCTTTCAAGGTTTATTCTCTCTATAATTTGAGGTCTAGTTATTTTTGCTGGCAAAACATCACTATCATTATCCTAAAACATAAGCCTTTTTTCTTATTGAGGTTTTTTTAATCGTGTGAGTTCCACCTCAGATTATGCAAGTGCCGCATGTCAGTCCAAAAGGAAGGGTGTTTTCAAATTTCAAAGAATTGCAACATTACATTTAAAGGAGTGAAAATTCAAAAGGAGGGCATTTTTACAATTCAAAAAGTTATATAAATTATATTTACTTGAGGGATTGAAAAATAGAATTTTGGAAAAAGCTATAAGTTTTTTCAATCAAAAGGGCTCATTTAATTCATGGTGAAATGTGTGTGTGTAGGGATTACAGAAATACATCTTGAACGCACGTTGTTATAGATGATTGTTGGAAGGTGGAGCCCTTGAGGTTAATGTTTTGATAGTACTTGCCAACATACCACTCCCTATATCCTTAATCAAAATGGCTTTGTGGTGAAAACTAACGAAGTGATTAAAAGAATCATTACAAATTGAATAAAGGCTCCTCAAAAATTGAATCTGAGATTTCAACCCTATTCCTTGCAATAAGAAGATATATATAAACATTCAAACACTTCACATGCACTCTCACTATAAGAGAAAGGTTGTCGAGGTCGATAACAATTGAGACCCGGCAACACTCCAAGTACAAAGGAGCTAACATAGGAGAAGGGCAAAAGGACAAATGAAGGGGCTAAAGGAAAATTCCAGGAGCGAATAACTTCGTTGAGGCATCAAGAGCAGCAGGTGGAGAAGTTGTCCCGGTCCCAAAGACCATTATTGTTTGCATTTATACAACGTTCATGCAATCTCCAACCATAGAGCTTGAAATAAGGACAATATCATGGGCATAGAGCAATAAAGGTATCCATGTCCCTGACAACTATAGTATGTCCATATCTTTCATGATAGGTAACTTTAGGTCGATTTTGTTTGATGACAGTGCTGGGTGGTCCTTTGCTGAGGTGTAGCTCCACCACCATGAACTATTAAAGTGGTGTCACATGCAAGAGGGTCAGGGGAAGAGAAATTTGTTGCAAAGAAGATTCTCCCATGTGGTAGCCACAAGTAGAGGAAACAAGGGATTGGGAGAGAGCATCATATTCCAAGGGAAGCTTGGCCAAGAGTTGAGTAGCCATATTTGAAGTGATCAACTTGCCACAAATAGAAATCACGTTTCGAAGTTGCACAAGAAGTAGGTGTATTTTTTGTAGGCTAAAGGTGATGGAGAGATAAAAGGAGCATTCTACATAAACCCTACAACATGAGATTCAATTAGCATGGCATTCGATGGGTCAGTGGTTGCGAGTGGATTTGGGGTACACAAAATCCATTGTTGGTACCCAATTATTCATTGCCTTCCATGCCTCACAATACCTTCACGGATCCTAGACAATAATGAGCTAAACAAGTGTGTGATGTTCACACTAATGGGCCTCCAAGTCAGATGTGTTTCTTGTGCAAACCAATCCCCATTGATTTATGCAGAATAGAGGCTCCTTTGAGGATTTTCCCATGGCAAATGAGCCTTTAATGCCATGGACATGGTTCTTAGCCTCTCTATAATGATTGCCTCCAACACACAATCTCCTCTTGTAAGGGACCTCTCTCTCTCTCTCTCTCTCTCTCTCTCTCTCTCTCTCTCTCTCTCTCAACATCAATATTGATGAAATAACATTTGAATATGCACATTAAATTAAGTCATAATACTAAGTTATAGATATAGATAATTCTTATGTTGATCCTCATAGGTAATCACTAGCACATGGATATGGAGTTGAAGGAGATGGAACCACCAATGACACCACATGAATTGGTAACTAATCTTTAAGTCAATGGAGATACCATTGAGTCCCCATCACTGAAAAGGAAGATAGCAAGGAACAACTATACCTAGCAATCATCTCTCTCTCTCTCTCTCTCTCTCTCTCTCTCTCTCTCTCTCTCTCTCTCTCTCTCTCTCTCTATATATATATATATATATATATATATATATATATATATATATATATATATATATATATATATTGATTTATTTATTTATTTATTTATTTATTTATTTATTTATTTATTTATATCTATCTATCTATCTCTCTCTCTCTCTCTCTCTCTCTCTCTCTCTCTCTCTCCCCCCCCCCCCCACTTCAATGACACCACATGAGTTGGTAACTAATCTTTACGTCAATGAAGATACCATTGAGTCCCCATCACTAAAAACGAAGATAGCAAGGAAGAACTATACCTAGCAATCATCTCTCTCTCTCTCTCTCTCTCTCTCTCTCTCTCTCTCTCTCTCTCTCTCTCTCTCTCTCTCTCTCTCCCCCCATTTACAATATTGTATATGGTATATATTTTCTCATTTAAAATGATAGGGACAAGAGTTTCTCAATACCATAGGATATAAGCATGGCTCATGCTCTCTCTCTCTCTCTCTCTCTCTCTCTCTCTCTCTCTCTCTCTCTCTCTCTCTCTCTCTCTCTCTCACATAAACTTGCTTCAGACATGATGTAAATGGTCTAAGGCTTTTACTAACACTCGTTTGATGCATGGTAATGTCTTGATTTCATATGAAGAGTTCCATTCTAGACCACATCCCCAAAACTTACTTCAAATCCCATGTAAACAGCTTGAGGCTTCTACTAATAATCTCCTCAAGACTTTGTTTGTGTATGGTAATGTCTTGCATAATGGGATATGTCTTCAAGGTGCAAGCAGAAGTGGTTTCATATGAAGCGGATGTTTCTCAAAATCAATGTATCCAAAGAGATCGCATTTGGCACACAAGCTTTACACAAGTAATGGCATTTGAAGAGAATCCCTCATTGTGCATGTGATGAAAGTAGCTCAATTCTTTCTCACCCTCTATTTTTTGGATATGTCCTTCGATCAATGCACTTAAAGAGATCACATTCAAGATGCATGCTTCATAAAAGCAATTGCATTCGCAAAGATAAGCCTCCCTATGTATCCCATAACAATCCCCCTTGATTTTCACAAAACAAGGTAGCACTTTCTCAACCTTATATTTTTGGACATGTCCTCCAAGCAATGCATGCAAGAGAAAGCTTCCTCACCCTTCACTTGCTAGACATACTCTCCAAACAATGCATTATGAGAGACTACATCTCGAAATCAAATCGACCTAGATAGAACATCTCACATACACATTGACTAGATATATGAGATCCTTGCATAAGGCAATGCCTTCAAGATGCAAGCATAGAGGATGAAACTTTTCTCAAGGTACAAGCCTAGGTGGTTATATGTGGAGAAAAGGCCCCACTTTGTATCTGATGAAAGTGGCCTAAAGTGCTTGCTTCACTTTGGATGAAAAAATTGCATAGCTTTCTTATCCTTCCTTTGAAAGACATAACTTGCAATCAATGATCTCAAGCGACAAAACTCAAGATGCAAGCATATGTAATTTGAGGTGGAGAGAAGCCCTCTCTTTGCACCTAGAAACAACCTAGGGTTTCAATCGTCCTATCCTTGCCAAACATATCCCATAAATATTTCATCCCAATAAATTCTAACTCAAGATGCAAGCATAGAGGATTGCATTTGGAGAGACCCCCTAGGTTTGAATCTCATAAAAACAACCCATAGATTTATAACCCTTCCCTTGCTAGACATGTTCTCCAACCAATGCTTTCTAGGAGATGATTGTCAAATTCTTGCATATTGCAACATGCCTTCAAGATGCAAACATAGGTTAGAATAGCCCTTTCTTTTGTACCCTTCCCTTCCTGGACATATCCTCTAATCATTGCTTATTTACTTTTGTGCTATGTGTGTTTTTGTATGTCTTGGCATGTAGGGAAGAATGGGGAAATCTCAACACTCTTTAGGAGTCTCCCTTAATTGTGTTCATGATAGTCAAGTTGACACAACTACAATTTATTTCACATTCCAATCTAAAATAACTTTCAACTCTTTCTAGCAGATTTCTTAGTGACTACGGTTTGAGGTCTTTGTATTTTGAGCAAAAAGATAGCACATTCATGCCCATTCTTAGTAATGGGTATGGTTTTCATATGAGTGGAAAAAGTACATGTCTTTAAGATTTTTTACCAATATTATGGAGGGGAAATTGTTAATATTGGAAAGTTTTTTCTAATGCTTTCTAATTCAGCAAGGATTTGTTAAATTTGATCATGAATGTTTGGTTGCATCTAAATTTGACTCAAAATTTGTCGCAATGCACGAGTGGCATTGGAGCTCAGTGAAACACCTTTCAAAACTGACAAAAACGAGGTGTTTATGGAGCATTGATCACAACACTTATACTTTACAAGCAATCACACAATTCTCAATCGAAAAAACATTGCACACTAATATGCCCAAGAGCTTCTTCACTTGACACAAGTTAATTTTTACATCTACTATATTCTTTGTGAGTTTATTCATGTAGGGTATCATATGATAATTATTTGAAAACATGAATGAGAGAATGAAGCTTTAGGTTATTTGTGTAAGCTCAATGCACTGAGGTATGAGAGTTTTACTACAAGAAAGCTTGACAAAATAGGGCTCAAACAACAGTTAAATGTTAAATGACAAGGTCATCCAAAATTGTCAAGTCTTTGCTTGTCCACAGAGGTTTTGTAGAGATTGGATCTCCTTCTTCAATGGAAATTTGAGCTTAAAACTTATCCATTTTATATTTGTATGATTCCAAGATATCTTCCCAAGGTGTGAAGCCAATTTGAAGCAACAATTGAACTGCTTACTCTCTAGAATTTTGAAGTTGATAGTAGGAGCCCCTCAAAGATGATTTTGGCTCTCCCAATGGATAGTTCAGAAAAAACTTCTAGCTTGGGAAGATGTAGGGACACTATGGGTGGCCCCTAATCTCAAGGGTCTTGAGGCAATTACAAGTGAGCAAGGAGAACAAGCCTCTGTACTACCTACCAGACCCAAAACATGAAACTTTTGACTAAGTAGAAAAATTTGAGGGAATGTCAACGTAATAACATCAATTGAGGAGCCAAGGAGGTACTCCTTGAGGTAGCAACAAAATTCTTTTGATGGCATGACATGATAGTGCCCCCTAGAGAACGGTGTGATCTCTTCAAATCAAGGCTCTACACTTTGACTTTGCAAGCAACTCAACTTATGATTTGATGTAAATAATATCCTAACAGAGATTGATCACAATCAAAAGATTATAAGAGAGCTCCCTAATGATCTAGCATAATTAGCCTGGTGACTGAGGTGACTTGATAACCTACAACGTTTATACTAGTTGTGTGAGGGATGGGGGGTAGATGGGACTTCAATTCATCATAATTTAGCCATGAATTAATTAGATTATATAATTTATTGAGACATTGACGAAATGACACTAAAGCTGAATTAATTAGCTTAAGATATCAAGCTCAACACATGGTATGCCTAGAGGACTTCTCACATCACTAGCATGAGAAAACCAACACAAGTATCATCGACATGTACTTCACCCAATTTGGCTGCGTATTGAGAGTGATGGCCCTTATCTTGCAAGTTGATTCACTGGTGGTTTCACATTGACACTTGTACATAGTCATTCTCTTATGTTATATTTCTCTTATGTTTTTTAGACCTCCTTATCCTTCTTCAGTATTGAAGAAGCAACTTGCAACCTTCATCTCAATTTTGTGCTCTCTAAGTTGTGTGAGTGTGTGGTTTTTTTTTTTCTTGGTTTGGGGGGGGGGGGGGGGGGGGGGGGGGGGGGGCATGCATGCAAGGGTTCAAGGGGGGTCAAGCTTTCTTCTTTTCTCTCTTAATCTCTGTGTATGTGTGCGCGTGCACGCGTGTGCATGTGCATGAATGCTTGCAAGAGCTCAAGCTCTCTCCTTATCTTTCTCTTTACACAATCCATGCCATAAAATAGGCTTGAAAACCAAGAGGTAAGAAAGTTGAAAGTCTGGTTGGTTCAACGATGTCATTGCTTACAACCATCTCATGTAGTCTGGCTCCCAAGCTCTCTCTCTCTCTCTCTCTCTCTCTCTCTCTCTCTCTCTCTCTCTCTCTCTCTCTCTCGTGTTTGACCTAAGTATGCAAGTTTGACGAGATTCACAAAGCATGTGCGAGCTGAGATTCGTATCAAAGGCAAGGTCGAGGTTTTTCCAATTTCCCTCCATGGTTGGAAAATTCCCGTGTTGATCTATGAGTACCTTATGGGCTGTAAATGAAGGATGGCAACATATACAATGAGTAGAGATGCACGCCTTAAATATGCAAAAGGTAGGTAAGTAGAGGTGGCATGACTTCGAGGATGTCTCCATCCAAGTAGGGACTAATTTGGGAATCCTCCATGAGCTAGAAAAGTGGGTGAGAGAGGGTAAATGACCCTTCAAGAAAACAAAAGGCTAGACACTTCAAGGGGTGCATACATGGACACATAACAAGAGCTAAAGAGTTCTCTTCTTTGGTATATTAGGATAGATGAGCAAATTGCGGACATGTTCACAAAGGCCTTGGGAATAGAAAAGTTGAGGTGTGTTTGAGGAATGGTTGGTATATGAGAGAAGACACTAAGCTTGAAGTGCAGTATTTTGAATATGGCTAAAACTCCAAAATAAGATATGACCTATTAGATACTCTCATAACTATTAAGGAGTCTATGTGGTGGGCTAGCAATCAGATATCAACCGCATGTTTGAGGTTGACTTTGATATTGCTAGATGTGGATGGCTATCTATGTTAAAGAAATAAATTTGTTTAAACATCAAAATATGTTGATTTTTTGTAACCAAAAAATTGTTTCGAAAATCATCTTGTATGTATTTAGTACAAGCATATGTTGTGTCTATGGCGTGTTGGACAATGTTGTAAGTTGCACCTTCCTTAGCATGCTCAAAAAGCATCATATATGAGTAGCATCCTTTCATGCCAAGTTTTTAAGACCAAGTTGGCTTGTATAAGCACGTGTGTGTTCAAAGGCTATGATTTAGCTTTCTAATGTGTACAAAACCAAAAGCCAGAACCAGAAACACAAATGCCCAGTACGTACTTGAGGTAGCAGAGTATAACTAATCAAATCCCAAGTTCCTCAACCTTACATACAAACAAAGAGTATTGACAAGAATACCAATAAATTTGAGACACCATCTTCCTCGTGAGTTCGTTAGTGACTTCGATTTGTGTTTTTATTGCTCCAGGCAACCATTGAAAGCAGCTGATTACACGGGCGGCGTCGGCGTCGGCGTCGGCGTCAGGCAAAACGTTAAGAGGTAGATGAAGTAAAACGCTGAGCTGAAAGTTAACGTTTGTGTAGGCAGGAAAGCGTAATGCTTCTTCACCAGGGGAAGGGGAAGGGGAAGGGGAAGGTTACCGCATACAATCGAGACCAATGTCGTGTCTCGGACCAAAGCATCAAGATTGCTTAGAATAACCCCAAGTGAAGTGGTATCGTCCCAAATCAATGACACCCACACTCACATATAAACAGAGCCCCTTTTGTAGGGCAAGGGCGCGGCGCACCAGCTTTCGACAGTTCACCCATCTCTCTCCATTTTCTGAGACACAGGAGGGCTCATGCTCTTGCCTACTGGACAAGACCACTCAAAAGTCAGCAAATAGTCCTCAGAGCTCACACCATGACAACACAATAGCACACGTCATACATACCTTCACCCTCACGAGCAAGAATTTCGTGCCACTCTTGAATAAGTGCACAATAGAAGCATAAAACATGTGTACATAGGTCCTCGCAACATCCACCCTACAAGTGCAGACCTGGTCAACAAAAGCCTCTCTCATATAATAAGCAACAGTCTGGCCGGATACCTCGATGTTGTAGCGCTTCCGTAGCTTTCTTCTGACACAGCACGTATAGCAGCAACAGCTTAGAACCAGTGAATATGTCATGAAGTCATTGCACGCATCCTCAGGAGCTGAGAAGGCAGAAGAAAAACCAGGTTGTCAAACAGAGAAGCACTTGGCTTCTGTACTTATGTTCCTTGACAATCTTCTTCTTATTTTCTTTGTCTCTCACTAGCTATTGTTACCATCCCACCCACCTATTTTAAGAACTTGTGGACAGCATTCAGACTTTTGAGACAGTTGTATTCAAACAAGATGTTAATCCAACTTCCATAGTGTGACACCAAATGCATTTCACTCTCAGTGACCTCATGAGTTGTGTGAGGGAGGAAACACGATCCCTTGTGGAGGTTTTGGTTTGTATAGGGGTTTTGGGTTTGAGTGTACAAATATAATGATAAACATGAAAGGTGCACGTGTCCATAAGGCTGGCAGCTCTCAAGAACTCCATATTCAGTCATGTTTTCACTTTAATCCACGGTACTATCAAGCACCAACTTACCGTCAGTCATTCTTCCACCTAGGCAGATTATTTGGAGCTCTTTCGTCTCTTTCTTGCAGTGGGGTGGTACTCTTCTGCTTTTACACTAAGCTAATCCATGAGATAAGACTCTTGTATCAAAACATACACTCTCCTCCCTGTACCTGCAAATACTTTGTATTTGCCCTTCAAAGTATTTGCCCTTTTACCTTCACCTTCTTTCCCCATTTTATTTTTAACAAAAATTCTGAGAAAAAGATCCTTATATTAGTTAATGAAACTGCCCAAAGGGCTACAACCACCTCTGCAAGAGAGGGCTACAACAATCATGATTGGGAGACTCTCCCAATGAAAAAACAGCATATGTACAATGAGGCTAAATCAAGAGATGGGAGGAGGGAAAAGCCACACAGGTGGACGGTAGTGCCATCTGAGCACACCTTGGACCATGGTGAAAAAAGGCCCAGGACGCCAGAGTCAAAGGAAAGCCTCTCTGCGCTCCCGCATGCGGTCGGAGCTGCCCTGGAGTCTCTCGAACTGTCCTCTAAGAGTACGGATTAGCTCTAGTCAAAGATCCCGAACAGTCTCTTCTGGTGGTACAGGGCGAGCCTCGAAGATGCGGAAGCAACGGGCCCGCCAGTGACCCAAAGTGTCAGGCGGTTGATGAGCTCCCAACACTCCTCTCTCTCACTGTAGCAGGCTGGAGTGTAGGTCGACCCCCCTGCATCACTATCATCCTGTTGGTGGAGGATAGCTCAAACTGAAGTACCGGGCCCATGAGAGTAGACCAAGCTGCTGCCCCTCAAAGTGAACTGCCGAGCTGTGGAAAGAGCTGGCATCAGCCGAAGAACACGAAGCCACACCTGCTGTGTCAAAGGACAGTCCCAAAGACAGTGACGTTGACTCTCTACAAGATGGTAACAAGCTGCACATGCGACCGAGAGACCACTATGTACAAGCCAGCTCCCAACTGCTGTAGCTTGGTGTGCAACCAGCCACTGGAACAAAGTGACTCGCTTCGGCTGTCTAGAGTCCCATAACCTCTCCCAGAAAGCTGTCAAGAACTCAGCTGTGAGACCCTCCTCTTGCCAATGAGGTGCTGTAGCAGGACGAGCCTCTCTCTGCGGTGCCAGTATGTGACGTCCCAGTCGAACAGTGTACTGAAAGAAAGGGGCACATGGATGGTCTGCTGAGGAGAAAGGGTCCTTGCAAAGCCACTCTCCAGGATCCCACTGTACTCGTGCCAGTGGAGAACTCTCCGAAGCCCACAATCTCCAGTGGCCAGTCTCAAGAGCTGTTGGGTCGGGATCTATGACACAAGTCCTCCCACAAATGCCCACCACTCAAATCCTTTGAAAACAACACTCTGCCACTTGTAGGGACTCTATTGCAACTCGATGTAAGCGTCCCTCACCATGTAGCTCGAAAAACAGGGAGGGTATAGTCTCTGAGCAAGCCCGAACTCAGATGAGAACCTCCAGTCGCGTGCGCTGCTGACTCGAGAGGTGTGAGCCACTCAGCTGGTACTGCCTCTGAGATGTCCTGACACATGCTCTGCACTCCTCTCATGCCCTGTAGGTAGCTGAATGCCTTGAAGCTCCTCTGATAAGCCTGAAAATTGTAGCCAGTCACCTAAAGTGCATGCTGGACCCTTTGCCATGGGACCCCAGGAAACATGAGGTCGACTACCAACCAAGTGGCTTCTCTGAGTGCTAACCATGGGGTTCCAAACAAGGGGCTGTCTCAGGCGCTCCTCCGTGCAAGTAGGCTGACGCTGTTCCAGGCCTCGCCGCAGTTGCTCCCAAGAACGCAGCAGACTCACAGCGAAGCGGTCCTCCAGTCTCCTGCTCAAGCCAACTCTACGCATCTCTGTGCAAATCCATCTAGTCGAGGGTCGCCAGGGGCCTCTAGCCTGAGGTACCCTAGCACTAAGCCGTTGAAGCAAGAACTCCTTCCAGGGCTCCTCTCCTGGAAGAAGTCCTCTGACGATAAACTTCCCAAGAAGGGCTCTGCTCTGCTGTGCAAGGTCTATGATCCCCAATCCTCCCTGAGAACAAGGAAGAATGATGACCTGCCATGCCACTTTGGCCCGGGTTATGTGAGTGTCACGCCCTGACCAAAGGAAGGTCATGATCAGCCTCTTAACCTGGCTGATACAAGAACTCGAAAAGATCCAACAAGGAGTGATGTATCACATAGTAGCCAACAACACCTGGTTGGCCACTACAACTCTGCCTGCCAAAGAAAGTCGTGCGGAGCTCCAATGTAACAACTTCCTCCTAATGGACAGGAGGAGGGGAGAAATCTGCTGCTCGGGAGACGAGTCCAAACCAACCTGACAGCCCAAGTACCGAACTGCAGTCCCTGGGAGAATCCACCTGAAACCCTCACCTGGTATCCAATCAAGCGTAGGAGCACTACCAACCGAGAAAGCCACTGTCTTTCTCCAGTTGATCAATGTGTCTCATGCACAACAAAAAGTCTCAAGAGCCTGCTCACACCTGTGAAGGTTGGCCTACTGGCCATCCAAGTACAAGGCTGAGTCGTCTGCAAACTTAGCGTCCAGTAGCTCATCTCCCCGAATAGGGAGCGCTAAGCCACATAAACCAACCTGCTGTGAAACCAAAAACCTGCTCATCGCCTCAGCATAGAACAGAAAGAGGAAGGGGACAAGAGGGCAACCTGTCTGACCGACCGTGTGAGCATGAAACGATCACCTCTACCTCCAGACAGAAGTACCTGACTGTGTGCCCGTCTGTACAGAGCTAACACCCCTCTGCTGAGAATCCCATCCTGCGTAGAGTGCCCTTCAAAAAGTCCCAGTCAACTCTGTCGTAGGCCTTTTCAAAACCGAGAAGAAGTATCACCAGATCCTCACCACGGAGCCGCGCGAGGGCAGAAGCCTCCCAAAAACTAAAGATGTTGTCAAGGATACTACGCTCCTTGACAAAACGTGTCTGTGTCCCATGTATATTGCTCTCTAGAGGTGGCTGAATCCTTAAACTCGAAGCCTTGGCAAGAATTTTGTAGGCTGAGTTGTCACAAAATGGTGACGTGGCAAACCCTAACACACATAGACACATTGCCAATATGGGACAGCAGAATCGGTGAGCAGGGCAGGCCCATGAAACGCGGAAATTCCGTACACCTGCTGATGTGGCAGCTCACCGTACAACTGCTAACGTGGCAGCCCGCGATTTGCGGCGTGATCTGCGGTGGAATTTGCGGCAGTTCTGGCAGCTTTTTGGGCGATGTTTTATTTCACTTAAGGCAGCAAGAGAGACAAGCTTTCTTCTTTATTAAAGCTTGAGAGAGAAAGAAAGAGTCTTTGCTTTATTTTTCCAAAGCTTTTGATTTCAGCTTTTGGGGGCTCTGCTTTTCGCATCCCATGTAATCTTTAAATAAGCGGGCTGCCCTCTCACAACTCAGAGCATCTGGACGCAGAGTCTGAGTGTGAGCACCTACCCGCACTCTTGTACTTTGAACTCAGATTAAATACAAAAAGAAATACCGAAAGGGGCGCCAGTCTTTGGGGCCAATAACTCTACGCACGGAACTCCGCCGGGCCAATGTCGAATCAATTGTGAACTGTGAACTATTTTGAAGTGGTTATTTGTGCTGTCGCGGTAGATTCTTGACTTGGAGTGTCCAAGTCTGTTGCACTGGTATCAGAGCACGGCCAATTTCTCTTCTACAGGAAATCCGATCCCAAATTTATTTTCCACGGCACCTATGGCTTCAGGCGAAGATCAGTCGACTCCCTCTGCATCCAGAGATGCGGGAAGGGATCACAACGAAGATTCCGTCAAGGAGTATGGCCCGCCTCGACCTACTCAAGCGGAGCGTCGAGAGATGGAGCGTCAACGATTGATCGGCGACGCAACAAAGATGATGCTTAATTTTGCCAAGGACCCGAAAATGGCAAAATATATGAGCAAGACCTCTTTGGAGGAGGTGCACACACAGTGATAGAAAAGTAAGAACCACCCCGAAAACCCACTCTCAAGAAACCTCCTACTCCCAAGAAGTATACAGAGAAGGAATTAGAAGAGGTGGTTGATGCACGAATTGCTCAGCTTTTTGACGCGCAAAACAAAGCTGAAAAGCACGGCAAAAAGAAAAAGAAAGGCATTGACTTCCCGGGCTATTTGGGTTGTCAGTCGACATTTGAAAAGGCAAAGAAATAGAAGAAGCGTGTTCGATTTGAAGGAGTACCCAGTTCTTCTTCTTCTTCTTCTTCTTCTTCTTCTTCTTCTTCTTCTGACAGTTCTTCTAGCTCATCTGACTCGAGCGAAGAAGACCGAAAAGACAAAAAGCTAAGCAAGAAGCAACACTTCGGAAAGAGCAAGAAAAAGACAAAAAAGTCTAAATCTCGCCCCGTGAGTGACAGTTCTACAGAGGACTCGTCTATAGACAGTTCAGACTCTGACGATAGCAACTTTTATGCAAAGAAGAAGAATTTTTATAAAGCCAACCAGTATGACTTTCTGGAAGACAAAAGCAAGAAAGTCCGAGAGTTTAAGGAAGGTGGACAGTCAATTAAATTTGACACGTTTTCTCGATATAGAGATGCTTCGAAGGCTTTGTCTTTTGTTCAGCAGTTTGACATCGCTTTCGTGGGAGGGCGTTACTTAGAGCACTCTAAGATTCGGAGAGCTGCCTCTTACTATAAGGGAAATGCTCGAGCTTGGTGGTCCACGCTTCTATTAAGCAAGACTGCACTAGGTAAATGGCTGAAATTCAAGAGGCTTTTTATTTCTTCTTGGTTGACTCGAGAGTATGAACGCGATATACGAACTGCTTGGAACCATCTTCGGATGACCAAGAAGGATACAATGGACGCATATTGCGAGAGATTCTGGAGCTCTTTTCTACCCGCCTCTTCATTTAAGAAGATCTCGTTCAAGGAACAGATTGAGCAGTTTATCTTGGGTCTACCTACAGAGATCCGAGATCACTGCTTGGAACAGAAGTCAGCTTCCATTCAGGAGTTGATGAGTCATGCGAAACGGGGTTTTGCCATCTAATCGGGCAGTCTGACCTACCCACCGATGAGATCATGACACAAAGAGCCGAACAGACTTCGACAAGTGAAAGTAGAAAAAGAAAGAGCAACCTAGAAAAGAAACATGCACGACCCAAGCTTACTCCTCAGGAGAGAGCTCGCTTCATCAGGGAAGGGAAGTGCTTTGGATGCGAGGAAATTGGACATATCTCCGCGAAGTGCCCTAAAAAGGCACAGAAAGAACAGAATGAACAGGATGAAGAAAGGCCAGAAAGTTCTAAAGCAGCTGAGGGACGTGGCAGAAAAGGCAGAAAAAAAGCAGAAATGGAACCACATTGCGTGGGGCCTGAACCGAATCAAATGAATGAAAGTACAAACTTTGTCGGGCAAAGGGAAAGATCAAGAAGCTATTTTGAAGGAGCCAAGGCCAACTTCTTTAGAATTGGCGGTTCGATTTGGAATTACGCCCGATAGGCTGAGGCCACAAGCGGATTTAGTTCGAGTGGCACCCGGACGGGATGTTGCCATTACACCGAGCATTTGCAAACTTTGTTTGCAATGACAGGGGTGTTTAGGGCAGGAGGAGTTTTACATAATTGCCTTGGAAGGTTGTAACGTTTTACTCGAAATCCCTTGGTACCACAAGAACAACGCCATGGTTGACTACCGGGCCGAGAAAATGACTTTGACAAATGAAGGGCTCAGAGATTGTACTTGATGAACTTTAGTTTCTTTACTCATTTTTTCTTTGGGAGAGAACTGAACGATGGATGAAGGTCGATTATGTTTTGACCTGAACAAAAGAACGCCAAGATTTTCTCCACACTCATGTCGATTGCTTTTCAAAGGGCCTGCCAGGCGAGTTACCACCTGCTCGTCTTGAAGATCATACCATTGATCTAATACCTTGAAGCACACCACTGAACCGGCCACCTTACCGTGTGAGCCGAGCACAGAACGAAGAGATTATGAACCAAGTGAAAGACCTCTTGGAAAAGGGTCTTGTCCAGCCTAGTACTTCACCGTATTTCTCTCCAGTGTTGCTGGTTTTGAAGAAAGACAGATCTTGGAGAATGTGCATCAATTATAGAGCTCTCAACAAAATCACCATCAAGACCAGATTTCCGATTCCTAGGATCGATGATATACTCGACAGATTACAGGGATCCTCGTGCTTTAGCAGGATTGATTTGAAGAGTGGATATCAACAAATCCGAATCGCACCGGGAGACATCTACAAGACAGCCTTTCGGACGACTTTTGGGTTATTTGAGTTTTTGGCGTTGCCTTTTGGGTTAACCAATGCTCCAGCGACATTTAACCGGATGATGGACAGGATTTTTTGAGAGTATAGGCTATTTGTTGGCACTTTCTTTGACGATATCATTGTTTTCTCCAAGAATGAGGTAGAACATAGAGATCATCTACTTCAAGTCTTTCAGGCATTACAAGATCACAAGTTAGTGATTAATGCAAAGAAAAGTGAATTTTTCCTACCAGAGATGCACTTTTTGGGACACATTGTGTCAGTAGCAAGAGTGCAAATGGATCCGGCCAAGGTAGAGACTATCCATGATTGGCCCGATTTGAAGAATGTCCATGAAGTTAGAAGCTTCTTGGGATTGTGTTCATACTACAGGCGGTTCATTCGAAAGTTTGCACAGGTTGCTTCCCCTTTGCATATCTGGACACAGAAAGGAGTCCCTTTCTTGTGGGGACCCACAGAGGCGACTACCTTTCAAACTTTGAAAAAGAAATTGACTACGGGACCAGTTTTGACTTTGCCGGACTTGCAAAAGTCATTTGAAGTATATTGTGATGCTTGTGGTCGTAGTCTGGGTGCCGTCTTAATGCAAGAAGGCCATGTCATTGCTTACGAGAGCCGATTGTTCTCAAGGCCAGAATTGGCAGCATAGATTTACGAGAAAGAGCTTTTGGCAGTTATCCATGCTCTTACTCAGTGGCGGCACTACCTACTTGGAGCGGATTTTACCGTCTTTACAGACCATCACAGTTTACGCTACTTCTTGTCATAGAAGCAGCTGTCGGAAAAGTAGATGCGTTGGGCGAACATCTTGTCACAGTTTCACTTCCAAATTGTCCATGTTCAGGGACAGAAGAATTTGGTGGCAGATGCTTTGTCTCGGAAGCCGTTGGTTCTGGCTATTTCCGCGATACATCATAAGAACTTCGACGATATGGTCGATCAGTACGCCACAGAACAGATTTTGCAGAAGTATCCACACCAAGTGTTACGGGGCTGCCCGGGTCACTCAAGATGAACACCTTCACCTAGAGGCCAAGGGCCCGCAACTTGGAGCTCGCGGGCTGGGAGGCTCGCGTCCACTGACTTGAGTCCCTTTGGCGGCTCTTTGATGGGCTCGTCCAGAAAACGGCCCAAGATCACGTCTTGCTTGACACGCGCGGGAGCCTTCGTGGCACCGCGCGGGCTTGAAGTTGAGTTGAGTGCGGAAGCGTCTTTAGGATCAATGTTGAGCGAACGAGGCTATTCGGGCCAAGAGCGCATTTCTGAGAGGTCCCCCTGGAATTCTCTCAGGCCACTTTGGGCTAACTTGGAAAATTGCCGAAAAGTCCCCGGACCGCCTCGGGTCGGGGTGGGCTGAAATTGAATACAGAAAGGGGAGATAGTAGCTGACTATTCCATTCGGGATGGCTACTTGATGAAGAAAACCATGTTGTGCGTTACACAGCCGTTGAGGGAAAAGGTTCTAACCGAATGCCACTGTCCGTCTTTTTCGGGTCACCGCAGCATTGCTACCACCTTGAAAGGGGTAGAGAGATACTTCTTTTGACCAAGACTCAAGAAGGATGTGGACGAGTTTGTGCACAGTTGCTTGGTATGCCAGAATGTCAAGTTTGACAGGCATAAAGCACAGGGATTGTTACAGCTTTTACACATACCCACCCGCCCCTGGGAAAGTATTGCAATGGTTTTATCTCCCGAGAACACAGTGTGGGCATGACTGTTTATTGCCCAAGTCTTTAGATTACATGGCATGCCTGAGATGATTGTCTTCGACACGGACCCCAGGTTCACGAGTTTGTTTCGGACGGCTATTTGGGAGAACATAAGCACGTGGTTGCAGTTCTTGTCATCGTTCCACCCGCAGACTGACGGGCAATCAGTGATTGCTAATTCAGTGGTATTGGATTTGTTGAAGTCTTCTTTGATTGGATCAGAAGACTATTTGGGAAAGGTTTTTACCTTTGGTGGAATATACCTACAGAAACACAATTAACTCTTTGATAAGGAAGGTGCCATTTAAGATTCTTGAATTTGCTACGAAGGTTTCACCCTTCCTTAGCACAAAAGATAAGATTTTTCTTTGAAGCCGACCAGTTCACGAGGGACTTGGTCTGGAAGACTTTGCACAAATTTTAGGAAAGACAAAAAAAGGCAGCAGATCGCCATTGTCGCGATTTAAAATTGAAGGAGAAGAATTGGGTGCTCTTACACTATGGGGAAGGCACGCCCAAGAAAGAAAAAAAAAGGGGAAAGAGGCGGCTTCTTTGTAAGCTTAGCATGACATAGTGTGGACCTTTCCAGGTTTTCCGAAAAGATAAATGATACCTCCTTTGGACTGAAGCTGCCAGAAACTTGGAGGATTCACAATGTTTTTCATGTGAGTCTCTTGAAGGCGATGTGCCTAATGATGAACAACACAAAATGGACGAAAACAAGTAGATACTCGTTCCAGAACAGACATTGACACTGAAAGAAAGTAAGAAGGTAAAGCGACTTGACAGTTCTTGGTTAAATTCAAGACCTACTTCGCATTGGATGCGAAGCGAATGGAGGAGGAAGACCTAGCAGATATTCCTAAGAATGTGAATCTTTACCTTGAATTTTTTTTTGGTTTAGCATAGTCTATTCCAAATGGAACCCAGAATTCAGCTTGGCCGGAGATCTAGTGCAGTGGGTTTGCACAAGAGGGGAATTACTCCGCTCCTTTGTCAACAGATGCCTTGATTTTTAGAATACTAGAGTCACTAATGTCTCTTTGAGCTTCAGGGATATTGAGAGCTGACAATATTCTGATGTATGACTTTATGAAATGGAATTCGTGAATATGAAACTGATTTGTTCTTGACTTGTTTTTAAGTGCAGGAATTGATCGACGAAATGACTGCAGCATTTTGGTCTAAATGATCTCGAATAGACATGGTTGCAATAAGGGTTAGTCAATCGGGCATCTATGAGGTTCCGACTAGATCTAGATGCGACTGCTAGCTACATTGCAGATAAATCATGGTCTAAGAGCCGAATGAATGTTTGAATGTCATGTGATGTCCTGTGATGTCTAGTGATGTCGTTTGATGTGACTGTCGATTGGTACATGTGCTAGATGTGTGTTCCTAGTGCATAGGTACTAACAGTCAGTGTCTGCTAAGACAGTCTATGGCTTCTGTCTGTTTTGCAAGCGTAATCGAGGGCGATTACAATGCTTTCAAGAGGGGGGTATGTCACAAAATGGTGACGTGGCAAACCCTAACACATAGACACATTGCCAATATGGGGAAGCAAAATCGGTGAGCAAGGCAAACCCGTGAAACACGAAAATTTCGTACACCTGCTGACGTGGCAGCCCGCGATTTGCGGCGTGATCTACGGTGGAATTTGCAGCAATTCTGGCAGCTTTTTGGGCGATGCTTTATTTCACTTAAGGCAGCAAGAGAGACAAGCTTTCTGCTTTATTAAAGCTTGAGAGAGAAAGAAAGAGTCTTTGCTTTATTTTTCCAAAGCTTTTGATTTCAGCTTTTGGGGGCTTTGCTTTTCGCATCCCATGTAATCTTTAAATAAGTGGGCTGGCCTCTCACAACTCAGAGCATCTGGACGCAGAGTCTGAGTAAGAGCGCATGCCCGCACTCTTGTACTTTGAGCTCAAATTAAATACAAAAAGAAATACCGAAAGGGGCGCCAATCTTTGGGGCCAATAACTCTACGCACGGAACTCCGCCGGGCCAGCGTCGAATCAATTGTGAACTGTGAACTGTTTTGAAGTGGTTATTTGTGTTGTCGCGGTAGATTCTTGACTTGGAGTGTCCAAGTCTATTACATGAGTTGAGGATGATGATGGGGCGCCACAGACGAATCTCATCCAAGGAGCCACCCTCCCTGGGAATGAGGTAAATCAAGCCACCCTCTGTGCTGACGAGCTCCTGGCGAGTCTGCTGTAACTGCTCTTCCAACCAAGGAGTATCTGAATGCTGCTCTTGCATCCTCTACAAGGAAGCAACGCCCCGACGCAGACGCTGCTCCTCTCTCGCTGCAGCCAGGCGAGCCGAAGACTCCTGAAGAAAGAATCAACTAAGCTAAGCAAGTCATGAGGCCACTCTATCAGCAGGAGAATCCTGCATATCTAAGCTCTCTATCCAGAGAGCTTCCACTCGCTCTCTGAGCGCAGAGTCCAGCAAGAGCCTCTCAGGGATGCATAGCATCGTGCTCCCCCTCCTCTGCCTATCAATCACTGTGAGGATCACTGGTGCATGGTTCGAAAAGGAAGTCCTTGCCAGAATGCCAATTGTCCCACCCAAGTCACAAAAGTGGTCACTAGTGTAGAAGTAATCTATACAAGATAGATTCACTCCTCCCACTCTGCGGTCCCGAACGAGAAGGCCAGGCTGTCTGAGGGCCTCACAAAGCTAGAATGCTGCGACACATCTGAAACCCGCAGAGTCATACAAAACCTCTCCCAAGCTGCCACCTCAACTCCATGCACAACAGTTTGGCTACCACCGATCCTGTCAGAGGGGTCCTCCAACATGTTGAAGTCAGTTACTATCACCCCCTATGCACCATTGCTCTGCCTGCGGCAGAGACTCAACAATCGGAGACCAAAACTCTGCACGTGCACTCGCCAAATTGGGCGCATAGATGTTCAGGAAGCCCATGAGACAACCCTGAACCTACATAGTGATCCACTGAGCCCTGCCTGGCACAATAATCCCTCTGCCCACAATGTCCTGCCTTCAAAGAATCCGCAATAGTCATACATACCTCGCCTTGCATGCCTCCACGTCCAAATGCAACTGACCAAAAAGTCTCATATCGTCCATGCAACAGCTCGCCACAACGTCAAATGCGGCTCTCACACAGATGATGCTCTTGTAGCATGAGAAGGTCAATCTCTCCTCCCACAAGGCATCGCTGAAGCTCCTGACGCAGTCAGCCCCTCTGACGCTGAAACTGGGGCCCACCTAATCCCTGTACGTTCCATGAGACAATCCTCATGGGGAGCGAGAGAGAACTGATGCTGCCGCAGCAGCTAACCGTGCTATCTTCGAGGCAAACTTGGATGGGAAGTAATCCGTATCCGAGCGTCCTCGAGATAGGCGTGACTGTAAAGAGTGTCTAGCCCAAGCCCAAGTAGACCGAGCCGTGCGTAGAGCAACCTCCTCTGTCCAGGATTCCTCATGTATGTGTACATAGCATGGCGGGCTCTACGTGTCAGCAAAGAAGTAAACCACAATGTGTCTACATCCTGCTGCTTCTGGAGGTGTCACAGAAAACTTAGCCAATGGCCAAAGAGTCTGAAGCAATTTTGTAACCCCTAGGTCTCCCATGTGATGAGAGAACTCTAGGGCCTGTGTCTGCAGCCACTCCAACACTGAGTCTATAGTCCCCACTCAGCCTAGTCTCTGCCGCATAGGGGAAAAGAGAAGAAGCCAACCACCGAGTCCAAGGCCTCTATCCCCCCTAGCTGCAAGGAGCAGTACATGAACTCTGAAGCAGGCTACCTCTAGGTCTGGTGAGGAGTCGTTGAGAAACCGTGTAAAGTCGTAGGCAAAGAAATCCCAACGACGATGAATGTCGAAGCTCGTCAGACCACGAGGAACTGCTGCAAAGGGAGACATCTGCACCAGAAGAGGGGGTCGCAAGAAAGACTGTCCCTCTCTCGCCAAGCGACTCATGGCAAAGGCGCTGCCAAGAGATCTCCTAGCAGCCGAGGATGGGGAGGAGGGGCTGTCGAGGGTGAGACTGAGGTGGAGGCTGGAGCAGGGACCTCGTCCTGCTGAAGAGGGTCGAATCCGTTCCCCGTGGGAACCCACTGCTGCTCGGCAGGAGCCTGAGGACCACTCCGAGTGCCAAGCTGGCGCGGTGGCCTCTACCAACGTCGACCACGAATGCCAGCCCTCCTCCGCTTGAGCCCCAGGCTCGGAGGGTGGCTCTGCCTGCGTACTCTGTGACTCTGCGTGTTGCTACTGGCCAGCCCTTGAGGGCTGGGGCTGGGCCTGTGGTGTAGGTCGGGGCCTCCTTCGTGGACAAGCCTTCGCAAGATGGCCCATCTATCGACAAATGAAACACTGATTCGGGAGGCCCGAATACTCCACGCTTTGTCGGAACCAACCTCCACTCACCCGAGAAAGTAGGATGACCTTTCGGAGAGTGTGGGTGTCCCTAACCAGAACACATACTAAGGGAATGCCAGCCGCCTTGGCAGCTACTGAGGCTGCCGTACAAGGTGTCTTCAGGACAGTCCCAATCTCTGAGCCTATCCTGGACAAAAGTGGTAGGTACTCCCTCCTCAAACCAGGAAAGCATACGGAGATGGGAAGGTTTGCCTCCTCTACCAGAACATCTGAAGCTGGGTCAAAACCATGTCTCCACCGTCGAAAGTGGGCTCGAACTGCTCGGATGGTCAAGGGACTCATCGCGACGACCTTGGACGCCATCTCGGAGGTCTCAAACTCTATTTGATAGTAGCCGCGTCTGAGGAACTGAACATCCAAGATCTTGCCCACCTCTGCGAGAAGGCGGGCCTGGAGAAGATCACGCAGCTCTCCTCTGCTGGGTCTGGTGCCGAGAATCTTGCAGATGACGGAGGTCGCCCGGAGGCGCTCCACCTCTGCTGCGAGGCTCGCTTGCTCTGTCGATGAAAGACCAAGTCGGATGGTGGGCTCTGCAGGGTCGGGCGAGGAGGCTTCTGAGGAGTCCCTCTGGGGCAGAGCATGAGCCTCCATCTGTGTTTGCTGCTGTGTTGGAAAGGGGGGGCGTGAAGACAAACACCTATGAGACCCGACCGCGAGTAGAGTCCCAGCGAGAACTCCACTGCAAGGCTGAACAAAGCGAGGCCTTGGGGGGGGGGGGGGACTAAAGGTGCACAAAGGGGAGGTGGGCAGTAAAGGAGGGCTGCGGCAAGCCGGCTGCGAGGAGGCGGCCTGGCGCGAGTGGGCAAAGGGCGGCGGGGGGGGGGGGGGGGTGATGGCGAGGGGGGCAGCGCACAGCAGCAACGAGCACGTTCTCTATGTAGAAAGATTTTTAGATCATCATATACCAAGTTGCCTCCCCATTAGAATTTTATTAACGCCATTGATCCCTTAAGTTAGCATGAGAAACATGCCATGGGGACATAGCTCCTGCCAAGGAGCAAGATGAATTTCCCATTGAAGAAACATGGAGAAAATAACGATACATCTTCCAGCGCCCTGAACAAACCACTCTTCTGCTACAACATTGCCTTCTCAATAATGTGACTTTTCCCAATGTCAGACAAGGGGTGTTATGTCCCTTACTCTGATGCATCAAGATCCAAAAGAAAAACACGAAGGCCTTTAAAAGTATATTTACATAAAGTATACCCAAGAGACCATCTTCACACAATTCTCTCCAGCAACAACACACCTAACAAGCTTTATGTTAGAAGGGAATGGATGGACTCCAACTAAGAAGCGACAGCGGCAGACACACTTTATGTTAGAAAGGAATGGACAAAGAACTTCAAGTAAGAAGCGACATCGTCCATCACACTTGACAAGAAATAAATGCCAGACAAAAATCACCACCTAAATCCGTATTCCCCCTACCCAGATGTCTTTTATCATTCTCTCCCCATCACCTTCAGTGTAACGTGCAACGGATGTATTGAGGGTGAATGCTCAAAATGAGTGCTCGATGCGCACTCAAGGTTCTTTTTACTTCATGAGAGATGTGCAAAGACTAGAGAGTAAGGAGTGAATGATATCGTGTGAAGGTTCTGTGAGTGATATTTATCAATATCACTCACAGAACCTTCACACGATATCATTCACTCCTTACTCTCTAGTCTTTGCACGTCTCTCTCTCTCTCTCTCTCTCTCTCTCTCTCTCTCTCTCTCTCTCTCTCGCTAGAGAGGTATTTGCTTTAGATTGCACAAATGCTGATAAAATGGTCCTAGATGCAGAGATGCTAATGGGATCTTGCTACTGATGCTTGGATCTCAAAGGCTAAGGACTGCGGTGCTTGTTTCTTTGGGCCAGGCCAAAAGCAATGCAAAATAATATGCTCCGGCTCCATGTCTTCAACTTTGTCTACAATCTTGGGTTCATCCTCTTCAAGAATCTCCTCTTGGAGATCTCCCTGAAACAACTTCAACCCCAACTTCGTAGGCACATCGTTTACTTTTTGGATGACTGGCATTCTTAAAGACTGTGGATGGAATGCTGATGAAAAATGTGACGGTAGTACCAAACCTTCCAACAAGTTCATTGCCAAAAATGTGATCTAAACTCCAATTTTCCACCTAAAATTATCAACTCTAGAAAATCATAAAGGCAATACCAATGCTCGATGGAAAATCATGCTAATGCTTTTGCTATGACTGTGTCTTGCAAATGCAAAATTTATTGACACGACTACAATGGTGAAACAGTGTGTATTCCTTGAATGCCATCTTTTTATTTTTCCTAAAGTGATCTTCATGCTTCTATGCTCATCCGTGAGTCAATCATGTGCATCGTGCAATATGGCTTCCCTATGAGAAGGTAACACACAAAGACGGTGACGAAAATACAAGAGATCGTCACAAATGAGAGATTCGAAAAATGCCTACTAACTTTTTATGCGAACAAAAGATACTTCCTGAATAGGTACTGTGGACCTCGACTCAAGCGCCAAGATTTGTCCTGCTTGATTGATCGTATCTACAATTGGGTTAGCTTTACTAGGAACATTATCAATCAAACCACCAAATTGCTCACAAGACTAGAACCATTGAGCTTAACGGTCACTCCAAGGTGTACTTGATACAGACTGGAGCCACTTGAGGGCTTGTTGATCCTTAGGAAAAATTAAATCTCGATCATGCAAAAAATGTTTCTCATATTTAGGAGAATGAATGACACAGAGAGTCTCCTTATAATGCAATGATTGATTCTTTTTTGAACTAAGGGACTGTGTATTGAGAGATTTTTATCCTCTTTCAAAACATGAGAGAGAGAGAGATTAATAACAAAGAAGGCATACTGTGAATGACCATGGGAGAGGCACTCTTCACAAAACGTGCGCTCTTCACAAAAGAATTGCTAATCACATCATGCATACGGCCAGGATCAAATAAGATCACAATGCCCCGACTATTTACATGACCATAACACTTCATGAGAGACTCATCTAGATGATCATTAGAAACTTGGGACACATTAATTTTCTCATTTATGACACTAACAAAAGAT
Source organism: Adiantum capillus-veneris (assembly GCF_014529385.1). Taxonomy (NCBI): domain Eukaryota; kingdom Viridiplantae; phylum Streptophyta; class Polypodiopsida; order Polypodiales; family Pteridaceae; genus Adiantum; species Adiantum capillus-veneris. Next base: position 17,197,234 of record NC_140948.1, on the reverse strand, counting down.
GTGGTTTCTCTAGGTTCTTTTGTGGGTTCTTTCTTGGGACAATCTCTTTTCATGTGACCTTTAGTGTGACACTTGAAACATCTTCCTTCTTTTCCATACGCGGTTCTTTCTCCTCTTTCTATTCCTCGAGCAGATTGTTCATCAGGTGTCAACTTAGGGGTTTCCTAAGTTTTAGCCTTTCCTTGATTGTCACTGTTAGGTGAAGAATTCTGTGCTCTAGGTGTAGTGGAAGATTGAGAAGGAGAGGTAATGTGATTCTTCTGATTGTTCTTACCATTCTGCTAATTCTGTTGGTTTTGAGAGGTAGTAAGTAGACTTGTTCTCCTTCGGCTTACCTTTGTTGTGCTTCATTTCCTCCGCGATAGCAATTCTGGGAGCATTATTGTAGTCCTTTGGTTCAAAGACTTGCATATCGTGATATACTCGTTCCAACCATAGAGGAAAGCCTCTATGTGATCCTCATTCATTTTACGCAATTGAACACCGATTTGCAAAATACGGTTTAAAAAAAGACATAACAAGAGTTCCATTTTGTTTGATGCCTCTCCAATCCTCTTTCAACCGATCAAGGTACTACAGTGGCATACAACGAGTCTTGAGCTTGTCTTGGAAGTCGGCCCAACTGTAAGACAGTAGTGCATCATCCATGGCATGCTCATGGTGCTCAGCCAACTATGCCTTTTGCCAAGCTTGATACCAATTAATGGCATCACTCGACATGGCAGCAGTAAAACTTTACTCTTCCTATTTTTCTTGTTAGTAGCAAAATAAGCGTTAAATTGATGCAAGCAAGAATAAATCACAGATGCATCCATCCTACCATCATACTTACTGAAAGTCAACTTTTCAATGACTGGATTGTTGGAGTCGTCGTCTCTACCTTGGCTACGTGATGACTCGTCAGCCTCCTTGAGTGGGTCGGTCTTGGAGGATAGCACTTGCAGAACCACGTCTTGAATGCGTTTGTCTTGCAACGCCTCACACTCTAGCTCCATAGCTGCCCTCTTTTCTTCAACTGCAAAAAAAAATTGTGGTTCCTTTCTGGCTTAGTGGCCCTTAAGTCAGAGCGATAGACTAAGGGTGGGAGTGGCTAGTAATTTGAGGCAAGGACACGGAGATTCATTGACAAAATAATCAGCGAGAGGTTCTTTGGATTCTTTTCTTGAGTGATGATATCGAATACTGTGAAAGAACTCTGAAACCAATGTAATGTGTAGCGGAAGTAATTGATGGTGAATCCTCAGGATGAGTGCTCAGTGCGTACTCAAGGTTTCTTTAACTTCATGAGAGATGTGCAAAGACTAGAGGGAAAGCAGAGAATGATATTCTGAATGAAGGTTCTGTGAGTGATAGAGAGAGAGAAGACTTAACACCAGATGGGGTCCCAAACCCCCCTCCAAGGGCCTCCCTCTCTATCGCTAGAGAGGTATTTGCTTTAGATTGCACAAATGTTGATACAATGGTCCTAGATGCAGAGATGCTCATGGAATCTTGCTACTGAAGAGGCTAAGGGCTGATAATGCAAATCGCTAGAGCTGATCTATCTTGAAACTGCGATATGACGATGCTATGGGTTGATCTACTGTCGCCAATTTCGGCAATGGACAGGAAACTGAACAACGCTGTCTGATTTGCTGTCTTGGGCTGAAAACTGAAAACGCTGGTACGGCAAGATCTGCAACGTTATAAAACTTAAAACGCTAGTGTTGATGGCCTGATCTAGTGCAAAAACGCTAGAGATGTTGAGGTACTACGGATACTTGGTTTTGATACTGAGGGTACTTACTTATGCTTGCTAGAGGGTACTGACTTATGCTTAAGAAGTTACTTATTTATGGGATTAAAGCTGGGTCAGGCAATGTCAATAAAAATCTCATGATTTCTAAAAATGCCACTTAGTAATGAGTTAATAAACTCACTATAAAAGGTACTTCACATGTGGGTACTAATGCAAACTGTATGGGAACACTCTCCAATGCCTACACGTAGCAGACACTGGCTATGCTCTGATACCACTCTAACAAACTTGGACATCCCAAGTCTAGATTCTGTCGCGACACAACAGAGATTCCTTAAAACAATTCACAAATTACAAGAGAAAGTCGACACGGCCCGGTGTAGTTCCGTGCCAAGAGAGATTGGTCCCAAAGACTGATGCCCCTTTCGGTATTTCTTTTATATTATTCCGTGAGCAAAGTACAACTTCCCGCCTGTGCTCGCTCTCAAACTCTGCGTCCAAATGCTTTGAGAAGTGAGCCCCCTTGGGTCACTTTTAAAGATTACAAGGGTTGCTAAAAGCAAGCCCCAAAAACATTAAAACTCAAAAGCAATGCTTCCAAAAGTAACTTGGCCAAAATCTGCCAACAAAAAGCAGAAGCGCTAATTGCGAAAATCCGTAAGCAAGGCGACGTCAGCAGCCAGCGTAAAACGCTGAAGTCCGTACACTCTACCACGTAGCACTATCAACGCAGAACCCGAAAATACGTACTGTCTGCCATGTGGCACTCTGCCACGTCATCATGTCCATTCTGCTCTATCCATACAGCAGGGGCTGCCATGTCATCAGTTTGTGACATACCCCCCTCTTGAAAGAATTGTAATTGCCCTCGATTACGCCTGCAAAACAAACAAAGGCCATAAAGTGTCTCAGTAGTAAGTACCGACGCACTAGACACGACACATCTAGCACTTGTACAAAGACGATAGTCGCATCACAGGACATCACCCGACATCACAGGACATCACATGACAAATCACAGAAAAATTCATTCTAAATCTCAGACCATGACTGCCAGCAACGTGTTTAGTAACCGTATCTAGATCCATCCCAGACCTCATTGATGCCGGATTAACTAATCCTTATTGCGATCATGTCTATAGAGATTTATGAGACCGAAATGATGCAGTCATTTCGCCTTTTAGTTCCTGCACTCAAACAAGTCAAATGAGAGAGTACAAATCAATCATATTCAATTTCGGGAATTTTGTTTCATAAAGTCATACAACAGAATACAGTCCACCCATCAGTATTGTTGAAACCCAAAGGGGACATCAATGACCTTATTCAATCGAGGTAATCTGTTGACAAAGGAGGGGAGTGACTCCCCTCTTGTGCAAACCCGCTGCACCAAATTCAACCTTGCTGAGTTCGGGGTTCTATCGGAGTAGACTATACTAAACCGAATGCTTCAAGGTAAAGTTCCAAAATCTGAGGAGTATCTGCTAGGTCCTCCTCCTCCATCCACTTCGCATCTAATGTTGGATAGTTCTTGAATTTAACCAAGAACCGCCGAATCACTTTACCTTTCATCTTTCTTTCCTTGTGTACCAAAATCTGTTCAAGAATGAGTATCTCTTTGCTCTCTTCCACTTCGGGTTGCTCATCAAGCTCCTCATCAACTGGCACCTCACCTTTAAAAGGTTTTAAGAGACTCACATGGAATGCATTGTAAATTTCCAAGTATCGGGCAGCTTGAGTTGAAAGGACACATCATTTATCTTTTCTTCAATCTAAAAAGGGCCATAATACCTCATGCTAAGCTTTGGAAAAAGCCGCTCCTTTGCCTTTCGTTTCCTTAGGCGTGCCTTCTCAAAACGTAAGAGCACCCAATCGTCTTCCTTTAATTTCAAATCTCGTCGATGTCGATCTGCTGCCTTCTAGTGGAACGATGACGAGAACTGCAACCGCGTGCCAATGTTCCCCCAAATAGCCTCCAAAACAAACTCGTGAATCAAGGATCTCTGTCGAAGACTATTGTCTCAGGCATGCCATGTAATCGAAATATCTGTGCAATAAACAATCTCCCTAAATGGTCCAGCTTGATTATTTTCTTCACTGTAGTGAAGTGAGCTTGCTTGCTAAATCTATCAATGACAGTCCAAATGCCATCGTGCCTACTCTATGTCTTCGGGAGATCAAAGATGAAATCCATTGCAATACTTTCCAAGGGGTGGGTGGGAATGGGTAAAGGTTGTAGTAATCCCTTTGCCTTATGCCTGTCAAAACTTGACTTTCTGGCATACTATCTGTGAACAAAGTCGTCCACATCCTTCTTGAGTTTTCATCCCTGCTCTTCGAGCTACAGGGTGAGGGACGCCTACAGCGAGTTGCAGTAGAGGCCCCACAGGTGGCAGAGTGCTGTTTTCAGAGGATCCGAGTGGTGGGCATCTGTGGGGGGACTTGTGTCATCGATCTTGACCCAGCAGCTCTCAAGACTGGACACTGGAGACTGTGGGCTTGGGAGTGCTGTCCACTGGCATGAGTACAATGGGATCCTGGAGAGTGGCTTTGGAGGGACCCTTTCTCTTCCGCAGACCACCCAGGTGTCCCATTTTTTCAGTACACTGTTCGACTGGGACGTCACATACTAGCAACACAGAGGGAGGCCCACCCCGCTGCAGCACCTCATTGGCAGGAGGAGGGTCTCACAGCTGAGTTCTTGGCAGCCTTCTGAGAGAGGTTGTGGGACTCCAGATAGCCGAGGCGAGTCACCTTGTTTCACTGGCTGGTCGCACACAGAGCTACAGCAGTTGGGAGTTGGCTAGTGCATAGTGGTCTCTCGGCCACATGTGCAGCTTGTGACCATCTTGTGGAGAGTCAGCGTCACTCTCTTTGGGACTGTCCTTTGGCACAGCAGGTGTGGCTTCGAATTCTTCAGCTGATGCCTACTCTTTCCACGGCTCGACAGTACACTTAGGGAGCAACGGCTTGGTCCACCCTCACGGGCCCGGCACTTCAGTTTGAGCTATCTTCCACCAGCAGGATGATAGTGATGCAGGAGGGGCGACCTACACTCCAGCCTGCCACAGAGCTTACTCCACAGGCGTGGTGCAGTGAGAGAGAGGAGTGTTGGGAGCTCATCAGTGGCCTGACACTCTGGTTCATCTGGCGGGCCCGTTGCTTCCGCATCTTTGAGGCTTGCCCTGTGCCACCAGCAGAGACTGTTCGCGACCTTTGGCTAGAGCTGATCCACACTCTCAAAGGACAGCTCGAGAGACTACAGGGCAGCTCCGACCGCATGCGGGAGCGCAAAGAGGCTTTCCTTCGACTTTGGCATCCTGGACCTTTCTACACCATGGTCCAGGGTGTACTCCGATGGCACTACAGACCACCTGTGTGGCTTTTCCCTCCCCCCATTTCTTGATTTAGCCCCATTTTACATATGTTGGTTTTTCATTAGGAGAGTCTCCCCACCATGGTTGTTGTAGTCCTCTCTTGAAGAGGTGGTTGTAGCCCTATGGGCAGTTTCATTAACTAATCGAAGGATCTTTTCTATGGAAAAAAAAAGAAAGAACAAAACTCCAACCATGAACTCATCACTCTAGAAAACAACCAATATCAACTCAAAACTCGTGTGTGTTGAGTCTCGTTTTTCCACTTGGTAACCACTTTGGACGCATCTTTTATGGCCACACACGAAACCTACTATTTTTGGACATTTTCGCCCGCATCAACTTTCAACCATGTTGCATTAGGTCCATCAACTCGAGGCTTGCTACGGATGCAATCGGCACCCGAAACGGAGCCCAAAATAGAGAATTACAGCTTGCTATATTTTCTGCAGGTTTATGGTTCGACCCTTTTTTATGCCAAAATGTCCCAAGAGCTTCAGGGAAGCTAGGAAACTGCGAAACAAGTGTTCGGTGCATTTTAGAGGCAAAAAACAGAGATTTCACCGTGCTGTATTTTCTCGCCAAGTTTGTCAAAGTGCTCTAATGTGCGTGGGAAGTCACCTAGTGCATGGGGATTTTGTATGTGAAGCCTTCTATTGTCGTTATGCTGCCGAAATTGGGCTAGAGTAGGCCATGTTCAGCCCAATAAAAGTGGGATAGCACGTAGAAGTTTACACGTTTTCTCCAAAATTTAATTGCAATAAAGAAATACCGAAAGAGGCGCCAACCTTTGCGGCCAACAAGGTGTCACTGTCTACTTGGGAGCACTCTAGCTTACAAGTTGTGATCTGTTTTGAAGTATTGAATCCCAGTTCCAAGTCTATCTGTGAAGTTATTTTGTGTCGTGAAGTGTACCACGTAAAGTTAATTAAAGTAAAGTCCCGATGAAAGCCAAAGTTACTGCCCTTCGATGAGGCTACAGGCCGGTTTCAGTTTCCTGGGGTCAGAGTCTCTTGTGTTTTGCATTTTTCCCTGCCAAAATGTGGGCAATATGTCACATTTAGTGACTGACACATTTTGTAGCAGTTTGTCCATTTATTGCTAGTCGTGGGGTTCTATGATGATAAACATCTTTTCGCTATGCATAGTAGTGCTGACAATGTACAAATAAATGTGAATACAAGAATTTTGAAGTTAATCCAATGTGATACTAGGTTTCAAACATGGTCACTGGTGGACAATGTATATATGGCAAATAGTCATGTTGCGTGCCGGCAGTCGTACATGTGCATGCCTGGACAGGGTGTCGAAGCCTTAATTGTGGTGCCAAGTGGCTTCTTTAGGCTCTAGGTTGTGCTTTTGAGCTTTCTAGAATGCAAATAATGCAAGTGGGCAGTGTTGGTACTCTCATCTTGCCCCGGAAGTTTGACATGCACGGTAACTGTTTATTTGCCGCACCTAATATGCAATGATGCACGAACCACCTTGGAAATGGTCAAAAATGAAATTTTGATTTGTGTCCATGAAGTTTGAGTATCAAGAATCAAGACTGGAAAATTTGGAAGAAATCAGAGTCCGTTTGGCATTCTTCCCAAAAAGGCTAATTTTTGCCACATCACTCACGGTGCCGAGAGTGTGCAAGCTGAAGGAGAGTGTGTGGGATAGAATATCAACACTTTCACCTCTTTGTGTTGAAGAGGGAGCAGGGTTTCTACAGGTGGTCCTATGCAGTCCTGTTTTGTTCGGGTCCCGTTTTCAAGTGCGTGGAGGAGTGAATGAGAGTTTCTTCTCTTCAATTTTGCACTTGAAAGGTCTATGGAAGTTCTAAGGTTTCCATGGATGTGTGTATGCGAGGAGTTGAGAAAAGAAGGTGCGGCTTTCTGCAAGACTACGTGACCCTGTATTGGTGCCATTAGGGTTGAGGCTACACCAAAGAGTCCAACAGAGTGGAGTTTGGTGAAGTTTTTGCAATGGTTTGAGAAAGGCCCTTTGTGGTTGGAGTTTTTGTTTGTCCATGAAGCTTGAGTATCAAGGATCAAGCCTACAAAACTTGGAAGAAATCAGAGTATGTTTGGCATTTTTCCCACCAAAAAAAAAAGCCCGTCAGACATCAAAAATGGGTCAAAAAGTATGAAAAGGCTAATTAATGCCACATCACTCACGGTGCCGTGAGTGTCCAACCTGAAGGAGAGTGTGTGGGATGGCATATCAGCACTTATACCTCTCTGTGTGGAAGAGGGAGTACGGTTTCTACAGGTGGTCCTATACAGTTCCGTGTTGTTCGCATCCCGTTTTCGAGTGCGTGGAGGAGTGAATGAGAGTTTCTTCTCTTCAATTTTGCCCTCTGAGGTTTCCATAGATGTGTGTGTGCGAGGAAATAAGGGAAGAAGGTGCGGCTTTCTGTAAGACTTATGTGACCCTGTATCGGTACCATTCAAGTTGAGGCTACACCAAAGAGTCCAACAGAGTGGAGTTTAGTGAAGTTTTTGCAATGGTTTGAAAGAGGCCTTTTGTGGCTGGAGTTTTTGAGTTTTTTATATTTTTGGTCACCATCGAGTGTGATTTCAAGCCTTGAAAAACTCAACTCACCTCGTAATGTCTGCGTGTAGCCAAGGGCTTGTAGTTCGAGACGTTTGGAGCCTGAAGTGGGTTTGTGGGGAGAACTTTCATTGAGACCTTGAGTGGTTGTGTGTGAGCTAAAGAGGTAAGGGGATTCCTTGTGTTGTGTTAAGATGTCAGGGTATGTGAGTGTGCATATGGACCCTTTTGCTACATCAACGGTAGGATAGGGATTTTTTTTGCCACCCTATATAGGAAGACCCTAGTGTAGCATTTTGGTCATATCACTATATGCAAAGCAGTCAACATTTGGGCTATCCTCTCTCTCAAGCGTTTTTCTCTCTCTACAGTGTCTAGTGTTTTCTCTCTCCTCTCTCTAGCGTTTTTCAGCCTAATGGTTTCTTGATTTGCCAGCAATCTCTACTCTCTCCTCTAGCGCTCCCTTCTATCTCCATTCTGATACCCTACTTGCATGCATAACATTTGCAGATCGCACCCGTGCCCATTCGGTGGGTGGTACGTGGTAGGAAGTCTGTTCTGAGGAGATCTATCGCGATAGACCCGAGATCCATAGGCTGCCCGGTCCCGAGAGTAGGTTTGCTCGCGGTTGCAGGCTGAATTCTATTTATTAGGACGAGATTGATCCAATGGTGCTGGACCACGAGGAGCAGTTCGATACGGGGAAGAAGCTTGGCTCCGAAGTCTTGGTTGTTCTTCCAACAACAACAACAACAACAAGCGAAAGGGTAAGAAGAAAAGTAACAACAATCCAAAGAAGAGTGATGCTGAAAAGGATGCCTCGAAGGCAAATCGGTACTACAATCATTGTGGAAGAAAACGCCATTATTGGTGGAAGTGTCCAAAGCGAGTTGGAGATGCTTCGACTTCTACGACAGCAGCGGCACAATCATCAACCTTGGAGATTCTACCCTAAGAGGACTCTCCAAGGACATTGGAGATTGAGATGGCTCTTGCGATTTGAGATGGTCAATTGGATTCTTGATAGTGGTAGCACATAACACCTTCAAAGGATCTTTTGTCCAACATGCAACAACATTGTGGTACTATTTTCATGAAATTCCTATTCAAAGCAAGGGTTCCATGGAGTTGATTCCAGATGGCAAAGTGGATATGCATACCTCCAAGGTTCTTTATGCTCCAAAGCTAGGATTTCATCTTATGTCCGTGCACGAGGTGTGCAAATTGAGCATGGAGGTGATTTTCACAGAGGATGCGGTGTCCGTTCGGGATCAAGACTCCAGCAAGGAGGTCAAAGCGGATAGAGTGGCGAATGGTCTTCACACGCTCCATGCTCTTTCTTCAATAACGAGGATACCCACAAGTGATCTATGGAATTATAGGTTTGATCATCTGAACAATGATACTGTTTGGCTTGCTTTTTGTGAGCAGATGCTTAAAGGCTTACCAGATGTTGAAAATAAGCATGGGAAATGCATTACTTGCATTCGTAAGGAGCAACATAGAGAGGCTATTCAGAAGCACTCTACACGCCGAGCTACTGCAGTTTTGGAGATGCTTCACATGACCTTTGTGGACCTATGCAGAATCCTTCCCTACGCGGAGCTCTTCACTTTGAAAGCACTTTTCAAGACTTTGAAGAAGTTGATGGATTGTTGTACTATAGGGGACTTCTATATATACCATCACAAGAGCTAAGATTGCAAATACTTCAAGAGACATGATTCTCCGATAGCATGCCATTTTTTGGAGTAAACAAGATGATTGAGCTTATCACACAGGATTTTTGGTGGCCTAAATGTGGAAGCTTGTCAAAGTTATATACACACATATGACAATTGCAATAGGGCCAAGCCTCCACGTTATCGCCCACATGGATTACTTCAACCTCTGTCCATCCCTAGTAAACCATGGTCATCTATTTCCATGGATTTGTAACAAACTTGGACATCCCAAGTCTAGATTCTACCGCGACACAGCAGAGATTCACTTTAAAACAGTTCACAAAAGATGACACGGCCCGGCGTAGTTCCGTGCCAAGAGGTATTGGCCCCAAAGACTGGCGCCCCTTTCGGTATTTCTTTTTATATTAATCTGTGTGCAAAGTACAAGAGAGTCTGCGGGAACTCACACTCAGACTCTGTGTCCAGATGCTTTGAGTAATGAGGCCCTTGGACTTATTTATTCTTACAAGGGATGCCCAAAAGCAGAGCCCCAAAAAGTTTAAACTCAAAAGCAACTGTAACCCAAAAGCTGCCCCAATTTCAACCAGCGTAATTTGAGGAGATCCGTACGTACTGCCACATCAGCACGTCAGTGCAATTTGCGGAGAATGTGCCGTCAACAATCAACGGGAATTTGCAGGCGTCCGTACAGTTTGCCACGTCAGCCTGTCAACGTATTTCACGGGCTGCTGCTACGTCAGCAGTGTGTGTGTGTGTGTGTGTGTGTGTGTGTGTGTGTGTGTGTGTGTGTGTGTGTGTGTGTGTGTGTGTGTGTGTGTGTGTGTGTGTGTGTGTGTGTGTGTGTGTGTGTGTGTGTGTGTGTGTGTGTGTGTGTGTGTGTGTGTGTGTGTGTGTGTGTGTCCGGGGGCTTGATACATCATCAGTTTGTGACATACCCCCCCTCTTGATAGAATTGCAATCGCGTGAAGACCGTGAAGTCAGCTCCAAGTAGGTAATCTCACCATTGAGTAAGAGCATGGATCACTGCCAAAAGCTCTTTCTCATAAATCTGTGCTGTCAATTCTGGCCTTGAAAACAATCGTCTTTCATAGGCAATCACATGGCCTTCTTGCATTAAGACCGCTCCCAGACTACGACCACAAGCATCACAATATACTTCAAATGACTTTTGCAAATCCGACAAAGTCATACTAATCTAGTAGTCAATTTCTCTTTCAGTGTTTGAAAGACAGTCGACTCTATGGGTCCCCAGGAGAAAGGGACTCCTTTTTGTGTCAGAATGTGCGAAGGGTAAGCTACCTCTGCAAATTTTCGAATGAAACTCCGATAGTAAGAACACAAACCCAAGAAGCCTCTAACTTCATGAGCATTCTTCAAATCGGACCAATCACCTATAGCCTCGATCTTGACCGGGTCCATCCGTACTCCTGCAATTGAGACGATGTGTCCCAAGAAGTGCATCTTCGGCAAGAAAAATTCACTCTTTTTGGCATTGATAACTAACTTGTGATCTCGCAATGCCTAAAAGACTTGTAGCAGATGGTGTCTATGTTTTGCTTCATCCTTGGAAAAGACTATAATGTCATCAAAGAAAGTGCCGACAAATGATCTATACTCTCTGAAAATGCTATCCATCATTCGGTTGAAAGTCGCTGGAGCATTGGTAAGACCAAAGGCATCACCAAAAATTCATACAAACCGAAGCTCGCCCGAGAGGCCGTCTTGTAGACATCTCCCGGCGCGATTCGGATCTGATGATATCCGCTTTTCAAATCAGTCTTGCTGAAACAAGAGGATCCCTAAAGTTGGTTAAGAATATCATCGATCCTTCGAATCGGAAATCTGTTCTTGATGGTGATATTATTGAGAGCTTTGTTATTAATGGACATTCTCCAAGATCCATCTTTCTTTAAAACCAACAACACCGGAGAGCAGTAGGGTGAAATACTCGCCTGGATAAGACCCTTTTCAAGAAGATCTTTCACTTGGTTCATAATCTCCTCATTCTGGGCTCGTTTAACTCGGTAAGGTGGCAAGTTCGGTGGTGTGCTTCTAGGTATTGGATCAATGGTGTGATCCTCAGGTCGAGATGGGGGCAGCTCGCTTGGCAGGTCCTCCTAGAAACAATCATCATGTGTGGAAAAAATCTTGGCGTTCTTCATCAAGTCAGACATGTTCGTTCTATGTTCATCATTTAACTCTTTCAAGTAGATCGAGTAAACAAAGAAACTGGATATCATTAATTTGGAAGTGGCCGAAGCCGATACAATAGGGACGGACTCGCCCTTCAATTTTACATCAAATACAATTTTTCGGTCCTTTTCCTTTGTCAAAGTTGCTTTCTTTGCCCGATAATCGACCACAATATTGTTCTTATGGTACCAAGGAACTCCTAGGAGGACGTCACAACCTTCCAAGGGCATTATGTAAAAGTCCTCGTGCCCTAAATACCCCTGAAATCCAACTGAAGTTTGCCAATGACAGGTATGTCCCGTCCGAGTGCCGTTAGAACTGCCTCTACTGGTGGTCCCATCCTCTTGGGTGTAATCTCGAGCCGCGCCACCAATTCCGGTGAAATGAAGTTGGCCTTGGCTCCTCCATCAAAGACAATCAGGGCTTCTTGATCTTTCACTTTGCCCCAAGCTCGACAAAGTTTTGTACTTTCATCAACCAGGCTTGGGTCAGTACCCATGCAATCTGGTACCAGTCCTGCTTTCATCTTGCCTTTTCTGCCACGTTCCTCTGCTACTCTCAAACTCTTTGGCCTATCTTCAGTCTATTCTTGTTGTGCCTTTTTGGGGCACTTTGTGGAGATGGGCACATGTTCCCCGCAAGCAAAACACTTCCCTTCTCTTGGGAACTCTTTCTCTTTCTACTTTCATTGTTAGGGGTCTGTCGGGTTCTCAGGGTCAAGATCTCATCAATGGGGTAAGTCAAATTTTTCGAATGTATCGAGAAACCCCGTTTCGCATGACTCATTAATTCTTGAATAGCATTTGAGTTTTGTTCCAAGTAGTAGTCTCGGATCTCTGTAGGGTGTCCGCAACAAAACCGCTCAATTTGTTCCTTGAAAGAGATCTTCCTAAATGAAGAGGTTGGTAGAAAAGAGTCCCAAAATCTCTCGCACTAAGCGTCCAAAGAATCTCCCTTGGTCATCCGAAGATGGTTCCAAGCGGTTTGTATATCTCGTTCGTACTCCCAAGTCAGCCAAGAAGATATAAAGAGCCTTTTGAATTTCAACCACTTGACTGGAGCTTCCTTCCTCGGAAGAAGAGTGGACCAACATGTTCGAGCATTGCCTTTAAGAAAAGATGCAGCCCTCCTAATCTTGGAGTTCTCTGAGTAGTGCCCTTTAGAGAAGGCTATGTCAAACTGCTGAATGAAGGCCAAAGCCCTCGGAGCATCTCGGAATCTAGAAAAGGATTCAAATTTTATCGATTGTTCATCTTCTTTGAATTCTTTTGCTTTCTTGCTTTTGTCTTCGAGGAAGTCATATTGGTTGGCTCTGTAAAAATGCTTCTTCTTCGCATAAAACATATGGGCATCGGAGTCCGGACTGTCAGAGGATGACTCCTCTGTACAACTGTCAGGAACTGGGCGAGGGTTTCTTTGCCTTTTTCTTGCCCTTTCTGAAGCGTTGCTTTTTGCTTCGCTTTTTGTCCTTTTTGTCCTCCTCACTCGAGTCGGAAGAGCTGGAAGAACTATCAGAAGAAGAAGACGAAGAAGAACTGGCTAGTCCTTTAAATCATACACGCTTCCTCTGCTTTCTTGCAGATGCAAAAGAAGATTGACAGCCCAAATAACCAGGGTAGTCAATCCCCTTCTTGCACTTTTTCACTTGCTTTTTGGATTTATTGTTCGCGTCCAAAAGCCAACTGATCTGTGTCGAAACCACTTCCTGTAATTCTTGTTATGTAAACATGCTCGGAGAAGGAGGTTTCTTGATAGCCGTTTTGATGGGTGGTTCTGTGGCTTTTTGCCATTGGTTGTGCACTTTTGCAATGCATTGCTGAGACAAAAATTTTGTAAACTGAGGGTCCTTCGCAAATTTAATCATCTGCTTTGAGCACTCGTCAACCTGCTGTTGACGTTCCATCTCTTGAAGTTCGTACTGAGTAGGCCGAGGATACTCTTCCTCTGTTAATTCGGTTGAATCTTCTTCGTGATCTCCTCCCACATCAACGGATGCAGAAGACGTCGATTGATTCTTCTTGGAATCCATGAGTGTCGCAAGAAAAGGATCGGATTTCCCGGTGGAAGAGAAATCGGTCGTGCTCTAATACCACTGTAACAAACTTGGACACCCCAAGTCTAGATTCTACCGCGACACAGCAGAGACTCACTTTAAAACAGTTCACAAAAGACGACACCGATGGCGTAGCTCCGTGCCAAGAGGTATTGGCCCCAAAGATTGTTGCCCCTTTCGATATTTCTTTTTAGGGACAATTACCAAAATACCCCTCTAATTTGTGGAAATTCCCAAAATACCCCTCAAATTTCAAAAATTCCCAAAATACCCCCGATATTTTTTCATAATTTCCCAAAATACCCCTCAATTTTTCCAAAATTCCCAAAATACCCCTGATGGTGAGATTAAATTTTTCCAGAGATTAAAAAATTTGTACCTTTCATAAGAAGACTGATTGTTTATCAATACAAGATACTAAAACTAGAATTTGAGTAGGTTATGTAGGCTTTGGAGATGAATTGCTTCATTATTTTTAGATATAATTGCCCTTTTTTGTGAGTTAATTTGTGACAAATTACATGCTAAGCACTCAAAAACGGATCTTGATTGTCGGAAAAGAATAAAGGAATGATAAGCTTGAATAATTCAACCAAATTAGATACAAGGGTATTTTGGGAATTTTTTAAATTTGAGGGGCATTTTGGGAATTTCCACAAATTAGAGGGGTATTTTGGTAATTTTCCCTTCTTTTTATATTAATGTGTGTGCAAAGTCCAAGAGAGACCATGGGAACTTACACTCAGACTCTGCGTCCAGATGCTCTGAGTAATAAGGCCCTTGGACTTATTTATTCTTACAAGGGATGCACAACAGCAGAGCCCCAAAAAGTTTAAACTCAAAAGCAACTATAACCCAAAAGCTGTCCCAATTTCAGCCAGCGTAATTTGCGGAGATCCGTACGTACTGCCACGTAAGCAAGTCAGTGCAATTTGCGGAGACTCCGCCACGTCAGTAATGAGTGAAATTTGCGAGCGTCCGTATAGTTTGCCGGCGCAATTCACGGGCTGCTACCACATCAACAGGGTGTGTGTGTGTGTGTGTGTGTGTGTGTGTGTGTGTGTGTGTGTGTGTGTGTGTCGGGGGCTTGCCCCGTCACCAATTTGTGACAGATTTCATTACAGATCTACCCCCCTCTAAGAGCTATGAATCAATTTGGTGGTGGTTGATAAGACTCACAAAGATGGCACATTTCATTTCATGTTGCTATGGATGATTTCAGCCGCTTTACTTGGATATATTTTCTACAGCACAAGTCAGAGGCATTTGGTTTTTTACGGATTGGCGTGCTCTTGTGGAGAAGGAGAGCAATGAAGTATTTAAGACAATTCGATTGGACAAAGGTGGAGAGTTTACCTCCAAAGCATTCATTCAGTTTTGTTCGAACGTCGCATCAGGCGGGAGCTTGAAAATATCGGATCAGCCTCAGAGAAAAGAGTTGCGGAGCGGAAAAATAGGAGAGTGGTTGAGATGACGCGAACCATGCTTCAGAATCAAGACCTGCCAAAGCCTTTATGGACAGAGGCAGTTGCGACACGAGTTCATACCGTAAAGTGATCTTCGACCTCCTCAATTCCAAGGAAGACCCCATTTGAGGCAGGCTTTGGTTGAAAACCTAATGTCTCTCGTTTTCAGATATGTGGGAGTCATGCATACATCCATGTATTGAAGGAGCAGAGGGGGAAGTTTGACCCCAAGTCCAGAAGAATGTTTTTGGTCGGCTACAACATTCTTTCCGAGGGATATCGACTTTATGATCCAGTGAAGAAGGACGTTGCACTCAACCGTGATGTCGTCTTCAACGAGCATATTCTTTTAGAGGGTGCTTCTACTCCCAATTCTTCCACGACAACCCCAGATTTGCCGAAACTTGGAGACCTAGATGGTGATTTTCCTCTTGACCCTCTTCTCCTACCCCTATCCCTCATGCTCCAAAAAAGAATGCACCCATTTTAGATAATGCACATGATAGTGGTTCTCACCATAGTGTAGAATAGAGCCAGATATACCAGTAGCTCCTCCTACGAGGGACAAGTAAGACAAATTACAAAGGTGGATATTGGAGACCTTGCGAGATGTAGCTACTTTAGATTTTCCACCAGATTGGCGTGATGCCAGTACGACACGACGTTCTCAGCAACTTCGGATTGCTGAGATAGATGGGACTTTATTATAAGTGAACTATGCTTTGATGTCGACGGTGATCAAGGACAGAGTTGAAGAGGCACTTTCACAACCAAAGTGGAAGTTGACCATGCACAAAAAGCTGGATTCCGTGCGTGCCAAGCGAAAGATGATTGGTGTCAAATGGATCTACAAGACCAAGCACAAATCTAATGGTTCCTTGGACAAGCACAAGGGACAATTCGTTGCCAAGGGCTTCTCTCAGACACAGGGTATGCACTATGACGAGACCTTTGCACCAACTACGAGGATGGCCACCAATCAGACGCTTTTTGCCCTTGCTACCTTTATCCAGTGGCCCATTTTTCAGATGGATGTAGTTTTGGCCTTTCTCGATGGCAACTTAGAGGAGGAGGGGTATGTGGAGCAACCTCCACGGCTCTTGGATCCAAATTTCATTGACATGGTTTGTAGGTTTGTTGAAGGCTCTCTATGGCCTGAAGCAAGCCCCTCGAGCATGGTACCAAACAATAGACTCTTTCTTCCTACGACACTCCTTTCAGCGTTCTTCTGCAGACCCATATTTGTATATTTACAGTGAGGGAGGATTCGTGAGTCTTGTTATCCTCTATGTGGACGATCTCGTGATTACAGGTAGCCATGTTGAGCACATCAGACCTTGGCTAAGGAGTTTGAGATGACACATCTCGGCTTGATTCATTACTTCTTGGATTGGAGATATGGCAGACAGAGGGGGGCATCTTTCTCTCTCAAGAGCGCTACGTCTAAGAGTTATTGGAAGCATTTGATATGACTGAATGCAAACCTATCTCATCCTCATGGATCCCAATCAGAAGTTGTCACAATATGACCCCTTAGATGTAGCAAACGCTTTAGAGTATCAAAAATTGGTCGGTTCTCTTATTTATGTTCTCAACACCCGGTTTGATGTCAATTTCCCGATGGAAGTTCTCAGCTCTTTCATGTAGAGACCAGCCAAGTCACATATGAAGCAGGCTCTTCGGACTCTGTGGTATTTTAAGGTAAACAAGTCATTAGGCATTCACTATGTCGCTGGAGGTACAAACTCCAAGATCATTCTACGAGGATGGAGTGATTCAGATTGGGGTGGAGATCAATATGGACGATGGTCAACTATAGGTTACACCTTTTCTTTTGGCTCAGGATCAGTTTCATGGTGCAGTAAGAAACAACCTACAATTGCCTTATCCTCCACAAAGGCAGAGTACAGGGTTGTTTGCAGTGCTACATGTGAATCTGTGTGGTTACGCAGGCTACTTTTGGAGATTGGATTTTCCCAACAGACAACCACAATGTATTTTGACAACCAGCGTTGTATAGCCATAGCAAGGAACCCGGTGTTTCATGCCCGGACAAGCATATAGAGATACAGTACCATTTTGTTCATAAAAAGACCAAGGATGGCTCTATTCGACTAGAGTATATTTCGCCGTCAGATAAACCTACTCATATCTTCACCAAACCTCTTCCACAAGCGACATTATCTGCTCATGCCAACTCCCTTGGACTTGTTTCCCGTCCAAGAGCCAAGAGGGGCTATTAGAGTTCAGCTAGTGGTGGCTCCAGTATCTCCCAGCAACACATTGGGGAGTGAGGGTTGTTTTGTGGTTGTGCCCGGCTGTACCCTGAGGTAGACGTACCTTCTGGACGGTGCATTCCACAGTGTTGCCCACCCAGTAAGCTGGCATGAGGCAGGACCCCCTTTCCTAGGATTTCTCGGGGTCAAAGTCTCTTGTGTTTTGCAATTTTCCCTTGCCAAAATGTGAGCAATATGTCACATTTAGTGACTTCACATATTTTGTAGCAATTTGTTCATTTATCGCTGGTCATGGGGGTTTCTGGCTGGGTAGGGCATTTTTTTGTCCACCCTATATAGGAAGACCCCTTGAGTAGCATTTTGGGTCATATCACTATATGCAAAACAATCAATGTTTGGGCTATACTCTCTCTCTAGTGTTTTTCTCTCTCTAAAGTGTTTTTCTAGTGTTTTTCTCTCTCTAAAGTGCAGTTTCTAGCGGTTTCTCTCTCCTCTCTCTAGCGTTTTTCAGCCGCAGGGTTTTCTCTCTCTATCCCAGTTTGCCAACGATCTCTACTCTCTCCTCTAGCACTCCCTTCTCTCTTCGTTCTGACACCTTACTTGTAAGCATAGCACTTGCAGATCGCACCCATGCCCGTTCAGTGGGCGATAGGCAATAGGAGGTCGATTCCGAGGAGATCTGTCGCGATAGATTCAAGATCCATTGGCCGTCCGTCCCAAGAGGAGGTTTGCTCCTGGTTGCATACAAGATCATTACCCGACTCACCTTTTCCCACTGCAACTTCGAGATGAGGAACATCTTTGCCTTCATTCCCCTATTATGTATAATATTTTTTAAGGCCATCAGCCTCTAAGCTAGCCTAAGAAACAGCCCATGGGGGCATAGCTCCTACCAAGAAGCCAGAGGAATAAGCCAGAGGGCATACCCATTAAAGAAACCAGGAGGCGAATAACAACATACCTTAGTGCATCCTGAACAAACAGAAAATCTCCTGCTACAATGTCACCTTCTGAATAATAAACTATGTTTGTTGCCTAAGATGCATGCTTCTGCTCTCTGTGAATTTCCTCCGGTCGGGCAGGGGGGTGCAAAGACCCTTCATGTGATGCATTAGATCCTAAAAGGCAGAAGCAAAGGCCAAGTCCTGTGCGGAGTATATTGACAGAAAAACAAAAACTTCAGACAGTTATTTGGCACACAAGAGACAATCTTTGCGCAATTCTTTCAGTAACACCAATATAACAAGCCTTATGTTTAGACTGAAATTGATGAATGACTTCAAATAAGAAGCAACATCAGTTGTCACGGTCTACATTTAATAGTTGTCTGCCCAAAACAACCAAATCCACAAAGTCTATTTCGTTTGCGCAGGTGCCTTGTACTTACTGACTTTACCACCTGATGCGAAAGCTGCTACATCTGAAAAAGTGCCACAGGGATACATACAAGTGGACACACCTAACAGAAGAAAGGTAAGTATCAATTGCAAATCTGCAAGTAGTATTACAATAACAGGTTCTCCCATGAACTTACAGAAGTAAGGATCCATACAGCAATCCAGAAGATCATTGCTCCATGGACTAGGCTCTTTGTTACTCTCTTTTAGAGAAAATTCCCCTTTCGAAAATGAAGTTTCCTTCTCCTCCCTGACCAAAAATAATCATGAGTTCGCCATCGCTGATGCAGGGATATTTTAGCTTATTATTTAGGACACATTACCTTGGAGAAGTGTCCAAGTGCTCAGAATAACAAGGTTCTTGTTGCTCAAGGGTATAACAATTTTCTTTAACATGCTTGTGATTTGCTTGTGAAAACTCTTTTGTTACTTCCAAATGCTTTGACCTCAATGTTGAACTGGACTGTCGAAGTTTATGTTTCTGTGGAATTACAGTCTCAGTGACATCTATAAGATGATGAATAACATCAACCTGATCCATTTCCATACTCTCTTCCACCTGCTGAAGCTCAACCCTTAACTTGCTGTTTTCCTCTTTGAGAACCTCATCAAGACTTAAACCTGGATAACTTCGAGAAAGAGACTTCTCAAGCATGCGAGCATCTTTTGCAGTAACCTCTGTCTTAAGCACAGTTTCATGGATCTTCATCTCTTCTTCATCCAAAGTGTACAACCGCTCATCTTTCTCTATTGCATGGAAGCGCTCCTGATAAAAGCTCTCTCTCTCTCTCTCTCTCTCTCTCTCTCTCTCTCTCTCTCTCTCTCTCTCTCACACACACACACACACACACACACAAAAAAAAAAAAGAGGCTGATTTCTAATACTTGAAAAATCCCCCAAACGCCCAAATGGTGCAGATTCTGAGGGTACTGATTACACAACGGCCCGAATGCGGCAATCTGACAATTGTAAAAATTGGGTACAACTGGCCACATGAAAAACTCTAGAAAAAACTGAACACCAAGGTAAAACCCCTCTCCTAAACAGAATAAGAAGTGCCATGGGATGCTAAGTGGAGAGAGGATGACAGTAGCCTCTCAAAGGGCACTTCCACCAAAAGCTTACTCCACTACTGCATATCAAAAACATGGACTACCAAAGCCACCAGCGGTGAAAAGGACAAGCAATGCCCACCAGCTGGTAAAATCTGACAGCAGAAGGTAACAGAAAAGCAGTCGATAATGAAGATGAGGGAGAAGAGACAACTGACATCACCAAGAAACTGCAAGAGGATGCCAAGGCCCAAAAGTTGAGCAACCAAGCACTGCACTTGAGGTGACAAGGAGCTATCAGCTAGGATAGAAACCACTCCACTTGCTGAAGGTGGCTCCTGAAGGCCAAAGCTATGGAGGGAACTCCAAGAAGACAGTTTTGGAAGCTCTAATAGCAACCACCTTAGAAGCCTGTTGAGCGAATAGACAGCAGAGCAACAAGTCAATAGCAACAACCCAATGGGGAGACGACCCAAGACGATGAACGCGAGAAATAGAGAAAGGTAAGAAACACAATCAAGAAAACAGAAAATAAAACCATTGAGAGCAAACAAAAAACATGCTCTAAAAAAAGACTCACCCC
The DNA here is from genome assembly GCF_014529385.1 of Adiantum capillus-veneris. Classification (NCBI taxonomy): domain Eukaryota; kingdom Viridiplantae; phylum Streptophyta; class Polypodiopsida; order Polypodiales; family Pteridaceae; genus Adiantum; species Adiantum capillus-veneris. Next base: position 17,176,917 of record NC_140948.1, on the reverse strand, counting down.
ACACCCACACATCCACCATACACGCACCTAGACCAAAGCAAGGGAAAGCAAGCTGAAAACCAAAAGCAAAACAAGAAGGTAGAAAGAAGGCAAACCCACCCATCAACCACGACCGGAGATTTGCCAGATTGAGCAGCTTCTGCACCTCCTCTAAGAGCGACAATGACAACTCGATGCAAGGCCCTTTACTTGCAGGGTTCGATCAAGCCTAGCTGAAGCAGGACTAGGGAGTCCCTCCAAGCGGTGTCCTCTACAGTACACAGAAGTGGCCTTCGTCGCAACCTAATGCTTTGAGCAGGGATTGAGTCACCCAAGCTGGCCAAAAACTAGATTAGGCGGAAGAGCAAGCCGCACACAATGATGATGACCTCCTCCTCCACCATCTTAGCCCGCTCAAGGAATAGCTGCAAACTGCAGCACAAACTCCAAGGAACCTGCGACAGATGCATCGAAGAGGAATCACAGCGCAATAGCAACAAATTCTTGGCGAAGTTACAAGTGACGGCAAGCAGCAGCGCGCCACTGATGCCATCTAGGCAGCAACAAACAACCTGTTCAGTCTCGCAAATGCGTGACGAGGGCTAGATGATGGGTGACGAGGAAGGCGGCAAGTTGTGGTAGAAGGCACACACGGCTCAGCACTCTAAGCATCACAACGCGCACACTGTTGAAAAGACAGTGCGTGTATGTGGCTTGCCATTGGTATGGTGTCTCCGCTCACTCCCACTTGAATCTCAAACAAATTCTTGGCGAAGTTACAAGTGATGGCAAGCAGCAGCGCGCCACTGATGCCATCTAGGCAGCAACAAACAACCTGTTCAGTCTCGCAAATGCGTGACGAGGGCTAGATGATGGGTGACGAGGAAGGCGGCAAGTTGTGGTAGAAGGCACACATGGCTCAGCACTCTAAGCATCACAACGCGCACACTGTTGAAAAGACTGCATGTATGTGGCTTGCCATTGGTATGGTGTCTCCGCTCACTCCCACTTGAATCTCAAACTTCTTGCCTTTTTGGGTAAACTCCACCTTCTTTTAAGAATAGATGGTTGAGTCAACCCTGTGGTTCCAAGGCATGCCAAGTATTACATCTACACCATTCAAATTGCAATGCTAAAGGTATCTTCATAACTAAAGCCTTGGAAGTTGAAATTTGAGTTTTCCAATGTTGAACATGATGGTTTCATTAAACGTTATCATAAGCATCACAGCTTGTCGAATTTCCAAAAAAGTCTCTATGTCTTCATGCTTCAAGCCAAGCTACTTGGCCAAATTCAAAGAAATCAGATTTTTGTTGGCTGCAAGGTCTATCAAGAACAAGGCTTGTTTTCCCTGAAATTGTCCCCTAATCTTTTTGTTGGGGTAAAGTCCTTTTAACCCCTCATAGTGTGTACACACTCATTATACTGCTCAAAAATGAACCATTCATTATTTTTCACAATTGGCCGGACACCCGGCCATGTGTGGTTCCATCACTTGCACCCTCTAGCACATTCTCTCCTTTACTCACTGCACTACATTCCTCTCTACTTGCACTTGCACTCGCACTCCTACGAGCACTTGGTATCAGAGCCTTCGAGAGGTGAGTGGAAGCTTCTCCACGAGAGCACAATCAATCGAGGGCCTCAAAGCACCCCCAAACCACTGCTGTAGCTGAAATTTCAGCGGTGGGAGTCTCTAAAGGAGTGATCTTCGAATTTTCTGAAATTTCTGAACAAAACGGTCATTACTTACATTAAAATGGCCGGGTCAAACGATGTACTAACAGAGTTAAAGGGTCTTACTACAGCTTCTGCCATATGGGAGAAGCTTAAGGCCACTTATGAGAACAAAACTATGGTTAACCAAGTGCATCTTATGCAGAAGCTGGTCACCTACAGTTAGATAAGTCGAAGCCTGCCTCCGAGTACTTGAGTGCTTTTACTGGTATGTTGAGCCAGCTCCACGACACAAGTCTGCATGCTTTCAACGATAAGTTGAAAGCAATTTTCTGATTGATGACACTTCCTAACTCATGGGAGACACTGGTGGTCTCTTTGAGTAACTCTCCTACCCTCACTTATTATGGAGTCAGAGGATCTATCTTAAATGAAGAGATAAGTCCAGTTGTGCATATCAGGTTAGAGAGAGGAGTAAGCAAACAAGTAACTCCTCTAACACGTCTAGGAGCCAGAGCGAAGGGAAGGAGAAGAAGCAGGAGGTCACATGTTATCAGTGTGGTAGAATAGAGCATAAAAAGCCCGATTGCAGGTACTACAAAAGAGAATAGTAGAGGAAGAAAGACAAGAACAGGAAAGACGAGAAGAAGGAAGACAAAGCCGAGAAGTCTTCTAAAGAGCCTAAGAAGGCAAATGTAGCTTCTAGTGTGGTCATTATAAAGTTACCCGACATTGATGAGATTCTTGTTGCATCAGATGCTATTGATGTATGTACTGTGGCAGGCATGTATGACCTTCACATTCATAGAAAGGATGTGATTGATGCTTTGCTTAGTACTCATGATGAGTTGTCAGAGTCTTGGATAGCAAACTCAAGAGCTTCATTTCATGTAACTCCTAACATGGATGCTTTCGCTTCGTTTACTTCCGGCTTGTGCGGAAAGGTGTCCCTTGGGAACAATCATGCTTGCAGCATTAAGGACAAAGGCATTATCCACTTGAATTTGGAGAATGGACAGGAATTAGCATTGCATGATGTGAGGAATGTTCCAAGAATCAAGAAGAATCTATTATCTATTGGCCAACTTCACAGTAGCGGCTACACCACATCTTTTGGTGGTGGTGTGTGGAAGATGCACAAAGGATCTATGATGGTTGCAAAAGGAAGTAAAAGGGGTACTTTGTATTACTTGCGCTCGAAGGTGTTTCCAAGGAAATGCCTTGCGGTTGCTAATGTACAATCCTATATGGAGTTGTGGCACAAAAGGCTTATCACATGAGTCACAAAGGCCTGCAGGTACTATCTTCTCTTGGCAAAGTGGATGTAAAGAAAACCGATCTTGATTTTGGTCCTGATTGCATTTTTGGCAAACAAGTGAAAAACTCGTACTATGCTGGTGTTCGTAAAAAGTCTCATGTGCTTGAACGTGTGCATTCTGAAATATGCTATATGCCTGCCAAAACTTATGGTGGTATGCAATCTTTTATCACTTTCATTCTTCTAGAAAACCGTGGGTGCGTCTTTTGAAAAACAAAAATGATGCCTTTGATGTTTTTAAAAGGTTTAATGCCTATGTATGCACACAAACACGCAAGAAGTTAAAGTGCTTGAGAACTGACAATGGTACTAAGTATGTATCAAAATCCTTTGTTGACTTTTGTCAGAAAGAAGGGATAAAAAAAGAGAGCTTACAGCTCCCTATAATCTCTCTTCTAATGGGGTGGTTGAAAGGATAAATAGTAAGTTGTGTGAGCGAGTCTGTTGCATGTTGTCTAGTGCTAATCTCCCTCAACAGTTTTGGGGAGAGGCATTGGAAACCGAGGTTCATATTTGCAACAAGTCTCACAACCGTGCATTAGATAATGGCATCCCTGAGGAGGTTTGGTCAGGCAAACCGGTCTCATATGACCATTTGAGGGTTTTTGGCTGTGAAGGCTATGTACATGTACCCGTAGAGAAAAGGACAAAGCTGGACATGAAGTACATTAAAGGTGTCTTTTTGGGTTATGGAGATGAGGGAGAAATGGGCTATAGAGTCTAGGATCCTCTCTCTAGAAAGATTATAGTCTTCAATGAGTCAAAATTGTTGACTAATGTGCTTTCTAGTGATGGGAACAAGAAAAAGCTCGGGTTTCAGCTCGACCAGCCACCTTTTATGCATGAAAATCAGCCTATCATCTTTGAGCCTGAAGATGTTGGACAGCCTGTAGGACATGTACGGTGATAGGTAGAGGGCTGAAAATCGAGCTGAAATTGATAGACAGCCAATTGAAATTGGGCAAAATCAGCTCAATGATGATATAGTTGACAACCCTGATGATATGGATGTTATTCCTAATGATGTAGATCACTGGGTGAGAAGGTCTACGCGCATTAGAAGGGCACCTTAAAGGTATACACCCGCTTTGGATTGCATTTTACTGGCAGATGAAGGTGAGCCTCTCACATACAAAGAAGCTCATTCATGTTATAAGCAGAAACAGTGGGAGCTTGCTATGCAGGAAGAAATGAAATCCTTGCACCAAAATAATGCTTGGGATTTGATACCTTTGCCTAAAGGCAAGAAGGCCATTTCTAATAAAATGGGTGTATAAAATGAAATGTATTGATGGAAAACCCAAATACAAGGCAAGGCTAGTAGCCAAAGGCTACGCACATGTAGAAGGAATTGACTTTCAAGAGGTCGTTCTTGAAAATGACAACCATTCGGGTGTTACTTGGTCTGGCTGCTCTTTTGGATCTTGAACTAAAACAATTGGATGTAAAGACGGTATTCCTGCAAGGTGACATAGATAAAGAGCTATATATGAAACAGCCTGAGGGTTTTGTACAGTCTGGCAAGGAACATCTTGTATGTAAGCTTAAGAGAAGTCTGTATGTTTTGAAACAGCCACCCAGACAATGGTACAAAAAGTTTTGTGCTTTTATGCTCTCACAGGGCTTCAAAAGAAGTGAAGTTGATCACTCTTTGTACACTAAAAAGGCTGATGATGGAAGCCTATTTGCCCTCGTACTATATGTTGATGATATGTTGCTTAGTGGGAAAAACAAGGATGCTCTTATTGAGTTGAAATCACACCTGAAAACAGTTTTTTTTATGAAAGATTTGGGTAAAGATGAGCATATTTTGGGCATGCGTATCACAAGGAATAGAGAAAAAAAGCTTCTCTTTCTATCACAGGAAAAGTATCCTCAAAAGATACTTATGTCAAATGTTAAGCCTCCTGGAGTGCCTCTACCATCGCACATTAAGCTTGGCAAAAGAGATTGCCAAAAAGATGATTCAGCTATACATGCTATGGTAGACATTCTTTATATGTCAGCTTGTGGTTCATTGATGTATGCCATGGTTGCTACTTGTCCGGATATTGCTTATGCAATAGGATTTGTGAATAGATACATGGCAAAGCCTGGCAAGCCACATTGGGAAGCGATTAGATGTATTTTTTGCTACCTGAAGGGTTCATTAGGTAGATGTTTGTGCTTTGGGAAGGGCTCTATGCAATAAGAGGGATTTTGTGATGTTGATATGGCATGTGATATGGATACTCGTAAGTCTACTAGCAAGTATGTATTTAATTTGGTTGGTGTTGCAGTTTCATGGTGTTCTAGATTGCAAAAAAAGTTGCACTTATCTACTACAGAGGCTGAATTTATTTCAGCCACTGAGGCTTCTAAGGAAGCCCTTTGGTTTAGCGGACTTGCTAATGATTTAGGATTGTAGCATCAAATGCCTATTATACATTGTGATAGTCAAAGTGCTATACATCTAGCTAAGAATGTCATGTTTCATGCTCACACAAAGCATATTGTTGTGTGATACCACTTCATTAGATAGGTAATTGAGGATGGCCTAGTCACTTGGACTAAGATCAAGCCACACGATAATCCCTCAGACAAAGAGTCTAGCAAAGGCTCAGCATGAGCTTTGCACTACTCGAGTGGGACTTACGTGATACTATTGGACTAAAGGTTACCCAAAAGGCCTTTATGTGGGAGGCTGTTGTGGTAAAGTCCTTCTGACCCCCTATAGTGTGTACAGACTCATTATACTGCTCAAAAATGAACCATTTATTATTTTTTACAATTGGCTGACCGCCCAACCATGTGAAAAGGTCAAACTTTAATAAAACCTAAAATATAAAGAAGGGGGCTACACACAAAAATGTGAGCCTTCCAAAAACGAGTGTATTTCCTCTCTCTCTCTCTCTCTCTCTCTCTCTCTCTCTCTCTCTCTCTCTCTCCAAGCTCCGAGCTCTACCTGCACACAATGGTGCCATCACTTTGCACACACCCTCTAGCACATTCTCTCTTCTACTCAATGCCCTACATCTCCCTCTCTACTTGCACTTGTTGTTGCGCTCCTACGAGCACTTTTGTCAGCAACACCTTCAATAACGGGCGTGTCTTCAAAGTGTGTTCTGTGTTACCCACCACATCGCATATAGCATTCATTGTGATTGGCTACATGGATTTTTCGTCAGCAAAGTCTTTGTTGGGTCCTTTGTTACGACATTATTTTGCTATATGTCTTGTTTGACCGCATTTGAAACACTTATCTCCTTTCGTATATTATTGCTTTTCTTCTTCGAAGGAATGCTTCGTTCCAAGGTATAAGGTGGAGCAGAACTGAGATGCATTAGAGGAGCAATAGGGCTTCAGCTCCTTTTGATTTATAGGTTGTCTTCGATGCTAATTTTTGTCCTTCTAGAGAACTCACTATTGAGTTAAATGGTCTCTTATCCTTCTTTGGAAAAGAGTCTCCTCCATTATGCTCTATCTCCCGTGTTTCGGCATGGTCTATAAGCTCCCTAAGAGTAGAGCAAGAATATTGATCTAGAGCAATACAAATCTTAAAGTGCAAACTTACTTTGATACTTCCTAAGTTTTTAAGACCGACCAATCTTGAAGTGTCGAACCTTTGACAACAACTCCCAAAATCTCTTTGTATAATCTTCAAGTGTCTTGTTCTTCCTTTGCCATAGTCGATCCCATTCCATCTTCACATCTCTCTTGAAATGAATAGAAACAAATTGGGCTTGCAGCATGCGAACAAAAGATCTCCACAATCTTGGAGCAACATGATCATACTCCAATGTCACGTCTACATGGCTCTGGGTGCCACGTGGAAATGCTTCATCAACTTCCAAAACCACTTTCCCACCTATCCCTAGATACGAGTGTCTAGAATCCTAGGAGGATTAGTACCGACAATTTTGTTGTTGTATGTCCGAACGAGTCCATTAGATTGGGTTTTCCAGTTTTGAAACCCTCTTGCATAAATGGATTGTACAAGCGTTTTGACAGATGTTCTTACACTATGCCCAGGCATCTGGCATGATGTGCATGTAGTTTTAGGTTAGAGAAATCCAACGAGCCATTCCCTACGTCAATCGAATTCTCGGGCGGATAGATGTGCGACAGTTTCACCCAGAAACTTACCAAAGTCAAGTTTATTAATAAGTCAATTTATTGATTTATTTTACAAACTTTGACAGATGTTTTGCCCTACCTAAGTCCTAAAAAGTTCTTAAGCCCAATTTTCTGTCACAAACTGATGGCGTGGAATGCCCAACTAATAAGTTGTGCCAACCCATGGACAACTGCCAAGGGGCCAAAGGGACAACTAGGCACAAAAAATTTTGCGAAGAAGATTGCTGACGTGACAGCTGTACGGACATTGCAAATCACGCCAACTGCAAACGTGGCTATACGAAACGCGCTAACAGTGCTGACGTGGCACAGCGTATGGAAATTCCTCTTTTCACGCTGATAGGCTGACATGGCAAAACTGTACGGAAATTCCGCTTTCTGCGCTGACTGTTTTTGGCAGCTTTTGGGACTAAGTTGCTTTTGAGATTACTTGCTTTTAGGGCTCTGCTTTTAGCACCCCTTGTAATGTTTATAAGTGACCCGAGGGGACTCACGTCTCAGAGTATCTGGACGCAGAGTCTAAGAGCGAGCACCTGCGGTGTCGAGGAGGAGAAGAAGGATTTACACAACTATTTTGTGTGGAGGACATGAGTCCGCACAATCATTGCCTACCATCGACTCTGGGAATGGTTGAATGATTTCACCCATTCGGCTACGAAGCCTACCCTTCCCACCGCCACTCAAGACCAGATCGACGAGTGGGTGGATCGGGGCATACGAGTCTTCACCTTTCTTATGATGAACCTCTTGGACCGCATCACGAAGGAAGTTTCCAAAGAGGAGCATGCACATCCATTGTGGAGACAGATTCTTGACCAGTTTGAGGAGACCTCGTTTTCCAAACAGATCACACTTGAACGGGAGTTGTACAACATCCAGTTCAAGAATTTCAACTCACTCGATGGGTTGACCCACCACATGCAGGAACTCTAGGACGACCTTGTCTCTGCCGGAGGCGACGTCACCTCGGCATGCATGGCTGGCCTCTTACTATTCAAGCTTCCACCACGCTTTGATCCCCACTTTCAGAGTTTGCTCACATAGGGACGTACCTCTTTTCCCACCTAGGACGAGATTCTCCCTCCCCTCAGACAGATGGAGGGGCACTACGCATTCAAAGCCTGAGGTGTTGTTGATGCAGAAGGAGCTTTGATAGCTCAACGAGGCAACAAGAAAGAAGAAGAACAAGGACATCGAATGTTACCGCTGCCACAAGAAAGGGTACAAACAATCAGAATGCAGAAAGAAGAAGAGAGACGAGGCCAACAAGGAGAAACAGACAACCTCCATTGCAGTTGTAGCCTCTCGCGAGACGGCGGGAACCGCTCTTGTCGCGATAACGGACCACGCTCTTGCTACATCGCTGTCAAGTACTTGGGTTGTTGATAATCCAGGGGTCTAGATTTGGGTGCAACTATCCCACATCCGCCCAACCGGGAATCCGATTGACGAGCGGTCTGGCACGTCGGATTCCTCTAACCTAGAACTACATGCTCGTCATGCCAGATGACCACCGTAGTGTAATAACATCTGTCAAACCGCGTATACAAACCATTTATGCAAGAGGATTCCAAACTGGAAAACCTAATCTAATGGACTTGTCCGGACATGCAAGTCCTGCAAACAGGCTCACAAAATTGCCGGTAATAATCCTCCTAGGATTCTAGACATCCCTATCTAGGAAGAAGGGGAAAACTGGCTCTGGAAGTCGATGAAGTATGTCCACGTGGCACACAGAGCCATGTGCATGTGACATCCCCTCCTGCTTAAGGTGAGGTACGGGTACCGATCTGCATGGCCTCCTTGTATGAGGCTAGCAAATTCTGATAATCGGTGAAGAATTCCTCATCCATCCACGCCGCTTCATGTGTCCCTCGATCCTTGAATTTGAGGAAATGTTGCTTCGCTTCTTTCTTATTGCCAAACTAAAATGGAAGCATTCGAAAACACTTCGACTGGAACAATGATCTCCGGTGGTTCTTCTTTTGAATTGCTCCTTGGAAGTCCACCCTTGTGGCGGCAACTCAATAGGTCCACTTTGGAAACTCATTGTGCCTCCTGTGGACGCTACAAAGGAACGGCCATGTGAAGTCTCAGCTTCTCGAACTTGACCATCCTTGACTTGAGTGCGCTGAAATCCACACAAAACTGAAATGAGTTTGATGTCTTACGAACAAAGAGAACTGGTAAACCAAAAGACCGTACCTTGGGAGGGCGAAGCCTCCTAAATGAGAAATCACTTGGTTTTGGCTTCACTTTATCCGATGGAGAAATTACCTACATGTTTCTCGTCATGCAATTGGTTGGAGACAATGTCCATAGGTCGATGGGGAGAGTGTGTAGGGGAATGATGATCTTGGGAAAACACCGAATTGACCTTAACAAAACCTTCACTATACCTGTCAAAGAATACCCAAGTTCCTTGATGTGGGGTTGACATAGATGACCGTTGCTTGGGCTCCTCGACGTAGCTCTCTGTTTGCTTGGACATGAGAGATGAGAGGGAGAGAGGGAATACCGCTCTCGCCTCAAATGAGGACGGGCTGCGACACATTATCTTTGATGAGAAAAGTGAGCTTCTCCCAATCGATAATGTGTTTGAACATGCGAAACGACTTAATGCCCAAAATGATATCACATCCTGCAAGTTTAGAGACTACAAAACGACGAGTAAATTGGGTTTGTTGAATGATCAACGTGACATCATCACATTCTTGAAAAATCGAAGCGTCCATGCCTTCAGAGAACCCCTGCACCGGGAGGGTGAGGATGGGAGAAGTCTGAAGACGTGCACGTTTCACAAGAGATTCACTTATGACATCCTGAGAACTTCCAAAATCAAAGAACACAATGACCCTTTGACCATTAACATGTCCATAACATTTTATGAGTTCATCATCTTCAAACATCCCCTCCTCCTTAGCTTCTTGCTTTACCACACTCATAGCATTCACTTGAGAGGTAACATCAGAAGTTGACGCAGTAGAGGTTTCCTTGTTAGATTCTTTCTTAGGACATTCCCTTTTCATGTGACCTACTACGTGACACTGAAAACACCTATGCTCTTTGCATACAATGCTTGTTCTTCCTCACTTAATTGACCACCTAAAACTCCTTGGGCAATCTTTTCATCAAGTGTAAGTTGAGGCTTATCAGATTTTCCTTTACCCTTATCCTTAGATTTATCGCCCTTACAGAGGTAGAAGTAGATGGAGAAGAATTGGGAGAGTTCTTTTTATTGTTGTCATTCCCATTAGAACTCTTATCCTTTTCCTTAGACGAGTCATGAGAGGAAGAAGTACCATTACCTGAGGCCGGCTTAAGCTTACCCTTGTTGTGCTTCATCCCTTGGAGTTGAGCCAAGCGTATCGCTTTTTGCAATGTCTTTGGATCACTGGCCTCCACGTCAAACTTGATCGAGTGGTCCAATCCAAAGAGAAAAGCCTCTAACCTCTCATCATCCGATTTCTGAAATTGTTCACCTAGCTATGACACACGGTTAGCATACAACATCACCGGTTTACCTTGTTGAGACAAAGCCCGATAATCCTCCTTCAAACGCTTCAAGTACTGTGGAGGGAGGAAGCGAGATGCTCCGCAAACTCCTCCCAACTAAGCTCGAGAGGGGGAACGAGGTAGAACTCGGCATGGGCAACCATATGGGCCGTCTCTTGCTTCTCCATCCATTCATCCTTCCAAGTGATGGCATCACCCGTGACATGCATGGAAGCCAAGAGAACCTTGTTATTTTCAAACTTTCTAACAACCGCAAAATAGGATGTAAATTGATGCAACCACGAGTAAATGACAATAGCATCCATCTTACCGTCATACTTACTGAACGTGATCTTCTCGGGAATTGGATCATTGGTCGTCCGTGTAGCAATGGTTGCCTCCGCAATGGTCTTGGCAAGCTTTTCATAATCGGGCTTCGAAGATGGGGGATCGGGTCACACCGCCAAGGTGGTGATGAGATCACGCATGGAATCACTTTCCAGCCTACGAGCCTCGGCTTCAACCGCCAATCGACGCTCCTCACGCTCCGCCGCTTCCACACGCTCTAATCGACGTGCCTCCTCTGCTTCCAAACGCTCTTGTCGTCGAGCTTCGTCTTGCCGCATCATCATCTCCATCATCATGCGCATCATAGCATCCATGGGATTTGCTGACGAAGGAGGAGGAGTTGGGGGAGGGCTTGGACGATCCATAGGTGGCACTTGCTCGCCTTCTTGATTGGTGGAGGTATCTGTCACCAGGAGGTGTATTTTTCCTGTTGCCTTCCGTAAATAAGTATTAGATATATTTATTTTATTTTTACTTGTTTGTTCTGGAACCCTTGAAAAGGTGCAAGTGGACATTGCATGGCCAGTGTGAAACGGCTGCAGCCAAATGGGTTTCTCACATCGGGGATCTAGGTCAGTCAGACAGGGACTGCCCGGGCCAGTTAGCACTGAATTCTGATGAGTATGGAAGCTCGTGTGCGCCAAACTGGAATTTGGGCCACTCGTCAAGTCACTGCAACTTTATAAGTTGAAAGGGGCCAGTAAATTAACCCACATTGTAGATGGTGGTCAAATGGTAGTCTTCAATGATGGTCAGGAGACCGATAGGGACGCCATGGAAGCATCTCCTAAATTTTAGGGAACTGCTATTTTTGACCGGAAAATGTGTTCGCGTCATTAGCTCTGGAATGACAAGGGGAACATTTTATTGCTCTGCTGCCAAGTCAACTGACGCACCAATTGAGATATTTTTAGCAGGGAAAGCCCAAACTCGGAAACTGGGCGACGTGTCAGCCTGTGAGCGATTTTGCCACTCTGGGAGGCAAAAACGAGCTGCATATCAACAAAGGGGGCGCCATTTTCAGCCTCAAGTGGATTGTAGCAGGTACAGAAGCTATGGAATGCTTACCTTGCCCTCTATGCACAGTATGGTGACGGGAGTGATGCCCCGCACGCTACATACTGCTCTCTTTCTCCCCTACGTACAGTATGTTATGCCCCACTAGTGGGCTTCTCATTTGACCTATGTACAGTTTTGGGGGTTTATGCGTGTTTGCCAAGGCAAGAGCCTTCTGAACAGGAACCGGATCAGCTAATTGCTAATCCCCCACAGGTACGCACAGTTCCATCACGAAAGATTGCGAGTTTGGAGAGTTTTCTCGCGTGAAAACTCGTCCAATTCACAGGGGAATTGTCCCATTGCGTGCGGGAGCCCTTGGGACACGCGTAGGCGTGTTCGCTCCGCTAAAAACGATCCGAAACAGGGAATTACAGCCTGCTGTGTTTTTCTGCAGGTTTAGGGTTTCGCACCTAAACTGCAAGGGAACATCGGGGGAGCCTCGTGAGAGCCTTGGGATGCGTGTACAGGCTTTTGGGCTCTCGGCAGTGAAAAACAGAGAATTACAGCCCACTGAATTTCTGTGACAGCTCACCAGAAAGCTTCCAGATATCGAGGGAATCCGTCCTAGACAGGTGTTTTTGACCTACAGGGGTTTTTGCGCCGTTATGCTGTCGAAATCCGATCGAAAACCTGCGTTTTCAGCCCTCGCCAGGTTTGGACAGCTTTGTGAAAGCTTGTGCTAAGTGGTCGGATCGTCTACCTTAATTTGAATAAAGAAATACCGAAAGGGGCGCCAGTCTTTGGGGCCTACAGGGTGTCGGTCTCGTGTGCGTAGTGACATTCTAGTCGCTGGACGCAACTGTGTTCTCTTCCCTTCTCAGTGCTCTGTGTAAAGTTAACAGGTAATTGAAATAGTACCGCCCTCTACGTTGTACGGGCCGGTTATAGTATCCATACCGCTACGAGTCTTGACCATGCAAGGATTTCTCCTCTTGGTTCAAGGAAGGTCACAGACTAATCTTCGGGAGACTATCTACCCCCTCGTCGGCGCACCCCGCATGCAACACCTGATATACAATTGGTTGCTATTTTCCGACGCTCAAGGCGCACGACACTACGCACAATGGCAAGCCTGTTGTTCAAAGAGTGGGAGGAGTATACACCGAAGGGCTGCCAACGCAACCAAAAACACGAGAGAAAAAAAACACTTTTATCGGGGATTAGCGAATTAGTGCAAAATCTTCAAAGCTCTCATAGCAATGTCAGGTGCAGCGGAATTGAAATGGTTAAGATCTAGTTTTAAACTTCCACGAAATCCTTTCCTTCTTTCCTTGTGTTAGTGAATACTTTGTGCTTCAATGGATGTTCCTTTTATGTTCCCCTGAAGAGAGGGGTTGAGCAAATGCAAACGTCACGTGACACATCCAACCCTATGTGTCCGTGGACAAGCTACAGCATGATCAGGGTTCAGTTCGGTCCACTAAGTCTAGATTAGAAGTGATCTGGCACTTTTGTGAGTCTATTCGTAGACCGTGCATGCCCAGTCACTTAGTATAGATGCATATCCTCTGGTTGCACACAGCATGATCATAAGCATTCCCATCAGAATCCTTCAAGGGAATTTTCCAGTGCCGCACTTAATAAGTTGGTGGAACTAACTCAAATGAGGCAACTTGCCAAGGTGGGGTCACCAAGAGAAAATCACCCGAGAACAGGGCTACATTGCATTTTTGGACGTGGTCCCAATGGTGAAAGATGGTCAGATGACCAGTGAGAGTCCAATGGTAGCATTTCTAAAATTTAGGGAACTGCTATTTTGGGCCACGAAATCTGTTCGCGTCATTAGCTTCAGAATGACAAGGGGATCATTTTATTACTTTGCTGCACAAAGTCAAGTGATACACCAGTTGAGCGATTTTTAAGCGGGAAGCCCAATGTGGAGAAATTGCATGCATGAGTGCCAAGTGGCGCTTTTTGGGCAATTTACCAAGTTTGGGAGAACAGAATTCGTAACTGACTTTTCGGAGCAGTACGTTGCACCTTACATTGGTATCAGAGCGAGCTTTGGCAATGTTTTGTATCACTCAAGGAAAGAACCACAGAATTTTGGAGGCTGATAACTCTAATTTTCAACCATTTCTCTGCATTTTTGAGCTTCCTATGACTTTACCTAGGACCAAAGAGCTCATTTTCAACATTGGAGCGCATCAGATATGGAACTCTTCCCCTTTTGCATCTATTTGTTCACAGATGCATTACAAATCAAGCGCAGAAGAGAGGGCGCTCGATTTATGCTGGGGGGATGCTTCATTGAGAACCTGTTACAAGTTAAGAGCTATTGTGTGCAAGCTTTCCCCTCTATGTAGATTGAAGTGCAAGAACTGAAGCCTTGCACAGCTTTCACTGCTCTCTCTCTCCCCTACGTGCAGTAACATGATGCCCCACAAGAGGGCTCTTCATTTGACCTATGTACAGTTGTGTGGTCTTATGCTTTTGTCGAGGCAAGAGCCTCTTTGAGCAGGAACAGGAGTAGCTAACTGCTACTCTAAAAGCAGGCACCGGTGAGGGTGATAACCTCACCTTAGAGGTGCATTTTCAATGCTGGTTATGCGCTGTTTTTGGACTGTTTTGCAGCCGTATGGATGCCAAAAGCATTGGGAACAGTGCCCCACTGTCAGTGGACAGTTCTGGGACTATTTAGGGCTAAAAACAGGGTAAAAACGAGTAAATACAGCGAGCTGTAATTTCTGTTTTTGATCTGGAAACAGAGGGTTTATTCTTTGGAAGCGAAATTCCAGCAGGGGGATTTGTTAAGGGCGAGTTTTGGGGCCGTTATGCTGCCGAAATTTTGCCAAAACAGGTATGATCTAGTCGGATACAGATGAAGATCCCCAGGACTCTAATTTTGTAACTTTACCCTCTAAAGGAATAAAGAAATACCGAAAGGGGCGCTAGTTTTTGGGGCCTACAGGTTGTCGGTGTCTGCTCGAAGCATTCTAGCTTCCGAGCTATGTGCGCTTTGAAGTGTTAATTCCCGTTGCAGGTTCCTTCTGCAAGGTTTCTCTAAGTGTTAAAGTTTTAAGTAAAGTTTCGGGTGAAAGCCTAAGTCTACCGCCCTTCGGGCCGGTTTCACACTTCATTTTATTTTTGTACCCAGACATTGGATTAGATCCACAAGGATTGTATCAGTTTGGTAACTTTGGCCTTTTGAAGATGGTTAATATAACATTTCAATTCTCTCTCTCTACACATCTCTGTCTCTCTCTCTTCAAAGAAATAAAAGGAACCATCATTCATGCTAAGTAGCACACATCAAAGCAAGGAAAAAAGTAAAGATTTGTGGAAGTGTAAAGTCTCAATCTTGTCACCATTCCAATTCCGTTGCACTAGACACAATTCTCTTCGTGTAGGGATTTCTTCTCCTCCAATTCCACTCCCGCTTCTGGTGATGACAATGCACTAAGTACTTGGGTACTTGGGTTTTTCGGGCACTTGGGTTACTTGGGTACTTGGGTTCTTAGTACTTGGCATTGCTTGCGATCTAAGTTTAGGAAGGCTTTTCACTTGCCCAAGCTCAACTCCTTGCAGGCCACCCCTAGGCAGCCTTGCGCTCACACTAAGGTTGCTTTTACCCACCTCACGTCGATTGGCATGTTGCAATGTGCAAGGTCCACTCTCAATCAATTGAAAAGTGGAACGAGGGGGGGCTGGACAAGCCCTTTCTAGGTTACCTACCATGGTCTCTTCCAAAACACATATTAGAGAGATCCACACGCCCAAGTGATCTTCGGTTACATACAATCTCAAAAAAAAAGCAACAAAAAAAAAATGTGGTTCTTTATGGCTTAATTGCCCTTAAGACAGAGAGATGACAACGGAGCGAACGCCATGCACTAAGGGTGGGAGTGGCTAATAAGTCCAGGGCAAGGACATAAAGATTCTTTGAGAAAATAAATTTGAGAGAGGTTCTTTTCTTGAGTAATGATACCGAACACTGCCAAAGAGCTCTAATACCAAAATAATGTGCAGTGGAAGTGATTGATGGTGAATGCTCAGAATGAGTGCGCAGTGTGTACTCATGGTTCCTTTTACTGCATGAGAGGGTTCCTTTTACTTCATGTGAGAGATGGGGAGTCTGGACAATAGACTAAAGAGAGAAGAGACTGATACTATGAGTGAAGGTTTTGTGAGTGAAAGAGAGAGAGAGAGAAAAGAAATTTAACACCAAATGGGGTCCCAAACCCCTCCAACGGGCCTCCCCTCTCTATCACTAGAGAGGTATTTGCTTTAGATTGCATAAAATTCTTCTTTAGCCATTGCGGTGGTTGCTTCGTCTTTTGGATTTGTGGTGTCACGGTTGCCCTTCCTAGTGCATCGGAGTAGTACTTCCCATGCCTTGTCTTCTAGATTGATCCCTGGAGACTACCATTCAAGACACACCTACTTTCCTTATTCCTAGACTGGCATGTTATTTCATACAGGTGGACAGTGAAATAACATACAGGTGGATAGTGGTCCTTTTCAGACTAGAAACCAGTTACAGTTAGCCATGACATTCTTTGCAATTGGGGAGATGTTCTTCTCGGTTCTCCCAGATTTGGTTCCCGGTTCCACAGGCATATTTTCTTTCAGATTCACCTACCCCAGGTGGTCCGATTACACAAGTAGAGACTATTGGAGGGTTATGACAGTTATCCATGGTTCAGGTGTTCTCCCTTCAGAGGGGGATGTGGAGCCAACTTGGGAGTTAGTTTCCGGGACTACTTCCTTAAAGGTTTAGTGGTCCCATGTGCAATGGATAGGATTGACAATCTATTTGGTGGCCTTCTACATCACCTTGTTCTTCTCTTGCACAGCTTGGAGATTCCGGTATGTGGTATATGATGGGAGGTGCAAGTTTCCGACTCTTTCCTCGAGGGTGAAGCACTTAAGAGCTGGGAAATGATCCGAATACCATTAGTTTTTGCCTTTATCCTCAATTTTGATGCATTCTCTTGGAGTGGTCAGCAATAGTACCTTCTGCAGATGTTGGTTGTGTGACTTGTGAGTCGGTTAGGTTGAGGAGATTCTTGATAGAGATGGATTTATTTTCAACGGACAGCATTTTACTTCCCGCATGTCTTTCAGGGATAGCAGTTGGATTGTATAATGCAAGATGCTTTCTATTGCGGAGCTTGTAGCAGATATCGTCGTCCACAAAACCCTCTCTTTACACTTGCAGATTGCTCACTCCAGCTTCCTGGTCTGTCTTCCTTTCAAGGAGCTGTGAGGGGGTGTTAGAGTTCAGGCATCCCTCTAGATTCGTCCAGTCGGTCCCAAGTTCTCCCAGGTACAAGTGTTAGGGAGCGAAGGTTGTTTTGTGGCTATGCCTGGCCAGTGTGAGGTTGTTTTCTCATGTCGGGTTGTGTTTAGCCATGCCTTGATCCCTACGGGCCTCCAGTGCTCTCTCTTGAGTTCCTCCTATTGTTCCCTCATTTTCCAAGGTCGTGCAGCTAGAGGAGTGGATCGAACAGCCAGCCTTTGGGCCTATATTCGGGTCGGGGGAGGGGGTCACCTTATTAGCAGTGCAATTGAGCCCAGAGGGGGGCACCTTCCCTTAGGTGCTCCAGAGGGCATTGTGGAAGATGAGTGGGGAACCAACATTTTTGTTGCAGATCAGCCCAACGTTTTTGCCCAGCAGATCAGCCCCAACGTTTTTCAGTGATCATGCAATGGTGCAGTTTCTTATCCGAGATTCAGATCCATGTCAGATCTAGCCACGAGGAGGTGGACCAGATCTATGCTCTCAAAGCATGTTGGAGATCGTATCCATGTGGAGAGGGCATGTCACTTTTATGAGCAGCTTGTTATCAGCATGGAGAGCATGTCACAGATCTCACTTTCGCTCTCTCTCATTCTCAGATGTCCTCTCTTTCTACCTCAGTGATCTCCCTTCATGTATGTGGCATTGCAGGGGTTCTAGATCGAATATGGTATCAGAGCCCTAGGTGTCACGACCACCTTGGATGCTCGGATTTGGCTAATGCGGTGCCATTTTGGACATGATTGAGAGAGAAGAAGCTTGCTGTTTTTCGCTTGTATGGGGCAGATTTGGCTATGTGGAGGCTATGGACCCTTGTCTACGACTTCCCCGTCTTTACCCTTGTTTACCCCAGCCTCTCTCTGCCGAAGGGAGCCCGATGGAGGACGCAAAATGTGTAGCAATGCTGGATTGCTTTGATTTTCCCAGATGGAGTCATGTTGTCGTGCCTTCTCGCAAGGGGAGCAAGCATGCGCTTGTTGGATCCAGAGGGGGGGCTATTCATTTCCAGCTTCTTCTTCAGAGAAAAGTGTTTGGACGGGATCTTCTTCAACATTTCTAGAGCAGGTTTCTATGGCTGTGTTTTCTTCGAGGAGATGGATTGGCAGATTTGTTTTGCCTTTCGCAAATGCATGTCTTTCTTAGAATTGTCGATGGAGCTACTTATCTTATGGGTAGCAGGTTGATGATTCTAGATTACGGATGATAGAGGGGGATCCCTTTCCTTCTTGAAGCAGAGGATGTTCTTTGATTTTCTATTGTCCATCTAAGGATGGGAGTTACACTTCTGGCTTCAGTTGACTCTTGTTCATCCGGTATGCAGCACTTTGCGTGTATGTTCCAGTGCATGTGTTGGAGTTGGCTTTGACAGGCACAGGGCGATATTTTTATCTTCAAAACCACTTCTCGTTTGATCATCCAACTCTCTTGGATGAGGTTTAGAGGTGGAGCATGTGGTGCCAGAACCTTAGCCAACAATGACAACAGTTCAAGGAGGTTTTGTTGAAGTGTGGACTTCTCCTATCTCCATGTTCTCTCCTTCCTCAATGGTAGTGTGGTCCTACAAATTTGGTCATTCCTTTGCCCTTTTGTGAGCTTGTTGGTACCAATTGTGGGACAGTTTACAATCTCTTGTGAGCTTGTCAATAACAGTTGTTGGACATGTTTGCAACCTTTTATGGGCGGTTTTCTTGATGCTCGACAACAGATTTGTCGACAGTTAGTGCAGACATCTAGTTCCTGCGCCCGCAGCCAGCAACATTTGGATGCTTCTTCCATACATCCCTTTGGAGAGCTCCAACCTTGGGGGCAATCCTTCGGGTGCAAATCTGGCCACGACTGGCAAGTATAGCAGGTTCTTCCCTTGCAGTTTTTTTCCCAGCTTTCTGGCATGTTACAAATCAGCCCCCACGTTCTTCATGGGCTTGTTCCCCGAGCCAGTTCCTTTACTTTTCCTTTAAAGCATTGGTGTCATGTTGTGTATTGGGTATTGATTGCATAGTTCAGTTGTGGGTATGTTCTCTTCAGCACAAGTACAAAGGACAATTTTGGTGAAGATTTTAAGGAAGCAAATTGTAACAAACTCGGACACTCCAAGTCAAGAATCTACTGCGACACGACAGGAATTCACTTCAAAACAATTCACAATTAGATTCGACACAGGCCCGGCGGAGTTCTGTGCAAAGAGGTATTGGCCCCAAAGACTGGCGCCCCTTTCCGTATTTCTTTTTATATTAAATCTGTTGCACAAAGTACAAGGGAGTGGGAGGGTCTCACTCTCAAACTCTGCGTCCAGATGCTCTGTAGAGTGAGAGCCCTGCCCACGCTTATAAAGGTTTACAAGGGATGCCAAAAGCAGAGCCACAAAAGTTGCCCATAAAAAACCTTGCAAAAATAAAGCAATTCTTCTCACAAGTTCTCTTGCTTAGTAAATAAAGCAGCTTAAAAATAAAGCTCTCTCTCTCTTTCTCTTGCATAGAAAGCCCACGCAAAAAGCTGCTTTTCCCTACGCATCCGCCACGTCAGTTGTCCATATAGATTTCCGCAGAATGCGCCGCAATTTCCGGGGAGGTCCGTACGCTGCTACCACATGTCACCGCAAGAATTCCGGGACTGCTGCACGTCACTGCCACGTCAGCCAGCCAAGGCGGGGGTGTGTGTACAGGGCAGCCACATCACCAGTTTGTGACATATCCCCCTCTTGAAAGCATTGTAATCGCCCTCGATTACGCCTGCTAAACAGACAGAAGCCATAAACTGTCTTAACAGACACTGACTGTTAGTACCGACGCACTAGGAACACACATCTAGCACATGTACCAATCGATAGTCACATCACGGGACATCACATGAAAAATCACATTCAAAATTTATTCGGATCTCGGACCATGATTAATCGGCAACGTATTTAGCAATCGCATCTAGATCCACTCGGGACCTCATAGATGCCCGATTGACTAATCCTTATTGCAATCACATCTATCGAGATCTTTCAAACCGAAATGCTACAGTCATTTCGTCTATCAGTTCCTGCACTTAAACAAGTCAAGAACAAATCAATATCATATTATCGGGAATTCCAATTCATAAAGTCATACAGCAGACTACTGTCAACTCACAGTATCCCTGAAACTCAAAAGAGACATCAATGACTTTAGTATCAAAAATTGGGGCAATTTGTTGACAAAGGAGTGGAGCGACTCCCCTCTTGTGCATACCCGCTACACCAAATTCCGCCCAAGCTGAGTTCGGGGTTCGATTCGGAATAGACTATGCTAAACCAAATGCTTCAAGGTAAAGATTCACAATCTGAGGAGTATCTGCTAGGTCCTTCTCCTCCATCCACTTCGCAAATTTAACCAAGAACCTTCTTATCGCTTTACCCTTTATCTTTTTGTCTTTATGTGCCAAGATCTTTTCTGGAACAAGGATCTCCTCGTTTTCTTCAGCTTCGGGTTGTTGTCACGAGATTGTGGCAACTTCTGTGTTGGTTTTCTTTAAGGGAGATTTTATTTCCTTTGTTTATATCCCTCTGGAAATCTAAACGCCCGGGAGTTGCATGGCCAGTGTGGAACGGACGGGAATGTCCAGTAAGAGTCTAGGTCGGATAGGCACTTACCCTGTTTGACCAGTTGACACTGAAGATGGACAAGTAGACAAGAGACTAGCAAAGACGGGGTCATTGATGGAAAATCATCTATAAATGAGCCACATTGCAGATTTGGGTCTGGTAGCGGACTTCAAAGATGGTCAGAAGACCAATAGGAATACAAATGATGCATCTCCTAAATTTTAGAGAGTTGCTATTTTTAGACCATAAAAGGTCTTCACGTCATTAGCTTCGAAATGTCGAGGGGAACATTTCATTGCTCTGCCGCTAAGTCAACTGACACACCGTTTGAGATCTTTTTAGACCTGAAGGCTGAGCTAGAAGAACTGTCAGAAGAAGAAGAAGAAGAACTAGGTACTCCTTCAAATCGCACATGCTTCTTTTGCTTTCTTGCCGAGGCAATGTAGATTGACTACCCAAATAACCCTGGGAAGTCAGTTCCTTTCTTCTGCTTTTTGTCGTGCTTTTTGACTTTGTTCTGCGCGTCAAAAAGCTTGCTAATCCGTGCATCAACCACCTCTTCTAATTCTTGCTCTGTAAACATCCTCGGAGCAGGAGGTTGTTTGAGTGCCGGTTTGAGGGGTGGCTCCGTGGTTTGCCGCCACTGTGAGTGCACCTCGTCGAAGGAGGTCTGGGTTTGAAATTTTGCAAGTTTAGGGTCCTTCGCAAAATCTATCATCAACTTTGTCGCATCATCGACCAATTTCCGATGTTCCATCTCTTCAAGCTCCGCCTGAGTAGGCCGAAGCGGGCCGTACTCCTCGCGTGAATCTTCTTCGTGATCTCTTCTCGCATCTCCGGATGCAGAGAAAGTCGATTGTCCTTTGCTTGAATCCATAAGTGCCGCGTAAAAAGGATCGGATTTCCCAGTAGAAGAGAAATCGGTTGCGCTCTGATACCATTGTAATAGACTTGGACACTCCAAGTCAAGAATCTACCGCGACACGACAGGAATTCGCTTCAAAGCAGTTTACAATTAGATTCAACACCGGCCCAGCGGAGTTCTGTGCCAAGAGGTATTGGCCCCAAACATTGGCGTCCCTTTTTTATATTAAATTTGTTGCACAAAGTACAAGGGAGTGGGAGGGTCTCACTCTCAGACTCTGCGTCCAGATGCTCTGAAGAGTGGGAGCCCTGCCCACACTTATAAAGGTTTACAAGGGATGCCAAAAGCAGAGCCCCAAAAGCTGCCCATAAAAAGCCTTGCAAAAATAAAGCAGTTCTTCTCACAAGTTCTCTTGCTTAGTAAATAGAGCAGCTTAAAAATAAAGCTCTCTCTCTCTCTCTTTCTCTTGCGTAGAAATAAGCCCACGTAAAAAGCTGCTTTTCCCTACGCATCTGCCACGTCAGTTGTCCGTACAAATTTCGCAGAATGCGCAGCAATTTCCGGGGAGGTCCATACGCTATGTAAGGTGCAGCGGAATGAATGTTGTATTTTCTCAAGATTAGTGATCTTTATTGCTCAAGGTTCCTTTTAGATCTTAGGGAAGGAGAGAGCCTTCCGTCTTGTAGAGTGTTGTGATCACGAACAAAGTGAGTGGATATTGTGCGTGCAAGTGAATGAGACTGAGAGAAGGAGAGAGAAGAGATACGACACCCGAGAGGTTGTAAAACCCTCCTCCGAAGGCCCCACTCTCGTCGGCGAGAGTGGTCTAACTTTGATTGCACAAAGGTGTACAATGCTAATGCAATGGACTGATGCAATGGAACTATGCCGATGACGACGACGACTTGGGCTGAAATCTGTGATCTTCTATATGCTAAAATTCTTGGACTGTTTCGGGGCTGAAAATGGACTGTTTACTACTGTCTTGAGGCTGAAAATGAGTGGTTCTTATCTGGGGGTCATGTTGAAGATGAAAACGCTGATGTTGCTGACACCATAGGCTGCGTTTTAGGCTGCTGTTGTGTGCTGAAATCGCTGGATCAGCAGGTTTCTTCAAGGTTGGAAAACGCTGGAATGGCAGCAAGAAAAACGCTGATCTGTTGTGGAGACCTAGCATTAGTAAAAAC
The DNA here is from genome assembly GCF_014529385.1 of Adiantum capillus-veneris. Lineage (NCBI taxonomy): Eukaryota > Viridiplantae > Streptophyta > Polypodiopsida > Polypodiales > Pteridaceae > Adiantum > Adiantum capillus-veneris. The sequence goes on along the minus strand of NC_140948.1, from coordinate 17,154,063 downwards.
GCTGAAAGGCTGGGATAAAAACGCCAGCAAGGAAGGGGTGATGGTGATATCTGCAAGGGAAGGAAACGCCAGGGGGTAGGACCTGATGGCAATGCTGGATCTAGAAGAAAAACGCCAATGATGGGGTGAGAGGTATGGCGAGGCTACGTGCTGAGGGGGGGTACTGCTGAGAAGTTGCCTGTTGAGCGAGACGCTCCTGCTGCCTCATTGATGCTAATGGATTCTGATGGAAATTCCGATGATCATGCTGTGTGCAACCGGAGGATATGCATCTATGCTAAGTGACTGGGCATTCACGGTCTACGAATAGACTCACAAAAGTGCCAGATCACTGCTAATTTAGACTTGACTGAACTGACTGAACCCTGCTGTGGTGTAGCTTGTCCACGGACACATAGGGTTGGGATGTGTCACGTGACATCCCCTCCTTTTCAAAGTGAGGTACTGGTACCGAACTGTATGGCGTCGAGGGAGATCGCCAACAGCATCCGGAATCCTGGAAGGGACTCTTCGCCGACCCACTATGCTATGTGGGTCGAGCGATACTTGAACTTCATAAAGGTCTGCAACGCTTGCTTCTTTGGGCCGCGCCGAAAGCGACACAAAGTCTTTTGTGGCTCCTTTGATACTTCAACTTCGTCGAGTATCCTGCTTCTTTCGTTTTCAAGAATCTCCATGGCGGAAAATTCCTGAAACATTCTCCAACACAAAACCATGAACATAACCATTCCATGTAAAGTGAAGGAAAAAAATCTTGTCTTCTCTAAAGACTGTGTATGCAATGTAGATGAACATAGAGACGGAGTGACAACTTGTTCATCAAATACATGCAAACAATGAGGTCGAATCTTTTCTGTTTGATCGAAATCAATCAACTGTGGCAAATCACAATGGAAATGCCCATGCTTGGTGCTCATACAATCATGTCCTCTTTCGGAAACTGTGTCATACCAAGGAAGAGACGTGGAATGTGACTTCCTGACGTACAAACTTTTCAACTTTTCATGAACAATCCGTATACATTCCTGCTCATCCATGAGAGAAATGTGCTCAACATACAATATGTCATGCCTAGGAAAAGGGATCACATAACGATGCTGACTAAAATACAGGAAACCGTCACGAATGAAACACTTGAACAATGCGTGCGTATCAATCATGCGAACACATAATACTTCCTATGATGGCTCTTTGGACCAAGGCTCGAGAGCCAAGATCGCTTCTTCCGGATCTATCGAATCTTCGTGTGGGGGATCTGTGGACCTTGACTCGAAAGCCAAGATCAATTCTTGGTGATTAATCGAATCTACAACGAGGTTAGCTTCGCTAGAAAAAGCATCCACTAACACATCATCCTTGTGAACAATCACATCATCTTTATGCAATTCATCATGCTTGTCTTTTTCATCCAAATCATCATGCAAATCATTATCATTCAAATCATCATGCTTCTCATAATCATGCAAGTTCTGTGTGTCATGTTGTAGAGAAAAAGAGACTGAGAGAGTCTCCTTATCTCAAATCCTTTCAACCTTGTCCTGCATATTAGCAATGAGAGATGGAGAAGGAGCAGTGTCCACTCCATGAAAGACAGTAGCAGAAGCACTGTCGGCATTGAGAGTTATAGTGTTAGCCGAAAAATTTATGAAAGCATCAATTTCACGAAACCACTTAATGCCTAAAATCATATCACATCCTAAGAGAGGAGAAACAACAAATCTTCTAGTAAAGGCAGTCTATTGAATTGCAAACAACACATCAAGGCACTCCTCCGTGATGAAAGCGTCCATACCTGGACGAAAGCCAGAGACCTCGATAGGAGATCTCGGACTGACTTCAAGGCGAGCTCTCTCAACAAGAGAGGAACTGATCACATCATGCATACTACCTGGGTCAAACAATATGACAAAATGGTGCCCCGACGTACGACCATAACATTTAATGAGAGAATCATCAATGGGAGGGTCCTGAGAAACTTTGGGCACACCCGTGTTATCATTCATTGCATTGACAGATGTAGTGGGTGCTGTGGGTTCTTTAGATTCATTCGATTCAAGCTTAGGACATGTTCTTTTTATGTGACCCTTAATGTGACAATGAAAACAACGACCTTCCTTAGAATAAGTGCTTTGTTCTTCCGACGTGATGCATCCTCCTACAATTCCTTGTGTTACCTTTTTATATGGAGTAAGCTTAGGTTTAGCAATTGTGTTAGCCTTACCCTTAGATTCATTGGAAGAATTCTTTGATGAGAGACTGTTGGAAGATTGGTTAGAAGAGTTATCATTCTTACCATTCTTACCGTTCTTACCGTTCTGAGGGTTCTGAGAAGTCTGCGAGGTACTTGTGAAAGTCTTGTTCTCCTTAGGCTTTCCCTTGTGCTTCATCTCCTGTGCGAGAGCAATCGCTACCGCCTTATTGAGATCGATTGGATCGAATACCTCGACATCGTACTTGATATACTCGTCCAATCCAAAGAGAAAAGCCTCTTTGCGCTCATCATCCGACATGCGTAGTTGGGTACCTAGCTGCAAAACACGATTAGAAAAAGACATAACCGGCATACCATTTTGCTTGAGAGCGGGCCAATCGTCCTTCAATCGTGCAAGGTACTGAGGTGGCATAAACCGCGCCTTGAGCTTGTCTTGGAAATCAGTCCAACTAAAAGAGAGGGGCGTGAAATCGTCGGCTGCCTCTAGGTGCACGGCTAGCTGTGCCTCTTGCCATGCGTGGTACCAATGGATGGCATCACCGGCAAGGTACATAGCTACCGTCAAAACTTTGCTATTTCCTGTCTTCTTAGTTGTCGCAAAATAAGCATTAAATTGATGCAACCAAGAATGAATAACTGTAGCATCCATCTTACCGTCATACTTACTGAAAGTCAACTTTTCTGTAACTGGATGGTTGGAATCCACGTCGTGGCTTGCGTCACTTGACGAACTCCCACGATCTTTGGGTGGTTCGGTCTTCGAGGCTAGCAATTGGGAAATAAATTCTTGATTGCCAATCTCCCTTTGAGCTTCACGCTCGTTGTCCTTTTCTGCTTTTCGTTCATCGCGCTCACGTTCGAGAGCAAGTCGATTTTCTTCTTGTTGTGCGGCAAGTCTTGCGTTTCTTTCATCACGGTCACGTTCCTGAGCAAGTCGATTTTCTTCTTGTTTTGCCGCAAGTCTTGCGTTTCTTTCATCGCGCTCTCGTTCTTGAGCAAGGCGACTTGCTTCGTCTATCCATCATGGCCATCATCTGCTTGACCAGTGCCTCCATAGCACTTAGTGGCGTAGATGGTGAAGGGGGAGAGTTGAAGAAATCATCTCCGGGTGGGGACGAGTCTTCGTCGCCTCTCTCATGCTCATCACCTGTATGCGAAGTATCCATTCCGCTTCGGGTGACGACCGTGCACTATGATCTTGGGTTCTTAAGTTCGCGTGGAACTTGGGTTCTTGAGGGTCTTGAGGTTCTTGAGGTCCTTGATTCGTGAGAATCTTGGGTTCTTGAGGTTCTTGAGTCTTGAGGGTCTTGGGTTCTTGGGGTTCTTGAGGTTTTCTTTCGCTTGCAAATCTCGTTGGAGAAGGATCTTCTCTTCACCCGAGTTCTACTCCTTTCTGCGCGGGCGCACCCCTTGGCAACCTTGCACTCACACCAAGGTTGCTTTTTCCCACCTCACGTCGATTGGCCGGCCGCTAAGTGCACGGTCCGCTCTCAATGAGTGAAAAGAGACACAAGGGGAGGCTGAACAAGCCCTTCTTTCTTGGGATTCCTGTCACTCTTCAACAAAACACGATTAGGAATCGCCACGCCCAAGTAAACTTGGGTTCGTGCGATTGCAACAAGCAAAAAAAATTATTGTGGTTCTTATGGTTCTTTCCTTGAGTAATGCAGAACACTTTCAAAGCTCTAATACCAATGTAAGGTGCAACGGAATGAATATTGTATTTTCTCAAGATTAGTGATCTTTATTGCTCAAGGTTCCTTTTAGTTCTTAGGGAAGGAGAGAGCCTTCCGTCTTGTAGAGTGCTGTGATCACGAACAAAGTAAGTGGCTATTGTGCGTGCAAGTGAATGAGACTGAGAGAAGGAGAGAGAAGAGATACGAATCCGAGAGGTTGTAAAACCCTCCTCCGAAGGCCCCACTCTCGTCGGCCAGAGTGGTCTAACTTTGATTGCACAAAGGTGTACAATGCTAATGCAATGGACTGATGCAATGGAACTATGCCGATGACGACGACGGTGATGACGACGACGACTTGGGCTGAAATCTGTGATCTTCTATATGCTGAAATTCTTGGACTGTTTCGGGGCTGAAAATGGACTGTTTACTGCTGTCTTGAGGCTGAAAATGAGTGGTTCTTATTTGGGGGTCATGTTGAAGATGAAAACGCTGATGTTGCTGACACCATAGGCTGCGTTTTAGGCTGCTGTTGAGTGCTGAAATCGCTGGATCAGCAGGTTTCTTCAAGGTTGGAAAACGCTGGAATGGCAGCAAGAAAAACGCTGATCTGCTGTGAAGGCCTAGAGTTAGTAAAAACGCTGAAAGGCTGGGATAAAAACGCCAGCAAGGAAGGGGTGATGGCAATATCTGCAAGGGAAGGAAACGCCAGGAGGTAGGACTTGATGGCGATGCTGGATCTAGAAGAAAAACGCCAATGATGGGGTGAGAGGTATGGCGAGGCTACGTGTTGAGGGGGGGTACTGCTGAGAAGTTGCCTGTTGAGCGGGAAGCTCCTGCTGCCTCTTCTGCCAGAAAGTGCTAACTTGGGTTTGCTTGTATATTAACTTAGCAAAATTGCCCTACATACTTTTGTTGGAAAGTCACTTCAAAATAATAAGTGAAAATAACCAAAAATTGGAAAATAGGCTAAATGCACTCGAAAATTCCCCTAACTGATGCTAATGGATTTTGATGGGAATTCCGATGATCATGCTGTGTGCAACCGGAGGATGTGCATCTATGCTAAGTGACTGGGCATGCACGGTCTACGAATAGACTCACAAAAGTGCCAGATCACTGCTAATCTAGACTTGACTAAACTGACTGAACCCTACTGTGGTGTAGCTTGTCCACGGACACATAGGGTTGGGATGTGTCACGTGACACGCTGCTGCCATGTGTCACCGCAAGAATTCCGGGACAGCTGCCACGTCAGCCAGCCAAGGCAAGTGTGTGTGTGTGTACAGGGCAGCCACGTCACCAGTTTGTGACACAAGTTACAATAGTGGTAGTATATGTGCTTATCCAAGTCTTACTAGGTCCTTTCTGGACCCCGACAGCTTCTTTGACAAACATGATCCTCAGGTGATGACCTTTCGGGCCTTCCTATTCTTAGCAGTCCAAGTTTACCAATGGTGTAATTCTCTTTGAGTCTCGACTATGAGATTCACATTTTGCTATTCAGTTACAAAGGAAGTAGCTTTACGCCAGGGTATCTCAGATTTCTTTTTGGTGGTACTTATTCTCTTTGCCTAGGAGTGAGCGGAAGGTGGTCCTATCTTGGGAAGAGCTCTCAGCTTTAGCTCTGTAGCTTTCAGTGACATTGTTTGCTCTGTTCCAACGTGGGGTTGAGTCCGTTGTTACCTCAGAGCGTACTTTTGAGGATACTTCTTTTTCAGAGGGGGCTTCCACATTATTATCTTCAATTGACTTTCGATGCTCCATTCATCGAAGTACAAGGCAGGGTGTCTTCTAGTCCTTGGTTTCCTTGCACACTTCTTATGGCTTTGGATGGTCTGCTTTAGTCCACAGCGCAATTAATATCTTCGCGGGTGTTCTTCTTTAGCCACTTACGGTGGTTGCTTCATCTTTCGGATTTGTGGTGTGACGGTTGCCCTTCCTAGTGCATCCGAGCAGTACTTCCCATGCCTTGTCTTCTAGATTTATCCCTGGTGACTGTTTCATTCAGGACACACCTACTTCCCTTATCCTTAGACTAGCATGTTAGTTCAGACACGTGGATAGTGGTCCTTTTCGGACTAGAACAAGTTAGCCATGACATTCTTTGCAACTGGGGAAATGTTCTTCTCGGTTATCCCAGACTTGATTCCACGTTCCACAAGCATATTTTCTTCGGATTCACCTACCCCAAATGATCCGATTACACAAGTAGAGACTATTGGAGGGTTATGACAGTTATCCATGGTTCGGGTGTTCTCCCTTTAGAGGGGGATGTGGAGCCAGCTTGGGAGTTAGTTTCTGAGACTACTTCCTTAAAGATTTAGTGGTTCCATGTGCAACGGATAGGATTGACAGTCTATTTGGTGGCCTTCTACAGCACCTTGTTCTGCTCTTGCACAGCTTGTGTGCAGGGTTGCTTGATCTTGCCGTGGTAGCTGCAGTCTTAGTTATTGCTATGTGTTCCTTTCTGTTGGATGTTAGTTCCCGATTCACTTTGAAAGAGGGGTGATATTCCTTCGAAATGTGTTCCAAACAGATGAAGATCAATAGCAGTTTCACTCTCAATTCCCATAAAGTTCCTTTAGATACACTTTGCAATACATCATTGTACATGGTGGTTGGTGCAGTTCTTTAGTTCTTCGTCATCAGACAAATGATTGCTCAACAGCTCTGGTTGTCCCATTCTTTGGGCTTCCCGTAGCAGCTTGGAGATTCTGGCATGTGGAATATGACTGCAGGTGCAAGTTTCCAACTCTTTCCTCGAGGGTGGAGCACTTTAGAGCTGGCAAATGATCCGGATATCAGTAGATTATGCCTTTATCCTCAATTTTCATGCATTCTCTTCGAGCGGGACAAGACCATGTGACTTAAACACTAGTAAAAAGATTTCGTCTTTAAAACGTTCAAGAGAAGTTTAGAAACGTTTGAAGCGTTTCGTAAGTTTCTTTGATTGAAAAAACGACTTTCTTGGCAACTATGCACCGATTGTTGGTTCTCATGCTCTATCCCTCTGTCCAACTGCGCTAAAAACGCAACTACAAGGCCTCCATGTTGTGTACGAAAGACAACTCTGGGACCTCTTCCAAAGGCTTCCACACCCCCCCCCCCCCACACACACACACACACAGCCACTCAATATATAAGGGAAGATGTAAAGTCACCACTCTAGACCAAAAACAGTCCGACTTGGACCAAATGGGGGACATGATGATGCCCCAAGACCTCCCAAGAGAGTATAGCCTCACAAGGCCACAAAGAAGCCCTCACTCCCTAGACCTAGACATAAGCCCACTATTTGTTGGCCCCGCTCCATCGATAGACTACAATGGACTGGTTGACTGTCTGTCTCTGCCTCTCTGCCGCTGCTATGTCTCATGCATGCTATGTCTCTGACTATTTCTCTATGTATGAACTTGCAAGCTCTGACCCCCATCCTCTCTATGTGTGGCTCTGTGCAGCGTCTGACATGGCTGAGAGGATCTAATTTTTTACTCTGAGGTCCAAGTGCTGCTCCCTGGGACAACCTGACAACATGTCCCAAGATATTACATCTTAAGCGTGGGCTGTGCTGGCCAACCACAATTTACTCAATACCAAGCACTCCCTACAACTCAAAAGAAATGCTCTTCGGACACTCCTAGAGGGAATAATTGCCACACCTTAATGAAGGGACAGACGAGTGTAGCTCTATGAAGCAACCAAAGGGCAGGGACTAGATATCCATCTAGTGAGGAGGAATTTACCACTGAACAAACACTAAAAAGCAGCAGGAAAATGATAGCAGACCACTAACCCGGTTATTGTCGACGAGAGTGATGAGAGGGATCAATCCAAGTAGCCTGTCAATCTCTGCCTGGCGCTCTTTAAATTGTGAGACAGTGCTCCAACCCAGGGCAAGGAGATACAAATAGCTCTTGTCTTTGCAGCTGTTAACAAGGAGGAATGCCCTCTTCAACGCTTCTTCAAGCTCTTCAAGGGGCTCACGTGTCTCAGGCCATTCTTTCAGATCCGAGAGCTTCAACTGCTCTAGAAGATTCCCAATGAGTTTGAGGTGTTGGGCAAACTGCTTACAATTCTTCTTGTGCATCCGAGCATTATTTGCTGCTTTCACAATGAGTGCTATGATCTTCACAGAGTCGAGACCAGTGAGCTGTGCTGCAGTGGCTACTTCTCCTAAATGGTTCCAGCTAAGGTGAGACATGGTTCTCCTCTTTCCTACACAATGGTGCTCGCTACGGCACCTACATCAAAAGGCCGCAAGTACGAAGCTTAAAGTGCCCTACCCCAAAATAATCGCCTCTAGCTTGCTTCCGCAAAAAGCTTCCAGCAACAGTACATGTCACAACGTAATCAGGGTGCTTGAGCAGATAAACTACACAGAACGTGCCTGAGAAGATGGGTTGAAACTGATTAGAATGCTTCGCCTCTTCCCATAGCGTGTCAATGGGTGTCCACATTGTAATGTGCGCGCAGATTCCACAATCGCGTTACGGCAAACTAGAACTAGGAAGCGGTGCATTTTAACATAGAAGAGAGTTAAGGCGGCGGTGGAGCTCCCACGCCATCATCGTCAGGCTCAGGGGGCAGGGCGCGCACCAGATCTCCACCACTCCACCATAGTAGGTGACTGACGCTGTCCACTGCATCAGCTGAGTTGATTCACAGAGACACGTGACCGTCAGGGCAGTCACGAGTACGTAGAGTTAGTCACCAAAAAACTTTTCTTCTATTTCTCACCCGACAAAAAAAAAGGACACTTTTCCATACACCCCTCGTCTATATGTGACACGGGAAAGGATCAAGGGTGGGAGTGAAAAGTTGGATCAAAATTCAATGAGAACTGCAGATTTTTTCGACGCCGTGGTATTGTAATCTTGGCACAAAAGCAACGTCTGCACAGTCATAACTTTCAACGGTGTGACACGACGCTTTTTATTTGTGCAATGAAGTCAAGCTATAAATAGATTCCTGTTGGAATTAGGGTTGCAGAGAAACACACACAGCTTGGAGAAGACGAAGGAAGCTCAAGGCACACAATAGAGAGTGTGTTACTTAGTGTGCAATGGAAAGATAGATAGCCCTAGAGTGATGGGCGTATATACAATGCACGGGGGAAAAAACCTCCTAAAGAGGGAAAAAATGCCCCGGCGGTCCTAGTGTGTTCACACACATCACTACCACATGTATATGGTAACAAATCCCCCCTGGAGTGATGCGGTGAACGAGAGCTGGCACATGAGTAAAGGGAAGTGCCATGCCCTGAGGACAGGATCAGTCCACAAAGGGGAGTAAGCCCAAAGCTTTGCGGAAAGCTTCAAGCTTCTCACGAGACAATGCCTTTGTGAAAAGATCTGCAAGGTTGTCCTGTGTTGGCACATAAGCCAAGTTGATCTCTCCTGCTGAGAGCCTCTCCCTGACATAGTGGTAATGCACCTCAATGTGCTTTGTGCGAGCATGAAAAACTGGGTTCCTCGCAACTGCCAATGCGCTCTGACTGTCAGTGTAGATAGTGTTGGCAGTGTCCTGTCCAACACCCAAGTCAGCCATAAGGCGTTTGAGCCATACACACTCAACCGTAGCTGTGAAGACCGCCCTGTACTCAGCCTCACAACTCGAAGTGGCCACAGTAGGTTGCTTCTTGCTCAACCATGATATACATGAACTGCCAAGCATGAAACAAAAACCACTTGTGGACACTCGCGTGTCAAAACAACCAGCCCAATCTGAGTCCGAAAAAGCATGTAAGTCTGGCGGCAATGATCCCCCCTTGGGATAAAACAAGCCAAGATGTAAAGTGCCACTAAGGTAGCGGAAAATCCTCTTGACAGCCTGCCAATGCTTAGACCCTGGGCTATGCATAAATCTGCTGACCTACGAGACTGCAAACTGAATATCTGGCCTCGTGTTGCATACATAAATGAGGCAGCCAACAGCAGTTTGGTAAAGAGTGACATCAGCAGGATCGCCAGCATCATGTAGACTCAACTTCAAACCTGTTTCCATGGGAGTGGCAATAGGTTTGCAATCCTCAAGTCCAAACTTACATAGCAATGTCTCTATGTAACTTTTCTGACACAAGGCAATACCACCATCACACTGCTTAAACTGTATACCCAAGTAATGATGCAACAGCCCCAAATCTTTCATCTTGAAAGTAGCATTCAAATCAGCCTTAAATTCAGCAATATGTCTCTCATTTGGTCCAGTGATCAGCAAATCATCAACATAAAGAACCACAATGAGAAATACATCATCCTCACGCTTTACATACAATGTGCTTTCTGTTGGACTGTTACGAAAGCCTCGTTTAACCAAATGAGTGTCAGCTTTCTCATACCAAGCACGAGGAGATTGCTTCAACCCATACAAAGCCTTCTTACATTTGAACACTTTGTCCTCTTGTCCTTTTATGACAAAACCGCGAGGCTGCGTTACATAAACTTCCTCAAATATGTCACCATTCAAGAAAGCAGTAACAATGTCTGATTGATGTACATCCCAACCAAAATGAGCTGCCAATGCACATAGAAAACGCACAGTAGTCATACGACAAGTGGGAGCAAAAGTCTCTTCATAATCTATGCCTTTTTGTTGTGCATAACCCTTTGCAACAAGTCGAGCCTTATGGCGATCGATCTCACCATCCGGCTTGCGTTTCAACTTGTAAACCCACTTCGTACCAATGGCCTTTTTGCCAGGAGGCAAATCACATAAAGTCCATGTGTCATTCTCTATAAGTGCATCATATTCTGATTTCATGGCAGCAATCCAATTTTCTGAATTCTGTGCTTCATCAAAAGACAGAGGCTCCTCAACATCATGTAAACTAGACACAGCCAAAGCATAACAATCTGATGCATAAGATGCATGGCGAGAGCCTGAACGAGTACGACTAGATAAAGGTGCATCCAATTTACTGTCACGCAAAGTGTGCACCAGCCATTTTGGCATACCTCTAGCCTGCTCATTTTCAGCCCTTTCCTCATCAAGTACATCATGTACATCTACATCAGTAATAAGCTGTTCTAAAACATTTTCAGAAACCCCCATAGGCTGTACATTTGCCTCATTGGAACTTACATTCGTATTTCCACCAGTGAAAAGAGGCAACAAAGTGTCATAAATGTCCTGTGAGCTTACATTACTGTCTCTAGTACATGACAGCAAGGGTTGAACAGAATCTTCCACAAACACTACATCCCGTGAAACCAAAATACGTTTTGTTTGCGGATGATACAACCTGTAACCTTTGCTTTCAGCACTATAACCAACAAAAATACATTTGACAGCCTTATCATCCAATTTTCTGCGCTGCACTTGTGGCACCAAAGCATATGCCAAACAGCCAAAAACACGCATGTGCTCAATAGAAGGTTTTCTATCATGCCATGCTTCATATGGAGTAATAGACTGCAAAGCTTTCGTAGGACACCTGTTAAGTACATAAGTGGCACACATGATGGCCTCAAGCCAAAAAGAATGCGGTAAAGCTTGACTTTTGACCATACATCGTGCCATTTCCGTTAGTGACCTGTTTTTCCTCTCAGCAACACCATTTTGCTGAGGTGTATAAGGCACTGTACATTGGTGTTTTATCCCACGACTAGCCAGAAATGCATTAAATTCATGAGACATATACTCCCCCCCTCGATCGGAACGGAGGGTGCCCATAGTACATTTTGAGACATTTTCAGCCATAGCCAAAAATTGTTTGAAGCACATAAAAACTTCGGACTTTGCTTTAAGCGGAAATACCCATGCATGCCTGGAGTAATCATCAATGAAAGTCACGAAGTACAGGTAATTGCCCAAGGACGGAGTTTGCATGGGCCCACAAACATCACTATGCACAAGCTGCAACCTGCATGTGGCCCTAACTGAACCATCCTTTGGAAACTTAGAACGCTGCATTTTACCCAGAATACAGCCTTCACAAACATGTTTGATAGGTGCTTCAAGAGGCGGCAAAGAAGCAACCATATCAGATTTCTGCAAACGCAGCAAACTGGCAAAATTCAGATGACCAAAACGTGCATGCCAAAGTTTTGCATCTGAAATAGCCCTTGAATCTGCAACAGCATTTGCAAAATTTTGTCCACACTTGTCATACAAAGTGAGCTTATACAGCCCACGGCACAAAAGCCCAGATGCAACAATTTCATCACCAAAACTGAGATCATGAACTGTACATCTGTCATCCACAAATTTGACTACAAGTCCAAGTCTAGCAAGTGCGGATACAGACAATAGATTCTTCTTGATCCCAGGTACATAAAGTGCATCAACAAGTGTGAAGGAACTGCCATTAGCAGCAGTGAGCACAATCTTTCCAACTCCCTGAACTGGATAAGAGGCGTTGTTGGCACAAGTGACTGAATTCCCATGAGGGACAGACTCGAGAGAGGTAAACAATTCACGATGTGAGGTAATGTGCTTTGTAGCACCACTGTCGAAATACCACACATGTGAATCTGCAGCAACTGACAAGCATGCATCATGGACAGCAGGATTGTAAGTGCACTCTGCGCTAAAAGCCCATTCTGCATCAACATCAGCATCACAATCTCCTTTCACAGAAGACTCAACAATGGCTGCATTTGTAGTGGAACCAGCATTTGCAGTGGAACCACCCTCTTTCTTCTTAGCCTCTTTGGCCTTCAACTTAGGACACGACTTGATCAAGTGATCATTGGCTTTACAATAATGGCAACGCATCTTCTTTTTGCCCTTATCAGTAGAATTGCCAGACGAAGTGCTGCCAGCAGAAGCATTAGGAACAGAATTTTTGCCACTCGCAGCAGAACCATAAGAAGTGGCTGCATTACTGTTACCACCCTTTCTTTGAGAAGCAATAAAAGCCTGTTCAACTGCACGCTGCCTAGTCCTGTTTTTTCTAGAAAGTGACTCTTGCAACAGCAATGTGCATAATGCATCAAACTTGACAACTTCAGGATTTCCTTGGGTCATCAGTCTCCAAGTACTAGCAAAAGTCTGGTAGGAATCTGGTAAGGCATCAAGAACAGTCTGCACAAGGGAACTGTCAGAAATGACTTCACCTGCAGAAATGAGTTGCTCATTGATATCCTTGACACTAGCAAGGAAAGTGTCCATATCATCTTCCTCATGCATAATCTTCGACTCTAGCTCTTTACGCAGCAAAGCAATTTTAGCCTCATTGCGGCTTGCATAAAGACCTGCTAGAATATCCCAAGCCTGTTTTGCAGATTTTGCTGAACGGATGTGAGGAATAATGGTGCGCTTCACAGACAACGCAATCAATGCATGAGCCTGCGCATCCTTAACATCCCAACGAGCTTGTTCTGCTGTAGGCAAAACAACTCTAACAGCTGCAATCCTTGCAGCAAGACCTGCAACATCCTCAATATCGCCTACATCTTCAGAACCAGGACGTACATCAATGCCCTGCACAATGTTCCAGACACCTTTTGACACAAGAACGTGTTGCATCATATAAGTCCACATAGGGTAGTTGTCCCCATCCAACCTGTCCTCAGCAACAAACATCTTGAACACATCTGTGTTGTTGTTGTCAGCCATGGTAAATGCTGCACCTGATGTGAAAACTGCCCGAAAATAGGAGAAATGGAGCGGGAACAACTTGTGCTATATAGCACAAACCGTAGAAGACTATAAGGCACCTGTTATGCAGAAAACGACACTGACAGAAAATCTGCACAAAATGACGAAATAACCTGTGCAGTACTGCCCGTAGTGGAAACGGAGGCCGAAATGAGCCCAAATCAAAATTCTGAGCAGACCAAGCTCTTCGAGATCTCCCAAAATATTTGTCGACCTGCGAACGCTTGCCAAAGCTCACTGAAATCGGAGAAAGTGAGCAGGCGTGTGCTGGAGCAGCTGGCGACTAAGCCCGGGAGGACGTGACTTGCTCTGATACCAATTGTTGGAATTAGGGTTGCAGAGAAACACACACAGCTTGGAGAAGACGAAGGAAGCTCAAGGCACACAATAGAGAGTGTGTTACTTAGTGTGCAATGGAAAGATAGATAGCCCTAGAGTGATGGGCGTATATACAATGCACGGGGGAAAAAACCTCCTAAAGAGGGAAAAAATGCCCCGGCGGTCCTAGTGTGTTCACACACATCACTACCACATGTATATGGTAACAATTCCTTCATTTATGTTCGCTTAAGTATGTGCAGCATTCACTCTTCTTACTTTAAAGAGACTAACTTTCGGTCCCCATCAAAATAATGTATCTATTGACACTCTATATAATCCAGTGTGTGTAATCTTGACACACGCAACAGAAAACTTTCTCTCTCTCTGTCTCTCTCTCTCGTACACGCGCACACACACACATTCACACCCACGCACACAACAAAGTATGCTTTCTCATCCAATCACCCTCAATCACAACCAAGTGATATATTGGGATCAAAAAAACGTGGAAGGTGATCATTTGATTGAAGAGTTCTTTGATGAGGATTCAAGCAATGCAAGTAGTGAAAAGATTGATGACGACTTCGAAGTACTCCATGAAGAAGGTGATGTTTGTGGGAAAAACGGACCTCTTGATGATCAAATGGTTAAGGTATTTTTGGATCCAAATCTCTACATGTCCTCAACATATTTTTCCTTTGATAGAAATGCATATAATTATATGATAAGAGTTTCAAAGTGGCATCTCCACAACATTGGAGACTCTTAAAACCTATGACTCTAGAGACATGTTGGACTTGAAGAAGTGGCACAAGATTAAGGATGAGCTTCATGTTGGACGTGATGAGGATGAAAGGCTTTGTTTATATTTGAGAGATTCCATGTGTTGAAAATTGGGAGGATATTGTAGAAGTTGCCACATTGTTAAAGGATCAAAACACCAAGGGTTTAATAAAACTCTAAATTCCATCAAGTCCAAATGGTGCAATGATGTTAGGAAGCATGGTATATCTACCATATATATCAAAAAGTACATAAATGCTTGTGGGTGTAGCAATGCAACTAACGCTTCTCATTCAGGATCATGGCATCAAAGAATGGACCTGAATAAAGAGCCTCCAAATGTGATTATTACAAACATGTCCGATGTAGAGAGGCACCTAAAGACCATCATGATCGAGCACAAGACAAAGCTAGTGATGCTCCGCTCTTTCAAAAAATCTGGAGAATTAAAAACTATGATTGATTATATATGTCATCAAGGTGGTGTGCCTCGACGAAGGGGAGATAAAAAGAGAACAAGGACATCAAAGAAATGTGGTTGTCCATTTAAATACAAGTGATAACTACCTATGGGAGTAATGATGTTCATATTTATCTAAACACTAGTCAAAGTGGTCATGTCCCATGTTCAAGAAGTGATATATATCACTTGCATGTCCATCCATCCATAATTGAGTGTTGCATGGAAGACCTCTTTGATGTCGGGAATGCTCGATATGTTGCTTCCATGTCCTTGTCAAAAGAAAGATTTCACATGGAGCGAGCCTCCCTTCTTCACTATAATATCTACAGGTTCTTTATGATACCGCATGAAATCAATATCTTGTCTTATCAAATGCGTTATTGAGGTAGCACTTTGACTTGCTTCTTTAATAAATTTCTTTATATAGAGGATACTCTCTAAGTGATCAAGTTGATATAGGATGCGTATCAGATGATTATTGGGTTTCTATGTATACGGAGGTTATGAAATTATACAAAACCAACAAGGTAATAGCATTGTCATAAGTCACAAAGAGTAGTTCAAATTTCTTTTCTTCTTACATTCAAATTTTTGTGCAGGTGGCTTATTTTTGCCAACCGTACAATCCAAAAGCAGTTAATGACAAAGATAAGCTTTTTATTTTGATCATTCAAGATGACTGGATGCTGCAAATGGCCAAGCAATTCTCTACAAATAATACATGGACTATTGATAGAACATTTAAAACAAACATATATGGTTTACCATTGTATGCTGCAGTGTTGCCAAACCAACAAGGCGTTGGCCTACCAATTTGATTCATGTTGTGTACGACAGATCCTGGTTGTCATCATGACATCATTGCTTGAAAGTTAACAATTATTGTAGTCTTTGAGAGGATGGGCCACATTCGTTCGTTTGCTGTTGTGATTGATAAGTCAAAACAATAGCTAGAGGATATATTGAAGGTCGTGGATGAAGACACGCATAGTTGGAGTATTGATGCCAATGAAACAAAATATTAAGTTGCATGTCGTGTTCTATTGGTTCCATACCAAAAAAGGCATGGGTGGAGAACATCTTGCCTCAGGTATTATATTGTTAAGTTGCTTAATTGTAACTATTTGATCTAACAAAAAAAAAGTGACCTCAACATATGCATGTTTGTTTTGAAATGTAGGTTCCAAAGGAGTTAAGGGATGATTTTTATAATGATTTGTCAAATTTAATGCGTTGTGTGACAGAATCAAATTTTAAAGGCAGATTTCAAGAGCTTTTTGTGAGGTATTCACCATGCCCAAATATAATTCGTTATGTCACTATAGATGGTGTGGGGGGGATTGCATGTGGATAACCCGATGGCCAAGGTTTCAACGAATGTTTAGACATGGCAATGTTGACACCACAAACTTGGTAGATCGCTTATGGCAATAAATTAAATATATTTTTTTGGATGCTTGGATTAATCGATCTATCTTGGAGCTCTTGCATGTGCTTGTGGGTGATTCAAAGTCTGAAAGTCGCATCGGTAAATAAGTATTTTTTCTCTTTTGGGATTGCTGTAAATGTTACGTTGAAGGTTTGGATTCATGTCTAATTTATGGTTTGCATGGTAGCTAGCTCTGGGCGATATGGCGTTCTCCGGGGGGGGGGGGACAGATGCAAACATAAAAAATGCTTGAAGGGGAGAGAATCTTGCAAAGGTTTCAAACCACACCACCTACCTTTTAGATTATAAATTAAGGGTCACTTCTCTTCAAGATTCAAAGTACCACAAATGAGAGTATATGGTATCATGTCAGCTTGCAAAGCAGTTATTATGATTGTCCGGATTGGAACAGCCAATGTAAGCATCTTAATGGTGTTCGAATGATAGTCTCACTTTCCACGTTTGAAAGAATTTCTACATGGTACATATAAAGACGCATCCAATATCTACAAAGATATCATGCATTGTGATTTTGAAGCGCACGATGGTGACAATGATATACAAGAGAGGAAATATGATGTATGGTGGATCTCATCAACCACCTCAAAGGTGCACTGTCAACTATACAGAAAGAGGTGTATTCCATAGATCCCAAAGAGATTGAAGTCATCGGACAACAATTGCAAAACATGAAAGAGAAACTCTCAACATTTGTGATTCCTATGAAGATTGATCTCCCTACCAGAGGAAGTATTAGACAAATCGAGGTCCATGTTACAACAACTCGGCTTGGTCACGGTGTACCACTAGTTTGCACAAATGAAGAACAGCAAAACATAGATCTTGATGGAACTAGCCAACCTTCCAAACCACTACGCCAAACGGGCCAACTCAGACACAAGCAGCAAAGGAGTAGATCTCGTGTCCGTTTTGATAAACGGACCCGTATTTGGTGTCCACATTGTTGCACCAAAACCTTGCTAGTGGATTCCAAAATCACACCCACGTGTCACACGAGCCATGCTCTCCTCCCAGTAAAGCCTAAGCACATCAAAGAAAACGTCATACAAACTCTAGTGGGTCAAGTGATTCGTTTTTGTAATGAAGCTGAGAGTTTTGGGGGGATGATCTCTGCTTGTCAATCTGGTGGTTCAAAGGATGTTGAGTATTGCTTTACACTTACTTGTGAAAATGGGGAACAACTGCTACGCATCAAAGCTTCCATCATCAGAATGCTACTTTTGTATTCCTCTAGTCGAAACTATGCAATGAAATATTTATGACAAATCTATTTCAAGTATCTTTTTAATACAAGCAATAAATTTTGAGGAGTTTTATTCTATTTTGATTTAATACAAATATTATCCGTGTGCCATTAAGAAACCCTTACCGAATATTTCAAAGTTAATCGCAATAATTCATGCCCTATAAATTTTGACCTTTCTCCCAACAATCTCTAACTTTGCAAAAAAAGTAATCTCAACGCGATGTACCAAGATTACCTTTTTTCCAGAGAGCTGGAAATTTAGAGCTGTAAGTTATAAAAGTAATCTCGGCGCATTGTGCCAAGATTATTTTTTTCCCGAAAAGTAACCAAAAAAAGTAATCTATGCTGAATGTGCCGAGGTTACCTTTTTTATAGAGAGCAAGCAGAACCCCTGGTGAGATAGTTTTTTTACCCAACAAAGTGTGAGTTGTTTCCGAAGTTAGTTGACAAGTTGGATGCATTTGTAGAGCAAAGCGCCTTGATCTAATTCCTAGTTTTTTCTCTGAAAGATCAAGCTCCACGCCTAAGGCATGAGTGTGTTTGGCAAAGCCATTGGCTAACAAATGGACATGAGTGTGCTTGGCAGAGCCATCGGCTAACAAACGGACATGAGTGTGCTTGGCACGATCATCGGCTAACAAACAGACATGAGTGTGCTTGGCACAATCATCGGCTAACTATAAAAGGGGCCAGAAGAAAACTATAACCCTTGCAAGAAACACACAATTACCTACACCAATAGAAGCCATAAGCTCCTAATCTGCATTGGTTTTAATAATTGAAAAACTTAATTGATTCATATGTTAAAAAAAGACCAATAATAACAAAGAAGAACAGAAGGTAATCTCTGCACACTGTGTGCAGAGATTAATTATTTTCCAGAGAGTTACAATTTTGGACTCTCTACCAGAAGGTGAACTTTGCACACCGTTATTAGAGATTACTTATTTTCCAGAGCATTGCAATTTCAGACTCTCTACCAGAAGATGAACTCTGCACATTGTGTTTAGAGATTACCTGTTTTCCGGAGCATTGCAATTTTGGACTCTCTACCAGAAGGTAATTGTTGTACATTGGGTAAAGATTACTTTATTCCCATACCAAAGTAATCGTTGCAAGTGATCGACCCGTCTTGTTCGTTGCTCAACAAACCAAAACCACGATGCAACCTCCATGTTGCAATAAACTAGTAATAATTCTTTGAATTGAGCAAGTGATCGAGCTGTCATGAGAGTGTTTCAATAAACCAACTCTAAAAGGCAACCACACATAAATAGCGATTTGACTCAATGCCTGCACAAGGCAACCTCCATGTCACAAATAAACCAGTAATAGCTATTTGACTCAAGCAAGTGATCAAGTTGTCATGAGAACGTTTCAACAAACCAATTCTAAAACACAATCATAACGACAGTGTTTTAACAAACCAGTTATAAAAGGCAACCATAACAAGAGTGTTTCAACAAACCAATTATAAAAGGCAACCATAACGAGAGTTTTTTCAACAAATCAATTCTAATAGCTATTTGCAAAAGGGCTGTCAAGTTGCGCTTTTGCAATTCTATACCAAGACAACTTTTTGTACATAAGATATATCACAATAAGTTTCACTAAAAAATGATTGTAAACTGTCAACGCTTATTATTTACAACACACACGGCTCCAAAATCTAGAGATAGAGATATTTTGTCGACATTAACATCGATACAAACTGGGCCAATTATATCCAAAGTTTGTCTTCGATACAAAAAAGTAGATCACAATTTGATCTACATTCAAAAAAAGTCTAGACGACAATCGTGGCCTATCCAAGTGTGACCTCACCCAAGGCCTTGTTCAACCAGTCCTTGAGCTTCTTTCTCATGAAGTCGCCCTTTTCATTCGCAAAACAAATTTTTTTAAAAAATGGAAAAACACAATGCATTAGAAAGCAAAAAAGTTATGGAGTTCACACAATAAAGAGTGCTTCAATTAAGACACACATTTACCAGATTGACTTGAGGCTTTTGATCTTTGATTGTGGTCTTAATCAATAACCTCATTGCCATCATTACATAATAACCGCAGTCGGTTGAATTTGGATGGTGAGGACACTATAGACAACAAACATATGTATTAATGACCAACAGAAATGTCAGTACACAATGCAAAAGCACACAATACTAAATTGTGATATAAACATGTGCGGTGATGAGTTCGCAAGCTTCCCGAGGATCTTCTAGTTCTTCTTTGACTTGTAGGTTTGAACAGTGTGTACTAAAATTATTTAGTACCCTTTAAGCACAAGCACTCTCTTAATTGGAAGTATGCAAACAACTTAAATATTATGTTTGGAGCAAAAACAGTGCATACCTAGACAAGTGAGTCTCTCTATGCTGATAATCAAAAGTGAGTCAAAGAGAAGTAAAGCTGAACATCGTCAAGAAAGAAGGGATATGCGTATGACATGGACATTGTAAAATGCCACAAAAACCCAATGAGATCTATATAAAGAACACACATTTAAACTTAAAACTTTGAAAGTTTTGATACTACAAACAATAATACATAAAAGTAAAACATCCATACCTATCCAAAATAGGGAAGAAGATAAAAGTGTGACATCCTAAATCAGGAGTCCCAAAGAAATTGCCAAACGAAGGGTCTCCTATAGTACGCTCTGAGACAAATGAGAACCATAATCTGTCTACCCACCACACAGCTAAGAGAACATTGGGCGGCAATATGCTTTCCATCCACCTATGAAGTAGTAGTTTAACAAGTGAACATAGCAAAAAAGTATAGTGTTACTCAGGCATAAAGTTTTTCTCTTCACAATGCAAAAAGGTTGATCATCTTTGTTGAAGCCTCAAGATCTAAAACATCGTCAATGACATGGGCATCTAACCCCAATTCAAGCCCAACTCAAGAAGACCGCAAGAGAAAAGTAACTCTTTTATGGCACCTATGAAAAAATGCACACACTTACACAATTTACTTTGCTAATTACACTTGAAAGATTTACATGTGAAAGAGTAAATATATGTTAGTAACAAACCTATCGAAGAACTGATCCATATTGCAGTCGTGGCTCTCACATACAAGGCGATCATGGCTCACCAAGAAAGTAATGGTCTCGACATGTGCAAAGCTAGAGGTCGATAATGAAACATGCTACAATAACAATCAAATTATAACTTGGAATAAATATCAACAATTGTCATTTTAAAGAGAACATGAGTGTGTAGTTAAGAAAAGTAAACTTATAATGGAAGACTCATCGTCTGAATCTTTAATGTCCTCTTCGTTGGCACTCTCATTTTCCTCGTGAGGGATGTCAGCATCATGTGGAACCCCATAAGCACAAGATTTGTATCCTCAGTTAATTTTCTCCTCTATCTTTGCTACCCTACTCGGCATGTCGGCTTCCCATGTAATCTTTTGTGCTTCAATCCATTCCTTTTCTCACTCTGTTTGGGATTTTCCTTTTGGGCCAAAGACTCTATCTTATTCTTTGGTTGCCCGCACATGTAGGTCTTTCTGAAATTTTCTTGATGCCGCCCTATGCAACATCCCCAAACCTTGCTATGCATTGGCTTTTAGATCTAGGAGACACTAGTCGTAGTGGTCGTTCACTAGTTTTAGGTCGCCTAGTACGATGCTCTGGAACTTGAACATTTGTGATTTTGTGGACATTCTTTAGATGTCTAATAAGAAGACATCGCCTTTCGTATAAAACCTTTTGGTCAATGCGATGCATGAAACTTCACAAATTACCTTCCCATATGTTCCCACAATCTCAATGAATAGAGGCAATTCCTGACAATGATACAAAAAACAACATTCAGTTTTCTAATCCCTATTACTGCTTCAAAAGCCCCAAATCTCCATATATAATGCAACTCACAACGACATTGTGTGACAAATTCTTAGACTGTGAGCTCGTGGACATACCTCATGATTCGCCATCTTATCGTAGAAGGACTTCACCCTGGACTTCCCTTGAGTTGAAGCCGCTGATAGTGTAATCTCGACACAACTTTGAAATACCTCAACAGTAGTCTTTTCACACCTTTGAATGACTTCAAGAGTAATCTTACTTCAACAGTAGGACATACCCTACACCCTGCACACAATTCGGCATATACCATATTGAAAAGTTTGACCGTTTTCACAAAATCAATTTGATAGAGGTGCATGCTCTTCCATCCATTCTTGGGGCCATAAGATCAAATGCAAAGTAGATGCTTCTTGGTATAATAGTATATCAAGAAACATCGCCACTAAAGCAATACACTTTTGCCCACACATACTGGCAAACAGAGAGTAAATGACCTTTTTTTCCTCTCCCAAAACTACATATTTGAATTGTAATGTGAGGTCAACGATTTTAGTGTTACGCAGAGGTGCAGAGTCGTCTTGCACTCACTGCAGAGTCAGCCCAACCCTTCACGCAACCTCACAACCCAACTCCATGCGGAGTTGGCGATTCAGTGTGCAGAGGTGATGCAATGGGTCCTCGCACAATGATGCATAGGCAAGCAGCTCAGAGCAGAGTTTGTGAGAAGCAGAGCTCGCACAAAGTTTTACGAGTAGAGTCTTTTTCAACGTCGTTTTCCACATGCCGCGTCCCCAAAATTCCTCTCTTTAAGAGACACTTTCACTTTCCCTCTGGCCTCTGCACCCCCAAATTCCCCCATTAAAAAAGAATGGACAACAGATGTAACTCCCACCCTTGATCCCTTCGTTATGACCCCGTGTCACATATAGACGAGAACATACACCCTCTAGCATAAACAACGGTGGAATGGGAGGGCCCCCCAAACATCTCAAAACTGCCTGCAGCCAAGTCAAGCCCGCCTCTGAACTTTGAAGTAGTGCAGAACCTCCTACAACCCATCTTAGAAGTGTTTCGTTATTTTGTGGGGTGGTTGAACAACCTCCTACCAAAAATGTAGCAGAACGCTACTCTTTTGTAGAAGATATGGGGCACAAGAGTGAGAATAGAGGGCCCTTTAAAGGCGCCTTTATAGCGCCTATGGGGGAGCCCTCTTAGACACTACGAATTAGTGATTTTAGTAATATTTAGGTGGAAAAATATGACGTCATTTAGAAGAAAGGGTTGCACAATTTATTATTTCCATATTTGAAAGAGTTGCTTGTTACTTTTTCAAGAGTTTTTCCTTTCTTTAAGGGGAACCAGAGCCTTGTGATTCTCATTGGTTAGTTTTCCAAAAGAGAAGCTAATCTTCAAAAAAGGTGAGTATTCAGGGGACTCCTAAAATTTAGGAATATGTTCCCTTCAAGTTCCTAAAACAAATCGTAGTGATTGTGATCAAAGCATAGAGAATTCAATTTAATACCACTAGCATCATTGTTTTTTGAAATTACAACACACACACCCAACCCCCCGTAGGTGGAGGAAACCCAACTCTTAAGGTGAGTTCTTCTGATTGGATAAGGTTGACCAAACCACATGAGAAATGCCCTTAAGGGCTAGAACATGTCTTCGAGTAGTCAAGGGGTGTTTGTTGGAATTAGGGTTGCAGAGAAACACACACAGCTTGGAGAAGACGAAGGAAGCTCAAGGCACACAATAGAGAGTGTGTTACTTAGTGTGCAATGGAAAGATAGATAGCCCTAGAGTGATGGGCGTATATACAATGCACGGGGGAAAAAACCTCCTAAAGAGGGAAAAAATGCCCCGGCGGTCCTAGTGTGTTCACACACATCACTACCACATGTATATGGTAACAAATCCCCCCTGGAGTGATGCGGTGAACGAGAGCTGGCACATGAGTAAAGGGAAGTGCCATGCCCTGAGGACAGGATCAGTCCACAAAGGGGAGTAAGCCCAAAGCTTTGCGGAAAGCTTCAAGCTTCTCACGAGACAATGCCTTTGTGAAAAGATCTCCAAGGTTGTCATGTGTTGGCACATAAGCCAAGCTGATCTCTCCTGCTGAGAGCCTCTCCCTGACATAGTGGTAATGCACCTCAATGTGCTTTGTGCGAGCATGAAAAACTGGGTTCCTCGCAACTGCCAATGCGCTCTGACTGTCAGTGTAGATAGTGTTGGCAGTGTCCTGTCCAACACCCAAATCAGCCCCATAAGGCGTCTAAGCCATACACACTCAACCATAGCCGTGAAGACTGCCCTATACTCAGCCTCACAACTCGAAGTGGCCACAGTAGGTTGCTTCTTGCTCAACCATGATATACATGAACTGCCAAGCATGAAACAAAAACCACTTGTGGACACTCGCGTGTCAAAACAACCAGCCCAATCTGAGTCCGAAAAAGCATGTAAGTCTGGCGGCAATGATCCCCCCTTGGGATAAAACAAGCCAAGATGTAAAGTGCCACTAAGGTAGCGGAAAATCCTCTTGACAGCCTGCCAATGCTTAGACCCTGGGCTATGCATAAATCTGCTGACCTGTGAGACTGCAAACTGAATATCCGGCCTCGTGTTGCATACATAAATGAGGCAGCCAACAACAGTTTGGTAAAGAGTGACATCAGCAGGATCGCCAGCATCATGTAGACTCAACTTCAAACCTGTTTCCATGGGAGTGGCAATAGGTTTGCAATCCTCAAGTCCAAACTTACATAGCAATGTCTCTATGTAACTTTTCTGACACAAGGCAATACCACCATCACACTGCTTAAACTGTATACCCAAGTAATGATGCAATAGTCCCAAATCTTTCATCTTGAAAGTAGCATTCAAATGAGCCTTAAATTCAGCAATATGTCTCTCATTTGGTCCAGTGATCAGCAAATCATCTACATAAAGAACCACAATGAGAAATACATCATCCTCACGCTTTACATACAATGTGCTTTCTGTTGGACTGTTACGAAAGCCTCGTTTCACCAAATGAGTGTCAGCTTTCTCATACCAAGCACGAGGAGATTGCTTCAGCCCATACAAAGCCTTCTTACATCTGCACACTTTGTCCTCTTGTCCTTTTATGACAAAACCGTGAGGCTGCGTTACATAAACTTCCTCAAATATGTCACCATTCAAGAAAGCAGTAACAATGTCTGATGGATGTACATCCCAACCAAAATGAGCTGCCAATGCACATAGAAAACGCATAGTAGTCATACGACAAGTGGGAGCAAAAGTCTCTTCATAATCAATGACTTTTTGCTGTGCATAACCCTTTGCAACAAGTTGAGCCTTATGGCGATCAATCTCACCATCCGGCTTGCGTTTCAACTTGTAAACCCACTTTGAAGCAATGGCCTTTTTGCCAGGAGGCAAATCACATAAATTCCATGTGTCATTTTCTATAAGTGCATCATATTCTGATTGCATGGCAGCCATCCAATTTTCTGAATTCTATGCTTCATCAAAAGACAGAGGCTCCTCAACATCATGTAAGCTAGACACAGCCAAAGCATAACAATATGATGCATAAGATGCATGGCGAGAGCCTGAACGAGTACGACTAGACAAAGGTGCATCCAATTTATTGTCACACAAAGTGTGCACCAGCCATTTTGGCATACCTCTAGCCTGCTCATTTTCAGCCCTTTCCTCATCAAGTACATCATGTACATCTACATCAGTAATAGGTTGATCTAGAACATTTTCATAAACGCCCATAGGCTGTACATTTGCCTCATTGGAACTTACATTCGTATTTTCACCACTGAAAAGAGGCAACAAAGTGTCATAAATGTCCTGTGAGCTTACATTACTGTCTCTAGTACATGACAGCAAGGGCTGAACAGAATCTTCCACAAACACTACATCCCGAGAAACCAGAATACGTTTTGTTTGCGGATGATACACCTATAACCTTTGCTTTCAGCACTATAACCAACAAAAATACATTTGACAGCCTTATCATCCAATTTTTTGCGCTGCACTTGTGGCACCAAAGCATATGCCAAACAGCCAAAAACACGCATGTGCTCAATAGAAGGCTTTCTATCATGCCATGCTTCATATTGAGTAATAGACTGCAAAGCTTTTGTAGGACACCTGTTAAGTACATAAGTGGCACGCATGATGGCCTCAAGCCAAAAAGAATGCGGCAAAGCTTGACTTTTGACCATACATCGTGCCATTTCCGTCAGTGACCTGTTTTTCCTCTCAGCAATACCATTTTGCTGAGGTGTATAAGGCACTGTACATTGGTGTTTTATCCCACGACTAGACAGAAATGCATTAAATTCATGAGACATATACTCGCCCCCTCGATCGGAACGGAGGGTGCCCATAGTACATTTCGAGACATTTTCAGCCATAGCCAGAAATTGTTTGAAGCACATAAAAACTTCGGACTTCGCTTTAAGCGGAAATACCCATGCATGCCTGGAGTAATCATCAATGAAAGTCACGAAGTACAGGTAATTGCCCAAGGACGGAGTTTGCATGGGGCCACAAACATCACTATGCACAAGCTGCAACCTGCATGTGGCCCTAACTGAACCATCCTTTGGAAATTTAGAACGCTGCATCTTACCCAAAATATAGCCTTCAAAAACATGTTTAACAGGTGCTTCAAGAGGCCGCAAAGAAGCAACCATATCAAATTTCTGCAAACGCAGCAAACTGGCAAAATTCAGATGACCAAAACGTGCATGCCAAAGTTTTGCATCTGAAATAGCCCTTGAATCTGCAACAGCATTTGCAAAATTTTGTCCACACTTGTCATACAAAGTGAGCTTATACAGCCCACGGCACAAAAGCCCAGATGCAACAATTTCATCACCAAAACTGAGATCATGAACTATACATCTATCATCCACAAATTTGACTACAAGTCCAAGTCTAGCAAGTGCGGATACAGACAAGAGATTCTTCTTGATCCCAGGTACATAAAGTGCATCAACAAGTGTGAAGGAACTGCCATTAGCAGCAGTGAGCACAATCTTTCCAACTCCCTGAACTGGATAAGAGGCTTTGTTGGCACAAGTGACTGAATTCCCATGAGGGACAGACTCGAGAGAGGTAAACAATTCACGATGTGAGGTAATGTGCTTTGTAGCACCACTGTCGAAATACCACACATGTGAATCTGCATCAACTGACAAGCATGCATCATGGACAGCAGGATTGTAAGTGCACTCTGCACTAAAAGCCCATTCTGCATCAACATCAGCATTATAATCTCCTTTCACAGAAGACTCAACAATGGCTGCATTTGTAGTGGAACCAGCATTTGCACTGGAACCACCCTCTTTCTTCTTAGCCTCTTTGGCCTTCAACTTAGGACACGACTTGATCAAGTGATCATTAGCTTTACAATAATGGCAGCGCATCTTCTTTTTGCCCTTATCAGTAGAATTTCCAGACGAATTGCTGCCAGTAGAAGCATTAGGAACAGAATTTTTGCCACTCGCAGTAGAACCATAAGAAGTGGCTGCATTGCTGTTACCACCCTTTCTTTGAGAAGCAATAAAAGCCTATTCAACTGCACGCTGCCTAGTCCTGTTTTTTCTGGAAAGTGACTCTTGCAACAGCAATGTGCATAATGCATCAAACTTGACAACTTCAGGATTTCCTTGAGTCATAAGTCTCCAAGTACTAGCAAAAGTCTGGTAAGAATCTGGTAAGGCATCAAGAATAGTCTGCACAAGGGAACTGTCTGAAATAACTTCACCTGTAGAAATAAGTTGCTCATTGATATCCTTGACACTAGCAAGGAAAGTGTCCATATCATCTTCCTCAGTCATAATCTTCGACTCCAGCTCTTTACGCAGCAAAGCAATTTTAGCCTCATTGCGGCTTGCATAAAGACCTGCTAGAATATCCCAAGCCTGTTTTGCAGATTTCGCTGAACGGATGTGAGGAACAATGGTGTGCTTCACAAACAACGCAATCAATGCATGAGCCTGCGCATGCTTAACATCCCAACGAGCTTGTTCTGCCGTAGGCAAAACAACTCTAACAGCTGCAATCCTTGCAGCAAGACTTGCAACATCCTCAACATCACCTACATCCTCAGAACCAGGACGTACATCAATGCCCTGCTCAATGTTCCAGACACCCTTTGATACAAGAACATGTTGCATCATATAAGCCCACATAGAGTAGTTGTCCCCATGCAACCTGTCCTCAGCAGCAAACATCTTGAACACAGCTGTGTTGTTGTTGTTAGCCATGGTAAATGCTGCACCTGATGTGAAAATAAAGAAGGCCATTGAGTATTGTGCAAAACCTATTTTTTATGATTTTGGTATATATTGTAATCTAAATAAGTCTTTTAGGCCCTTGTGAGAGGGTGCTTACATTTGTGTACCTCTCTTTTAAAAAGGCCATTGAGTATTGTGCAAAACATAAATTTTATGATTTTGGTATATATTGTAATCTAAATAAGTCATTGTTACACTTGGTCTAATAGTCTATTGTGAGAAAAAAATAAAGAAATGCTCTTATTGTCCTGTCGAAGTTTGTAAACTAAGTCCCTTTCCTTGTTATAGAATGCCAACTTAAACGTTCACCACCCCAAAAAGTTTGTAAGTAGGGCCACCCCACCAAAAAAAAAAAAAAGTGTAAGTCGCCTTT